>NC_141879.1:237125757-237428787 GCF_056163025.1 Triticum urartu | reverse complement strand
TCACCAGCCTTGGCGATGACAAACGCAGTGAGTGCCTGCTCCGGTAGAAGGTGAACACCGTCATCCTGGCCGAGCCGGAGTACATGCATTGGTCGGAGCGCCTGGTCACCTGGACTCGGGAAGACTACCCGGCCATCATGCTGAATCCGGGTGGCTACGCTCTTGTCCTCGACCCCACCATTGTGGCGCCCCGAGGCATGTGCAAGTTCTCCCAGGTCCTCATCGATGGCGGTAGCAGCATCAACATCCTCTACCGCGACACCATAACCAAGGTCGGCCTTGAGGACAAAGACTTGGAGTGGACCCGTACGATCTTCCACGACATTGTGCCCGGCCTCTGCTGCTCTCCCATTGGCCGGATCCGGCTCGACGTCCTGTTTGGAGCTAGCGACCACTTGCGACGCGAGCCGCTCTGGTTCGAGGTGGTGGACCTGTCCAGCGCGTATCATGCGCTGCTGGGCCGGCCGACTCTCGCCAAGTTCATGGCGGTCCCCCACTACGCATATTTGAAGATGAAGCTATCGGGTCTCAAGGGCCTCATCCCCATCACCGGCAACTACCGCAAGTCCCTGGAGTGCGCCCAAGCCGGCACCAAACTGGCCGAGTCGCTGGTCATAGTCGAGGAGCAGCGCCAGCTCGATCGGATCGTCGCGCTGGCCAATGAGACGCCGGCCGTGCCAGCTTCGGCCAAGGAGCCGACCGACGAGGCTTCGTTCCAGCCCTCCAAGGAGACCAAGAAGGTCAAGCTGAACCCAGAAGACCCCAGCTGCAGCAAGTACATCATCATGGGCAACCACCTCGACAACAAATAGGAAGGCAAGCTCGTCGACTTCCTCCGTGAGAATTGAGATATCTTTGCATGGACCCCGAAGGACATGCCGGGTATTCCAAGGAAGTATGCCGAGCACAAACTCCACGTCCGCAAGGACGCCAAGCCTGTCTGTCAACCCCTACGTCGTTTCTCTGAAGAGAAGAGAAGAACCATCAGTGAAGAGGTCGCCAAGCTCCTAGTGGCCAGCTTCATCATGGAAGTGTTTCACCCCGAGTGGCTGGCCAACCCAGTCCTTGTCCTGAAGAAGAACAAGACCTGTCGCATGTGTATAGACTACACCAGCCTGAACAAGGCCTGCTGAGGGAGTCCTGGACTAAGGGGTCCTCGAGCGTCCGACCAGTTATCCATGGGCCGGACTGATGGGCTGTGAAGACATAAAGGCCGAAGACTGCATCGTGTCCGGATTGGACTCTACTTGGCGTGGAAGGCAAGCTTGGCGATCGAAGATTCCTTCTTATGTAACCGACTCCATGTAAACCCTAGATCCCATCGATGTCTATATAAACCGAAGGGGATAGTCCGGAAAGGAGGACACATATACTCATTACCATATTCATAGGCTAGACTTCTAAGGTTTAGCCATTACGATCTCGTGGTAGATCAACTCTTGTAATACTCATATTCATCAAGATCAATCAGGGAGTAGGGTATTACCTCCATAGAGAGGGCCCAAACCTGGTTAAACATCGTGTCCCTCGTCTCCTGTTACCATCGATCCTAGACGCATAGTTCGGGACCCCCTACCCGAGATCCGCCGGTTTTGACACCGACATTGGTGCTTTCATTGAGAGTTCCACTATGCCGTCGACAAAAGGTTTGATGGCCCCTTCAATCGTAAATAACGATGCCGTCCAAAGAGGAACCTTCGTCCCTGGATAGATCTTCATATTCAGCGGCTTCATACTGCGGGCCAACTCGCTTGGCCATCTGGAGCAGATCGACAGCTACGCCCCTGGCCATCAGGTCAGATTCGGAAGCTTGAATTACGTCGTAGACATCCGTGGAGATTTGATCTTCAACGGAATCGAGACCGCGGCAACCGCTCCCCATCGCCTCGATGAACATGGCTTAAACCTGTCATCGGGCCGCATCCAGGAGATAGCTCCTGTAATAGATGTGGCCTCAAATCCGGAGCAGATCAAGTCGTCCAAAGGTGGGAAGCTCGACTGTCGGTGTCAAAACCGGCGGATCTCGGGTAGGGGGTCCCAAACTGTGCATCTAGGCCGGATGGTAACAGGAGGCAAGGGACACGAAGTTTTACCCAGGTTCGGGCCCTCTTGATGGAGATAAAACCCTACGTCCTGCTTGATTAATATTGATGATATGGGTGTTACAGAGTAGATCTACCATGAGATCAGAGAGGCTAAACCCTAGAAGCTAGACTATGGTATGATTGTATGTTGTGATTGTTGTCCTACGGACTAAAACCCCTAGGTTTATATAGACACCGGAGAGGGTTAGGGTTACACAAGGTCGGTTACAAAGGAGGAGATATCCATATACGTATTGCCTGCCTTCCACGCCAAGTAGAGTCCCATCCGGACGCGAGACGAAGTCTTCAATCTTGTATCTTCATAGTCTAACAGTCTGGCCTATGGAGATAGTCCGTCTGTCCGGAGACCCCCTAATCCAGGACTCAATCAGTAGCCCCCGAACCAGGCTTCAATGGCGATGAGTCCGGCGCGAGTTGTCTTCGGCATTGCAAAGCGGGTTCCTTCTCCGAATACATTACAGAAGAAGTTGAATACGAGGATAGTGTCCGACCCTGCAAAATAAGTTCCACACTCCACCATAGAGAGAATAATGTTTTCGCAGATCTAATTCGTTAGCTTGTTTTGGCAACACGACGTTACGTCATGGCCTGGTGATCATTTGAACCGTTTCTTTTAACCAGCCCTGCACATAACGCAAGGCAGTTTTTCGACACGTCTTGTCAAAGCAGAGATCGTGTCCCCTTATTACGGGATTCTCATCAATATGGGCGTGGGTAACCCAACCGCGCCATCAATTACGGCGCTTGGGGGATAAGCGAGTTTTACCAGGCAAGTGGGGACGCTTAGTTTTGTCCGCCCATATAAAGGGATAAGGATTCACCTTTCTATCCACGACTTCTTCCTCCTCTGCTCATCCGCTCCCGCACACTCGAGCTCTAGCGCCCAAGCCCTCACTTCCATCTCAACCTTCTCCAACCATGTCCGGAGCGGGAGGCAAGTGGATGGTCTCCTCCATCACGGAGGGAGACGTCAAGAAACTGAGGAGAGCCGGATACCTGCCCGACGACATCGCGCACCGGCTCCCAGATGAGGGGCAACTCATCCCCACCCCCAGGCCCCATGAGAGGGTTGTATTCCTCACCCATTTCTTCCGTGGAATGGGATTCCCTCTCCATCCCTTTGTCCGGGGGCTCATGTTCTATTACGGCCTGGATTTCCATGATCTGGCCCTGAACTTCATCCTCAACATCTTGGCGTTTATCGTCGTGTGCGAGGCCTTTCTCCGCATCAAGCCCCACTTCGGCCTATGGCTGAAGACCTTCAACGTCAAGCCAAAGGTGGTGGGCGGCTGCCAGGCGGAGTGCGGAGGCGCCATGGTGGGCAAGATGCCCAACATAACATGGCTCGAGGGCTCCTTTGTGGAAACCATAAAGGGGTGGCAATCGGGGTGGTTCTATATCACCGAGCCACGTGACCCCGCATGGGTAGCGGCCCTCGAGTTCCGATCTGGCACCCCCATGTGGCTCACCTCCTAGAAGGAGAAGGGCCTGTCCTGGGGTAATTCAAAAGAACTGACCGGACTCCAGACATGTATTCAAAACATGGTGGACAAGAAGCTCAAGCTTGTCAACATAGTCCAGGTCATGCTCATCCGCCGAATACTCCCGTGCCAACAACGCAAGTTTACCTTGTGGGAGTTCAATCCGGCGCAGCACCGAACTCTGAACAGGCTCTTCGATAAGACTCATGAAGATGCCTGGAGGGTGCTGTTCAAGAGCGCCGAGGTCCCTCCCCCCATCACTGAGGATCGCGGATTCAGCGCGAAGCGCCACGCCAGTGCGGTAAGTTGTTTTACCTTTCACACGATACTTATTTTCTATATAGATTGACTCTATGCGGGATCTAAACTCCCGTGCCATTAACAGGACTGGCAGAAGATGGCCGGACAAATCGACTATCCGGCTCACTTGCCCGAAGGCCCTGCGGACGCCCTTCTGGCGAAGATGTTGACTCCGGCCCCTTATAAGGTGCCGGAGAAGACCAAGAAGGCCAAGGGAGCTCGAAAGAGTTCCCGACGCCAGGCGTCGTCGGACTCACGGTCCGATGACTCTGCGGCGCACTCTTCCCCCGAATATGAGGAAGAGGAAGAAGAGGCTCCCCCAGCGACTGGGGGAGACAAGAAAAGGAAGGCCGCCCCAACTTGGGAGGCCGGAGGGTCCAAGAAGGGAAGGACTCTCCTTCCGGACAGCTCCACCGCCGCCGACGAAAGTGAAGACGAGTGGTTGCCCAGGGCCAAGCCCCAGGGGAGATCGTAAGTATTCGAATACCAAAGTAACCCATAGGATTCCTTTGTCACATAGCTTTCCCTAATCGCCGAACATAATTACGCAGGCCGCCATGAGCCAATATCGAGGTATCATCAGACGGCTCCCTGGGTTCGTCGGACATGGATAGCGATCCAGTCCCGACTGCCACCTCCCCTCATCCTGCCGATGACGCCGAGGTGTTTTCTCAAGAGGCATCGGATCGAGGGGAGGCAGTCCCGGAGGTGCTCAAGGCGACCTTCCGGACTCCGGGAGCAGAGGGGACGGGGCCCCTGAGAGCTCCAAGTTCGGCCCTCAGCCGAACACCACGCCGGAACCTCCAGCGGTTCCGGGCTCGGGCAGGCTGTCTCCTTCTAAGAGGGGTGAGACGCCTTTGCCGGCGACCTCTGTCCATCCAGAGGTGCCGGACAATCTGTTGGATGCGCTTCTCAGCGCTTCCATCAAGGAGGAGCACCGCACTATCATGAGTGCGGTGATCCAGAAGGTTCAGTCCGCCAAGAGCGGATTGACTAAAGCCTGTACTAGCCTTCTAACATGCTTCGAGGTAAGTGTTTTAAAATGTAGTAGAAGTATTACCGCATAGAAAGTAGCCCCTGATGCTTTGTTCGGTGTTCACAAAGAAAAGATGAACAGAGGATCAAATAATATTGCAGGAGTCTAATATAAGTATGTCATTATGCATATGCAGGCTTCTCTGCTGGCGTCCGCCGCACTAACTGTGGAGGTCGCCGTACTGCGGAGGGTAAGTAACGCCCCGTCTATAGATATATGTATACAAAAAAGGACGCGATTGCAAAATGATAGGATCATTGTATGTTTTGCCAGGGGCCACGACCGAGGTGGCGACCCCGAAGCAAGCGCTAACCAAGGCCGAAGATACAGCGGCCAAGGAGCGCACCGAGCGAGAGAGGCACGAGGCTCGGGTGGGCGAGGTGCAGCAAGAGCTCCAGGCTCTCGTGACGAAGCACGAGGTGTTGGAGCTTGACTTGAAGACGCGAGAGTTTGAGCTTGCCGCGGCCCGTGAGAGCGCGAAGAGTGCCAAGGCCTAGGCCCAGAAGTCCCTTCAGGAGATTGACGCGATGAAGAAGATAGCGGCGGGTAAGGCTTTCTATATGCAAAGCAAGCATGTAAAGGTGAATTACCGATTACTTACCCGAATCCGGAGCTCTTCAGGAGCATTCGCAGATTTGCCCCTCAGTGTGTCCGATGCCGCACAATTCTACCAGGCTGAGGACAAAGCTCGACGGAGAAGCTATTCTGGTCTTAGTATGCTGAGGCCGAACATCCAGTGCCAATGAGTGACCAGCTGAAGCAGATGGCCGAGCTACATAAGGCGGCCGATCAGGCCATGAAGGGCTTCATAGTCCGGTTGTGGCCTGGCGACGCCCTTCCAAACAGCTTCTTCGGCCTGGTGAGGCAGCTGGTGGATGCCTGCCCACGGCTGGAGGTCGTCAAGCGATCCGTCCGCATTGAAGGTGCACGCCGGGCTTTCGCCCGTGTAAAAATGCAGTGGGTCAAGCTAGACGCCGTGAAGCTGATCAAGGAGGGGCCGCCGGAGGGCAAGGAGCACCGCCACCCCGAGATGTACTATGAGGGTGTTCTGCCAGGTGCCCATCTTATCGCGGATGAGTGTTCACAAAATGTAATATTTGAATGAGACTTGCTCGTTTGGTCCTGTATGTATGGAAACTTATATCGTATTCGCTATGCAACGCTTGTTAGAATTTAAAATATTACCTTCTGTTTGGCTGTTTATCCAATCTGAGAGATGGCTAGTCCTCGGCTTCTGCCCCCATGCCACGAGTGCTGGGGTGTTTGGGATAAACCTGAGCACTCTTGTTCCCATGTTTGGGTCCTTCGAGGGAGGTGTTCAGCACAACGAACAAGGCAACCGGACTAATGATGCTTTATCACTCTCACTTAGCCATAGAATTCTATAATTTTAAATTTCGGCGAAGCCCCTGGTATCCAGAAGGCCGAATTCGGGGCGCGATACACGCCTGTAAGCCGGACAGAGCCGACCCCTCTCCCTAAGCGGCATAAGTCTTTAAGGACTCGAAAAACCTCGCCAAACAGCAACCAGTCTCTCACCTTATCATGACAGTCAGTTTTAGCTTTCTCTACTGAGGTGCTCAGCCCGGTAGAACCGGGGCACAATCGCAGTAGTTCTCCTATCGCTACCTTAGCCGATAGAGCGGAACATAAGGTACCAAAACATAGGAGCCAGTCAAACCCAACATTTGACCAAAGACATGATTCGGAGCTGATGCATATAATGCTATAAGTTCATGGTGCCGCACTTGTGAAAGTGTTCGGACTTTTCACACCATATTGTGGGTACGTGAGCCCCTGGTGCATTGGCCGTACCAGAGTGTACGGTTGCAAGGCGTCGTTAATGAACACATAGATATATATATATATATAACAAAAATGCAATAATAGTCGTAATGTCATGCATTGTTTATTAAAAAATTGCATTAAAGCAGAGTGATACAGATGGTGCAATAAGCAAAAGAGTAGGACTATGTCCCTTCCAAGGGCGAGCTGAGGAATGATATGAAATCTGTAATCAACCTGGGAATTTCGTTGTATAATGTAGTTGTCTGCCTCCTTGGTTGCTGTATCATGTGTTCGGCAATAGAGCTGCCGGACAGTGTTTCCAGAGATTAAAGTCCTGAAAGAAAAAAATAACCAAACGGGAAGCCCCTAGTGCGGTTTAGGCCGCGTTTTGGGGCGTGCCACAGTTGTGCCCCCCTCCCCACCTGTGCCCATGGTATTTTTAATGCGTAATTATGTACGCGTGGCACGAATAACGCCGTTGGGCTGGGATTGGGGTGGCCGCCGTATTGCTACGCGAGCTCAGATCGCGCCAGGCGGTCTGTCTACCGATTGCCCCGAGCGCGCTTGAAGGTGTCCGGGCTTTGAAATGCCGAACTGGTAGATTGCCTTGAGAGGCTACTTTGCGCTTCTGCTGCAAGGGCCGCGGTGTGCTCCTCTGTTCGGAGAGAGCGTTCTGTGTTTCCATTGACTGTAATAACTCCGCGAGGTCCTGGCATCGTGAGCTTCAGGTATGCATAATGTGGTACCACATTGAATCTAGCAAATGCGGTTCGTCCGAGCAGCGCGTGATAACCACTGCGGAACGGGACTATATCGAAGATTAACTCTTCGCTTCGGAAGTTATCCGGGGATCTGAAGACCACTTCCAGTGTAATTGAGCCTGTGTAGTGGGCCTCTATGCCAGGAATGACGCCTTTAAAGGTCGTTTTTGTGGGTTTGATCCTTGAGGGGTCTATACCCATTTTGCGCACTGTGTCCTGATAAAGCAGGTTCAGGCTTCTGCCGCCATCCATAAGGACTTGAGTGAGGTGAAATCCATCGATGATTGGATCTAGGACCAGTGCGGCGAATCCGCCATGACGGATACTAGTGGGGTGGTCCCTGCAATCGAAGGTGATCGGACAGGAGGACCAAGGGTTGAACTTTGGGGCGACTGGCTCCAACGCATATACGTCCCTGAGCGCACGCTTCCGCTCCCTCTTGGGGATGTGGGTTGCGTATATCATGTTCACCATCCGCACTTGCGGGGGAAACCTCTTCTGTCCTCCAGTGTGCGGCTGCCGGGGTTCTTCCTCATCATCGCTATGCGACCCCTTGTCCTTGTTTCCGGCAATTAACTTGCCGGCCTGCTTGAACACCCAACAATCCCTGTTGGTGTGATTGGCTGGCTTGTCTGGGGTGCCATGTATTTGACACGAGCGATTGAGTATACGGTCCAAGCTGGACGGACCCGACGTACTTTGTTTGAATGGCTTTTTCCGTTGACCGGGTTTAGAGCCTTTGAATCCGGCATTGACTGCCGTATCCTCAGTACTTTCGCTGTTAATGCGGCGCTTATGCTTGTTGCGACGTGACCTGCTATTGCCATCCTTGGTATCTGAGGTACCATGGTTCTTTGATATGTTATTAGTGCGAGCCAACCAGCTGTCTTCTCCCGCACAAAAGTGGGTCATGAGCGTCGTGAGAGCTGCCATAGATTTTGGCTTTTCCGGACCAAGGTGCCGGGCTAGCCACTCGTCTCGGATGTTGTGCTTGAAAGCCGCTAAGGCCTCCGCATCCGAACAGTCGACGATTTGATTTTTCTTTGTAAGGAACCGAGTCCAGAATTGCCTGGCCGACTCTTCTGGCTGCTGAATTATGTGGCTCAAGTCATCGGCGTCTGGTGGTCGCACATAAGTGCCCTGAAAGTTGTGAGGAATGCGGCCTCCAGATCTTCCCAACAGCTAATGGAGTCTGCTGGCAAGCTATTAAGCCAATGCCGCGCTGGTCCTTTGAGTTTTAGTGGGAGGTATTTGATGGCATGTAAGTCATCACCGCGGGCCATGTGGATGTGGAGGAGGAAGTCCTCAATCGATACTGCGAGATCTGTTGTGCAGTCATATGATTCAATGTTTACAGGTTTGAAACTTTCTGGGAATTGATGTTTCATTACTTCGTCTGTGAAGCATAAGGGGTGTGAGGCGCCTCTGTATTGGGCTATATCGCGACGCAGCACGAATGGGTCTTGCCCACTGTGTTCGGCCCGGCCGGATTTGATTTTACTGTATCCGGCGTGACGTTTACCGTCTCGCAGAGTGGTGCACCCTCGTGATCCGTAGATCGATCTTGAATGCTTTGCTTTGTCCTCCAATATGTCTCGCAGGTCTGGCGTATCTCCCCATGCCTTTTTATTTGAATGGCGTTGGGGTGGGGGCTGAGCTTTTGGCTGGAATGCCTCTCTATCGCGGCCATGAGGTGGCCGATCAGCCGTATCATACGCTTCTTCCTCCAGTCGGGGTAGTAACCTGTTCCTTGGGTAACTCTTGGAGGGACGCTCGAGTTTATATTCCTCGGCGCGAGGACTTCAGTCCATTTGTCAGCTAGCAGATCTTGATCAGCTTGGAGCTGTTGCTGCTTTTTCTTCAGGCTATTTGCCGTGGCCATAAGCCTGCGCTTGAAGCGCTCTTGTTCGACGGGATCCTCTGGTACGGCGAATCATCGTCGCCGAGGCTTGCCTCGTCTTCGCAGGGGGGCATGTAATTGTCATCCTCCTCCTCTCTGCTAGCTGCTCTCTCAGGAGAACTGGCTCCTTCATCCTCCTGCTCTAAATCTTGCTGGAGGGGATTGTTGCTGTCTTTGGCGCTATCCGGAGTGTTATTATCTCCTGTGCCGGTATCACCACTTTTGCTTTGGCGGGATTTAGAGCGGCGCCGCTGACGTCGGTGCTTGGGTTGCTTCTTGGAGGGGTCATCCTCCGCTATCTCGTCGCCATTGCCTTCATTGGGTGTATCCCCCATGTATATGTCATACGACGAGGTGGCTTTCCAGTGCCCTATAGGTGCTGGTTCATGTTCGTCTCCTACATCGTCGTCCATACCGTCGATGTCTTCGGAGTCGAAGTCGAGCATGTCGGTTAAATCATCGACAATGGCTACAAAGTGGGTGGTGGGTGGGCGTCGAATTTCTTCGTCGTCCGCATCCCAATCCTGTTGGCCATAATCTGGCCAGGGCTCTCCTGACAAAGAGAGAGAGACCTTAGTGAATTCAGAATGTCACGGAAGGGAGAGTGCTAAAAGATATCCGCGGCAGTGAATTCCATGATCGGCGCCCAATCGGATTCGATTGGCAGGGGCGCGGATGGTTCGGGGTCCGGAAGAGAGTCCGGCACCTTGGAGTCATGGGCTGCGCAGAGGATTATGCTGGTGTTTGGCTCGATCGCCGTCGAGACTACAACCCCTGAGGCGGTGTCTAGCCACCCGTCCTCAATTGGCGCAGTTGGCTCCGAGCTAAGGGTCGGAGCTGATGCGGGCGAGGCCTCTGGGGTACCGTCTGGTGGCAGAGCTAGGCCATACCCATCGCGATAGTGCGGCGCGATCGGCTGTGGCTCGAATCCGTCGAAGATCAACTCCCCGCGGATGTTGGCCGTGTAATTCAAACTTCCAAATCTGACCTGATGGCCAGGGGCGTAGCTTTCAATCTGCTCCAGATGGCCAAGCGAATTAGCCCGTAGTGCAAAGCCGCCGAATACGAAGATCTATCTAGGGAGAAAAGTCTCACCCTGGACCGCATCGCTATCGATGATAGTAGGAGCCAGCAAGCCTAACGGCGACGACACAGAGGAACTCTCAATGAAAGCACCAATGTCGGTGTCAAAACCGGCGGATCTCGGGTAGGGGGTCCTGAACTGTGCTTCTAGGCCGGATGGTAACAGGAGGCGAGGGACACGAAGTTTTACCCAGGTTCGGGCCCTCTTGATGGAGGTAAAACCCTACGTCCTGCTTGATTAATATTGATGATATGGGTGTTACAAGAGTAGATCTACCACGAGATCAGAGAGGCTAAACCCTAGAAGCTAGCCTATGGTATGATTGTATGTTGTGATTGTTGTCCTACGGACTAAAACCCCTCGGTTTATATAGACACCGGAGAGGGTTAGGGTTACACAAGGTCGGTTACAAAGGAGGAGATATCCATATACGTATTGCCTAGCTTGCCTTCCACGCCAAGTAGAGTCCCATCCGGACACGAGACGAAGTCTTCAATCTTTATCTTCATAGTCTAACAGTCCGGCCTATGGAGATAGTCCGGCTGTCCGGAGACCCCCTAATCCAGGACTCCCTCATCGACCCCATCATGGGGGCTTCCGATTTCGCGGCGCTGGAGCCGCACGTAAATTCCACTTCATACGGTATCTGCATCAACAGAACCTCGGACCCGCCTCCGAGGTCGAGCTCTGAACCCTGCGAACCCGCATATACCGAACTCGATCGGTTATCGATCTTCAAGTTCAGCGCCGCAGATGTCTTACAACACTCGCCCATGGGTGACATACTAAACTCGCTAGAAAACCTATCCCTGGCAAACGACTCGTCACCGAACTATGTTCGGTTTGAACTTTCAGTGGACGATGGTGAATTTTGTTTCCCACCCGCCACCCACCTCATAGCCACTGTTGAAGACCTAACCAACATGACCGACCCCCACCCCGAAGACACCAACGGTGGGGACGATGATAAGGGGCAGGGCCAGAGCTTACTACCCGCTCGACACGGGATGGCCACTTCATGGTATGACATGTGTATGATAGACACACCTTACGATGCTCTCGACGATGACAAGGAGGATCCGGTCAAGAATAAACCACCTGGTACACAGCCCGGACACCGGCGCTCTAGGTCACATCGCCCAAGAGAAAACACTGCCAGCACCAGAAAAGACGATACTCCGGACAACAAAGACCCTATTGAGGTAGAATCCGAGCAGGAGGAACAGGAAGACGGGCAAGACAGCTCTGAGGAATAGACCACATATGGGGACTCGGAGGACAGCAATTATCTCCCACTCTCCGAGGAAGAGGAGACCCTCGGCAACGAGGATTTTATCATGCCCAAGGAACCCCTCGAGCAGGAGCGCTTCAAACGCCGGCTTATAGCCACTTCAAGGAGCCTAAGAAAGAAGCAGCTGCAGCTTCAAGCAAACCAAGATTTGCTCAACAATAGATGGACCGAGGTCTTGGCCGCTGACAAATACGGCCTTAGCAGCCCAGTCAAAAGCCACCCCAAGAATAGGTGGCTCCCTCAATACGATGGCAGAGCGATGGAACCCATACCACCATCGAACAATGCGGCGGGCCGACCACAGTTTGGTCCAGACAAAGCAACAGCCCAAGCAGAGCACCATACCAACCCATCCGACATTCAAAACAAAACAGCTCGGGGGAATACCTGCGATATCAACCAAGACATGGAGGGTAGAGCAGGGCGCACAAGATCGGTGTACAGATCACGAAGATATACCCCGACCAACGATGATGGCCGCTTATTCGGATGCTATAAAGCCGACCATGACTGGTTCGAGCACTGTAAACGGAGCCCGCCGGAGGTGCTTCATAGTGTGGCCCAACATAGAGGAGCCGCACACCCTCTCTGCTTCTCTAACGAAGTAATGGAGCACGAATTTCCAGACGGGTTTAAACCCATCAACATCGAATCATACGATGGAACAATAGATCCCGCGGTATGGATCGAAGATTACCTCCTCCATATTCACATGGCCCGTGGAGACGACCTCCATGCTATTAAATACCTACCTCTCAAGCTTAAAGGGCCAGCTCGATACTGGCTAAACAGTTTGCGAGAAAATTCCATTGGCAACTCAGAAGATTTGGAAGACGCCTTTCGAGACAACTTCCAAGGAACATATGTCCGACCATTATACGCCGATGACTTAAGTCACATTGTCCAGGAGCCCGGCGTGTCAGCCAGGGAGCTCTGGACCAGGTTCTTAGTAAAAAAGAACCAAATTGTCGACTGTCTGGATGCAGAAGCCCTTGCGGCCTTCAGACATAGCGTCCGCGATGAATGGCTAGCACGTCACCTTGGCCAAGAAGGACCCAAATCCATGGCAGCCCTTACCGCTCTAATGACCCGCTTCTGCGCGGGAGAAGACAACTGGCACATCGCTCCATTCTCAGTAAGTCTCATCTAAACCAATCTTTCATACTCTTTTAACAATAAGTACGACCTTAACGGCTGCTCCGTAGATACACCTCGGCATACCCTGCCAGGGGCTCGGCACGGGAACGAATGAGCTGCCAGTAAAAGTCCGAACAACTCTATAGCGTACTTCGGCGTCGCAAGTTTTGCCTTATATGCAACATCTCCGATCATTTTCTTGGGTCAATAGTTGGGTTGCCTGGCTCCTGTGTTTGCTACCCTATGTTCCGCTCTATTGGCTAGGGTAGTAAAGGGAGAACTACTGCGATTGTGCCCTGGCCTAGACCGGATGAGCACCTCAGTAGAGAAAGCCGAAAACTGACTGTCATGATGCGGCGAGAGCTAGTCAACCACTTGACGACTTATTGGAATCTTCTCCGTGTAACATGAGGGATCTTTTTCAGATCAGATATGCAAGGCACCACACGCCGCATACACACCAGGGGCTATGTCGTAGCCCCACCATAAAACTCCTATGGTTACGTGAAAGTGTTAACGCCTTATAGTCCGATTGCCTGGTTCGTCGCATTATCACCTCCTTCATGGAACAAGATGTTGGATAAAGAGTGATTAAATGTTTTCCGAACACCCCCGTACTTCCTACGAGGGGGCTGAAGCCGACGACTAGAAAACTTTCAGATTATATTAAAACGACCGCACAAGAGGAATTCAAGATCTTCGAGCAAAACATAAATACATTAACTATAAAGTTGTCTCTTACAATCATCATACAACTCACTCGAACATTATGTTTTTCGAGCATTGACCCTCTATCAAGTGGGCGGCCTCGAGGACGTCTTCAAAATAACTCTCCGGTTCTGGACGGTCCCTGCCTTCAGGCGGACCCTTCGTGGCGACGTCGATGGCCCTCATCTTCCCCCAGGATGTCTTGACTCGGGCAAGCGCCATCCGTGCACCTTCAATGTACGCCGATCACTTCACAGCATCGATTCACGGCACCACGTCAACAAGCTTCTACACCAAGACGAAATAGCTACTCGGCACAGGCTCGGTTGGCCACAGTCGGATTATAACATCCTTCATGGCAGCGCTAGATACCCTATGAAGTTCAGGCCATTGGGGCATCTGTTCATTGAGCAGCAGCGGGCGCTTCAACGCACCGAACTGTGACCAAAAAAGCTTCTCCGTTGCATATCCAACCCGTGCTTGGTAATACCGCTCTGCATCGGAAGAACTCTTCGGCAAGTCCAAATACTCATCCAGAGAACTCCACACTTGGTTCAGCTGATCATAGTCCGGGTCACCGAACTTAGTCTGCAGCAGAAAAGGCTTTCCAACCACTATCTCTTTCGCCTGCCGAACCTCCTCACGGAGTGCTCTGGACTCTGATCGCGCTTCTCTTGCCTCCTGTCGGGCCTTGTCCAGTTCAGCTGTTAAGGCTTTATTCTCCTTCTCAAGAAATTCGCAGCGGGCAGTAGCATTCTCCACAGCGAGTGTCATCATGGATACCTTCTCCTCACCCTTGCATCGCGCAGCTTGTTCGGCCTTCAGTTCAACCGATGCCTCTTCAGCAGCAGCATCACAAAGTCGGGCCCGCTCCTTGGCCTTGACTAGCTCCGCCCGAAGAGCCTCGACGGCGGCAACACCATCTGCATTCCATGCGCATTTCATATAAAGCACTTTCCTGCGTCAAGCACACTGGTGTAAAGAATGCTCAAAATACATACCTTGCGAGTCGTCAAGACGCATGTTGATCAATGCAAGGTCATCCTCCGCAATATCCAGCTTTTGCTGAAGTTCGGCCACTTCCGTATTTCGGGCAGCCACAGGAGGGGAAGCAGCCTGTATTTCAAATTAAACCAAGGTTAATATCTTAGCATATCTCTTTGATCCTCCGATCGCTTCCTTTGGAAGACAATCCGAGTCTCAGGGGCTACTGCATATACAACAGGTGCATTCTGTCAATAAAATCCAATTGACAAAACTACATCACAAACCTCAAAACCTCTTAGAAGGCTCGTGAAGGCCTCGTTCAATCCACTCTTCGCAGATAGAACCATTTTCACCACCGTAGCCATCAAGGTACGACGCTCTTCTAAAACGGATGCTCGTCGTAGCAAGCCCGTCAGCAAGTCCGGCGCTCCTGTGTCTTCGGAAACCGCCGCCGGAGTACGACATTCCTGTGAAGGAACCCGCTTACTTGCCTCCAGAATCGTCTCCGGCTGTAAACCAGACGGTTCGGGGATGCCAGTCTTGATCCTGGAACCCCGAGTGACAGAGGCACCGCCTTCAGGTAACACCTTCTTCGCTTCCTATACTACTTGGTGTTCAGAAGGAGCCTGTCGGGACGATACCTCGGTATCATCTCCCCTATTGGGCGATGTGGCCGGAGAAGGCGTGTCACTCTCCATCATCTCCGGAAGAAGATCTCCCGAGGAGGAGGACGATTGAGAAGCACCAGACGTTAACCTGTGCGGACGAACATATATCGGATGATTACTTCACTAATAGGAAAAGAATGAGGTGCGTTTAAAGGACCCCATCCTCGCTTACGGTCTGCCTCGAGGTTCGTCCTTGTCATCAAACTCTACGACATCCTCGCTCGCCCGACCCAAGCAACTCGACGATGGCGTTTCTCCTCTCTTGGAAGGATTCCCCTCCTGATCTTCGGAGGCGACCCTCTTCTTGCCCTGGAGGGCCCCCTCTGCACTCTTGCCCTTGGGAAAAAGGATTTCGGTTTCCCCGAACGCAGCCACCTGGTACGGTGTCAGGATCAGCATTCTCGTCAGCAGGTCGGTCGCAGGGCCTTCGGGAAGAGGCGCTGGACACCAGATTAGCACCGCTTTCTTTATCCAGTCCTGTACAGGGACGGATTGTTTAGTATCTTGTTAAGAGATGCCTGAATGGAAGGTGCTCGGCTATCGAATACTTACCGAAGTGTCCGGATGATTGCAATCAAGGCCAACGTCTACGGTGGTGTCCGGCCATTGCTCTCGTTCCCCGAAATATAATTTCCACATTCCTTCATGCGTAGTGCCGAAGAAGTGCTGTAGAGTCCGCCGCCCTTCTGGGTTAAACTCCCACATACGAAGGGGCCGCCGCTGACATGGCAGGATCCGGCGGACTAGCATTATTTGAACGACGTTCACAAGATCGATGCCCTTCTCGGTAAGGCTCTGGATGCGACCTTGCAGAGTCTGCACTTCATTGACGGATCCCCAGTCCAATCCCTTATTGACCCACGAAGCAAGCTGAATTGAAGGGCCGGGCCGGAACGCAGGTGTAGCCGCCCACTTGGGGCCCCGCGGCTCGTTGATATAAAACCACCCCTGCTGCCATATATCGGAAGATTTGGTGAAAGATCCTACGGGCCAAACCATGCTGGCCAGCTTGCCTATTATGACGTTGCCGCACTCTGCCTGCTCCTCCTCTGCCACCTGCGGCCTCACATCAAAGGTCTTGAGCCACAAACCAAAGTGTGGAGGAGTCCGGAGTAAGGCCTCACACGTGATGATAAATGTCGAGATGAGGAGAACAGAGTCCGGGGCCAGATCATGAAAATCTAGCCCATAGTAAAACATGAGCCCCGGACGAAGGGGTTAAGCGCGAACCCTAGCCCATGAAGGAAGTGGGATACAAATACTACCCTCTCGACAGATCTAGGGGTCGGTATGACTTGCCCTTGCGGCGAAAGCCAATGAAAGATTTCTGGGGTTAGATACCTCGCTACACGAAGCTTCGCAATATCCTCCTCTGTGACAGAAGAACCACCCACCGGCCCTGACGGTTGGATCCGGACATGACTAGGGCTGGTGGCGATTGGAACCCAAGGGTTGGAACTTGGGGTGGCTGGGATTGAGGGAGGAGCAAGCGCAAGGGGAGAAGACGAGACTGGGTCTCTATATAAAGGCCCCGAATACTGGGCGTCTCCCCCGGGGTATCTAAACTTACCTATCACCGAGGAGTTGTACCCAGGGGACAGTTGGGTTACCCATGCCTGCATTAATGAAAATCCCGTAAATAAAGGGACACGAACCCTGCCTTGACGGGACATGCAGTAAAACCGTGCCCCAAGACATGGGGCAGCTCGCTAGCCGACGGTTGGAAATAGTAACCGGGCGGGCATGATACGATGTCGTGAACAGTTATCAACAAGTTGGGCTCGAGGGATATTATATTCTCAGCAATTATATATACAGTCCAGATATATTTACCTTGTCCGAAGACTATTCTGGAGTTTGGAAGGAGGGAATCCGCCTTGCAATGCCGAAGGCAAATCTGCGCGCCGGACTCCTCGTCATTGAAGCCAGGTTCAGGGGCTACTGAGGGAGTCCTGGACTAAGGGGTCCTTGAGTGTCTGGCCAGTTATCCATGGGCCGGACTGATGGGCTGTGAAGACATAAAGGCCGAAGACTGCATCGTGTCCAGATTGGACTTTACTTGGCGTGGAAGGCAAGCCTGGCGATCGAAGATTCCTTCTTATGTAACCGACTCCATGTAAACCCTAGATCTGCTCGGTGTCTATATAAACCGAAGGGGATAGTCCGGAAAGGAGGACACATATAGTCATTACCATATTCATACGCTAGACTTCTAGGGTTTAGCCATTACGATCTCGTGGTAGATCAACTCTTGTAATACTCATATTCATCAAGATCAATCAAGCAGGAAGTAGGGTATTACCTCCATAGAGAGGTCCCGAACCTGGGTAAACATCGTGTCCCCCGTCTCCTGTTACCATCGATCCTAAATGCACAGTTCGGGACCCCCTACCCGAAATCTGCCGGTTTTGACACCGACACCTGCCCCAAGGATCCGTTCGCCCTCCCATGGATCGATCAAGTCATCGACTCCACCGCTGGCTATGAGCTCCTGTCCTTCCTGGGTGCTTACTCCAGCTATCACCAGATAAAGCTGGACCCGGCGGACGCCCTGAAGATGTCCTTCATCATGCCCTTCAGGGCGTATTGCTACATCACCATGTCGTTCGGCTTGAAGAATGTCGGCGCCACCTTCCAATGCTGCATGCAGAAATGCCTGCTGCCGCAATATCCACTTCTACGTGGACGACATCGTGGTGAACACGAAGAATCACCTCACTCTCCTTGATGACCTGAAGGAAACCTTTGCCAATCTGCACGAGTACTAGATCAAGCTCAACCCTGAGAAGTGCATCTTCGGCATGCCGGCCGGAAAGCTACTCGGCTTCCTCATCTCGGAACGCGACATTGTGGCCAACCCGGAGAAGATCAAGGCCATCGAGCGCATGTGCATGCTGGCCCGGCTGCGTGATATCTAGAAATTCACCGGCTACATGGCCTTGGCCAGCCGGTTTCTCAGCCGACTGGGTGAGAGAGCCTTGCCCATGTATCAGCTGATGAAGAAGACGACGCTGTTCAAGTGGAACGACCAGGAGGACGAAGCCTTCCGGGATCTCAAGCACATGCTTTCCACCGCACCCATCCTGGCCGCGCCGAACGAGAAGGAGTCGTTGTTGCTCTACATTGCCGCCACCTCGCAGTCGATCAACACGGTGATGGTGGTCGAGCGACTAGAGAAGGGAAAGATCCAGTCCGTCTAGCGCCCAGTCTACTACTGGAGCGAGGTGCTTTCCGCCTCCAAGCACAATTATCCGCACTACCAGAAGATGTGTTTCGACATGTATTTTACCGCCAAGAAGTTGAAGCAGTATTTTCAAGACCATGTTGTCATAGTAGTCATAACGGCCCCCATCGCCGAGATCATGGGCTGCGAGGATGCCTCTGCCCATGTTGCCAAATGGGAAACCGAGCTAGCCGGCCACACCATCCTATATGAGCCCCGCACCACGATCAAGTCCCAAGCTTTGGCCGACTTCCTCGTCGACTAGATCGAGACCCAGTACCTGCTCTCGCCGCCGGATTCGACACATTGGCCCATGTACTTCGACGGCTCCAAGATGCGCTCCAGCTTGGGAGTTGACATCGTGCTGTCTTCCCCGAAGGGTGACCGGCTCTGGTACGCGCTCCAGATCCACTTCGCCACCTCCAACAACATTGCCAAGTACGAAGCCCTTGTGCATGGCCTCAAGCTTGCCAAGGAACTCGGCATCCGGCGCATCCTGTGCTACGGTGACTCGGATCTGGTGGTGCAGTAGGGCTCCGGCAAGTGGGACCCTCGTGATGCCAACATGGCCAGCTACCGCTTCCTCATCCAGCAGCTGTCTGGCTTCTTCGATGGCTGCGAGTTCCTCCATGTCCCGCGCACCGAAAATGAAGCCGGCGACGCACAAGCCAAGATTGGCTCATCCCAGTAATCCATCCCATCCGGCATCTCCCTCAAGCACCTGCACAAGCCGTCCTTCAAGCTGTCTTCGGACTCTGAATCCATCTTTGTCCCCGACGACTCGCCCACGTCTCTACCCGGCCCAGGGGCTACCGAACCCGGCCCAGGGATTGCCGAGCCCGGCCTAGGGGCCGCTGAGCCCGACCCAGGGACTGCTGAGCCCAACCCGGGGACCGCTGAACTCGGCACGGGGGCTGCCGCACAGAACCCAGCCGCCGTTGTCCCCAACCCAGGGGCTGCCGCCTCCGACTCGTGGGCTGCCACCTCAGAACCCGCCATGGTGGCCATCTTCGCCGTGGTGACGGCTCCATCATGGGCCCTGCCCATCTCAGAGTTCCTAGAGAACGAGGTTCTCCCCATGGACGAAACCAAAGCCCGGCATGTGCAGCGTCGGGCTTCCGCCTACAACATCATCAACAACAAGCTCGTCAAGCGTAGTTCAACGGGCGTTTTCCAACGCTGCGTCGAGCAGGACAAGGGCATAAAGATCCTCCTCGACATACATCAGAGCGAGTGTGGGCACCCTGCTGCCTCGACGTCCCTGGTGGCCAAGGCTTTCCACCATGGTTTCTACTGGCCCACGGCCCCTCCAAGATGCCTAATCACTTGTCCTCAAGTGTAAGGGATGCCTACGGTTCAGCAAGCGCAGCCACCAGCCGGCTTCAGCACCGCGAACTATCCCGATCACCTGGCCCTTTGCGGTCTGGGGGCTCAACATGGTGGGACCTTTCAAGACCGCTCGAGGCGGCATGACGCACGACTGATCAAGAAGCTGGATGGGCGGACCACCTTTCAGTTTGTCAAGGACATCGCGGTGCGCTACGGCATCCCGCACAGCATCATCACGGACAACGACACCAACTTCGCCAAGGGTGCGCTCGCGCAGTACTGCTCGTCTCCGGCATCCGCCACGACTTGGCCTCCGTGGCCAACCCGCAATCCAACAGCCAGGTCGAGCGGGCCAATGGTCTCATACTATCCGGAATCAAGCCACGGCTCATGGAGCCGCTCGTCCGTTCACCCAGCAGCTGGCTCAATGAGTTGCCGGCCGTCTTCTGGAGTCTTCGCAAAACGCCAAACTGGTCGACCGGGGTCACCCCATTCTTCCTCGTCTACGGAGTAGAAGCCGTCATCCCAACCGACATCGAGTTCGACTCACCGCGAGTCGTGATGTACATTGAAGCCGAAGCAAAGGAAGCCCGAGAAGACGACGTCGACCTGTTCGAAGAAGCACGCCTCTTGGCACTCATCTGATTAGCCATTTATCACCAAGGCCCGAGGCACTACCACAGCAAAAAGATCAAGCCCCTCACTTTCCATGAGGGAGACCTCGTCCTCCGTCTCGTCTAGCAGCAAACTGGCCAGCACAAGTTGGTCTCCTCATGAGAAGGCCCCTTCATCATCAGCAAAGCCATGTGTGACCACAACGCGTACTACCTCATCGATGCCCGCAAGTCGAACTAACGCAAGAGAGACACCGCCGGCGAAGAAATAACCCGACCATGGAACGCAGAGCTCCTCCACCCGTTTTATAGTTAGCTGGGTGCCTGTATGTATCACAACCTTTTGTAACCACATGAAAGACTATGGGGTCCTCGAACGACGCTCGGGGGCTGTCCTTTTCGACCAAATTATTGTGTCTCACAAACTTGTGCAAGTTTTTTCTTAAAACCCCCACCTCCGGGTTGACCCGCTCAACCAGGGGGCTCGGGGGCTGGCTGGCTTGGCCACCACCCACCGCCTTCCTTAGCACATCTCGGCGTGTTCGGGTCACCGCGGCCCTCCACTTCGCCCTACGCCACAGAACCAGCTTCGGCTGTCGACCGGCAAGAACTGTGGGCCAAAGCACAAACACGTCGTAAAATACTAAGTTAGACCTGTCAGATAGGCCAACCCGGCCCCGCCGTCTTAACTTACCGCACGGCCGGATGCTCCCCAACCGGCTCTGCCGGATTGCCGCTAGCCGGCCCAGTGGGTGTTTCGCTCCCGCTCAACGTTTGAAAAGCCTAAGTACAGTGCACTCCTTCCAAGGGTTGAACTCCTTGTCACTGACAGGAGCCCGGCTGTTCGACTCGCGTGGGGGGGGGCGAGAAGGGAGGAAAGCAAGAAAACATCTCATAAAACAGAAAGCAAAAGCGCAAACACTCATGAAATATTTACATCGCAAATTAAAACAGGCCCAAGGCTGGAGTTCATTGCATTACACCGAAAACACCCCAGTGGGTGGGTGGACCTGCTACCTAACAGAAATTGTTGCAAGGATAAAAAAGGACGACCTCAACTTCATGCATCTCCAGCGCTGGGTTGCGCAGCTGCCGGCTCCCCCTCGGTAGCCTCCGGGTTCACCGAGGCGCCGGTATCTTCCACCTCGGCGTCCTCATCCTCATAAGGGCCTGACTCCTTAGAGCTGCCCTCCGGATCGTCCAGAAGCAGGCCAAAGTCGTCAGGAGGAATGACTCCACCATCATTTGTTCGCTCCAGCTGGAACTTGTTGTGAATCGAGAACCCGACGATGTAGCTGGCCTGAGCAGCAATCCGTCCAGCCTCCGCCTGCAACTGGCGCTCCCCGCCGGTTCACTGGCCCATCAGCTGGTCTAGCGCCAGGTTCGGATGCCAAGACATCACGAACCTGAGCACCATCTCGGCGCCAACACGAGCAGCGGAGACACGCCACGCGGGATGCCGCTCCAGTCCGACGTCCAACCACCACACCAGCCGCGAACAGCTGCTTGGCGTGACGTCGCCAGGCCAGAGGGCCGCCGTCATCCTCGTGCCATCCTCGGAGAACCGTGCCATCTGCTCGCCCAAGACTTCCAGACGAGCTTGGGCAGCAGTCATGATCTTCTAGAAGGTCCAGGCGACCTGCGGGTCAGTCCCAAGCCCACGATCCCCTGCGACGACTGTTGGAAACGAACGGCCTCCTCCACCGCCATGTGTGTCTCCGGGAAGTGCCCTATCAAAAAGAAGAACGAGATAAGTCAGCAACAAAAAGGAAAGAAGCCGACTCTCAACCCGACAGAATCAAAAGAAAGCACTTACTGGCGAAGGTCTCGTCCAGGTGCTACGCTTCAAGAAACATACCGTGCCGCTCCCTGGTGCTGGCATGGTCGCGGTCCTGAAGCGGCTTCTCCAGACCGGCGACCTTGGAATTGGCCGCCTTTAGCTCGGCGTCCTTGGCAGTGGCCGCCTTGTCATGCTCCTCCTTGAGAGGAAGGAGCTCCGCCTGATGGGCCTCCACCGCCGTGGTTGCCGCCGCCTTCAAGCGCTCCACCTTGGCCTAGAGTTGACCCTTGTCGTCGGCCAGCTTGTTGCGCTGTTAGCCGGCTTTGACAAGTTCCTGCTGGGCCTCCGTCACCTTGGCCGCCTCCGTCTTGAGATGGTTCACCTCGGCCTGAAGCCGGCTCTTGTCAACCGGCAGCTGCTCCTACAGCCTGCGGCTTCGCCAAGCGCCCGCTCAGCTCCCGCTGCCTCCGCCCTCAGCTCTGCCACCTCGACCTGAAGCCAGCCGGCTTCGGCGATGACCCGATCGTACAGGTAGCCGACCCAGATCAGCCGGGTTCGCCATGATGACACCTCGGCCGCGGCGGCTGCGCGAGGAAGAATCAGAATCATAACAAAAGCAAGACTACTTTAAGATTGGACCCAACTACTACATAGTTGGCCTGAATCTTTGGAGCTACACCTAGTGAGTGCGCTAGCGCGCCCCCACTAAAAGAGCACGCGAGAAGTGTACCTTCGGCGACATTGAGCTGCCGGTGCTTCTCCAGGAGCCGGTTAAAGATGCTGACCCGGTAGGCATCTAGTTGCCGCGAAGGACGAAAATCAGACAAGACAACAGTTTAAGATTTGACCCAACTACTATGTAGTTGGCCCGAATCTCGGGGGCTACACCCAGTGAGTGCGCTAGCATGCCCCCACTAAAGAGTAGAAGGAAGAAAAGTAGAAGACGAAAGGGAAAGCTTACCATCACAGCGCGTTCCAGGTCGCGCGCCCGCTCCGTCTCGGCCAGGGCGAAGGCCTGGACCCTCTCCACGCGCCTGTGGAGGTGCTTGCTCACGGCGGCTATCGCCGCCTCCTCCTGCGTCAGGGGACCAAAGATGACCTCGCTGGACCCAGCCCGAGCCGGCTGTGGCCTGACGGCTCCCTGGCCTAATCACCAGGGCATGCTCGTGTCTCGCCGCCTCCTCTGAGGGTGGCGTCCCCTCCGATACGACGGCTGGAGTTGTCTGCGGCGCCTCACCCATCAGCACCTGAGGTGCCCCGTCCGGCATCGCCCATGGCGTCTCCTCCAAGACAACGTCGCTGCCTCCTCCCTCAGGCTCCGCCCACTCAACCACGTCGGCCCGTGGCGGGGTGTCGTTCGCGATCTCCATGACCACCCGGTCGAGGTCCACCACCTCCGTGCGGCCATCGGGGCCGCGCTCCCCCTCCGATGATGGCGGCATGAAAACCGTCACTGCCGGCTCCATGCCCTCCGGAAACTCGGGCCACACCAGCTCCTCGGCAGGCCGTCCCCTCGCTGCCACGGCCCTGGCCCAACCCTGGGCCGACGCCGCCTTCATTACCGCCTCGGCCTGGTTCCAGTCCCTCCAGGCCAGGCCCTCAGTGTCGGCCGGGTCCAGCCCCAGGTCCAGGTCAGCCATCTCCTCGTCAATCGATGATGCTGGTCCGGGTTTTCCGGAACACGGCGCCGCCGATGGACGCGGCCTCCGTCTCCACCAGCGCCAACGATATCGGCGACCTGAGGCATAACAAGATAAACAAGCAAGAACCAAGAGAAGCCATTTGACGGCTCGCCTAAAGTCAATAGAAGAGTGCTTACCCAACCATCGGCGGAATGGTCTGTCTTGCCGTTGCCGCCTGCGGGGCGCGGCGTCTCCTCTTGGTGGGAGGCTTGGCGCCGGCAGCCGGTTCCGCCAGGCACTTCGCGGCCTGCTTCCGGGGCGCCACATCGTTCTTCCCGTGTGGCCGGCTTGCCGCTGCTGCCCTGCGAGAGGACCCGGCTCTGGTAGTGTCGCCGCCTCCTCTCGGCGCTGCTGCGTCATCAACTTGCGCCAACATCCCCGTGCCACCTCACAGATGGCACCTCAAGAAATAATAAGCACAGAAGCTTACCCGCGCGACGCGTCGCGCTGGCGTTAGCGTCGGCCTCCTCCGGTTCCTCGCCCTGGGTCGCCGCCTCCTCCGAGCCGACCCGCTGCACCTGCATCGGCGCCCGGACATACGGATGCCAGATGGCATTTAGTAGCACCTCCCTCGCCGCATCAGGATGAACAAGATGATGAGCGGCAGCAAAATAGAAGGACCAGGGACTCACCACCAGTGCCGGGTTCGCCTGGCTGTATGGAGGCTTCCCGAACCCCCAATCCTCCTTTAGCCCGGCCATCGAGATGTCGTTGACCCGGCGGGCGATCTGGTCTACCCACAGGCGCAGGACATCCTGTTGGGGTCTTGAAGGCCGGTCATTAGGTCGATGATGTGGGAATGGTGCTGCAACGGCAGCACCCGGTGCAAGATGAATGCGGAAATGAGATCCGTGCCAGTGAGCCCCACCCTCTCCTTCATCTCTGCCACCCGCTGGCACAGATTGAGCACCTCCTGTGAGGGGTGCTTGTGGAAGTAGTTCCAGTTCTGCTTCCCCTGCGGCGTCGCGTCGATGAAGGGCGGCAGACTGATATGGTCTGCGCCAAGGTTGCGGACATAGAAGAAGGAGTTCTGCCACTCTTGGCATAATCCTCCAGCGGCATCTTGGGGCACCCCCCGCGCGTCTGCGTCAAGATGATGGCGGACCCAAAAGAGGACATCTCCACGGCCTTTGGGCCCTACTGCTTCAAGGAGAAGAAGCGCACCCAGATGCCGATCATGGGCTCGACCTCGAGGTACCCCTCGCACAGGGTAATGAAGCTGGAGAGCTGCAGAATGGCATTCGTGCTAAGATGGTGTGGTTGGAGCCCGAAGAACTCCAGGAATTTGCAGAGGAAGTTGCTCACGGGGAGGCCGAACCCGCACTTAAAATGCATGTAGAAGACCACGTGCTCAGTCCCCTCTGACCCCGACTCCTGCTCGCCCTCCGGCAGGCGCATGGCCACCTCCGTCTCCCTCGGTAGGCGCCTGGTGTCGTGTAGATACGTGATGTCCTCCCCGGTGATGGTGGAACCCATCCATGAGCTCGACGGCAACACCATCGACCGTGCAAGGTGGAGCAGAACAAGGCAGGAGAAGATTGGCGGTGAAGTCTTGCTCAAAGAGCGGCAGAGCGTCGCAGCGTGCGGTAGTCGCAAGAACAGAAGAAGAAGGAAGAAGAAGGGGAGCGCGAGTGAGAATGATTTCCTTTGCCCCCTCCACCCAATTTGTAAGCCACGGTGAAACATGGGGAAGTGGGATCGTTTGCGCCCACTCCTCCCATTTCCCTGCAATACCTGCGCGTACAACGCGCAATAACTGCATTGAGAATGGCAACCGACCCATGGACGCCGCAATAAATCCGCGCGCGTGGGCTGAGGGCTCACAGTGGCGGGTCTAAGCCCGTTGCCCCGTCCCATCGTGCGCGTGGCCTGTCATGCCCCTTCGGCTCCCGAGCACCACGTGGCGCCGACGCCGAGCCCAAGAGATTATCTCAAGATTTGGCGGACTCCTCGGTTTCCCACCCAAGCCGGGATGCCGCGATCCGGCTTCCGGAAGCCGGCAGGGTGTTGCCGGACCCGACAGTCACAAGTTTCATCAAAACCGCCTCCTCAGGGGGGAAACTGCAAAGGCCCTCCTGCTCGAAGTCTGCAGATCTTCACAGCTTTGGGGACTATTGTCGAGGGGATGAACCCCAGGCAGGCAATGGAACCTGGATCCTTTTCAAAAACATCAGGGCCAGCATGGCCCCTCAAGCCTGCTCACACTTGGCCGGGTTCCTTAACACAGCCAAGTCCCTCAACTCGGCCAAACTGCTTCGGCCCAACCAAGACGGCAACCTAGCCCTGTCGGCTGGCGCAACCCGGCCGAACCCGGTGAACCAAGACTTCTCCAGCAAGACAGCTTTCCCGTGGCATGTTCCTCAACCCGGCCATGGGACAGCTCCCGTCCCATCCAAGGTACGGTGGGACGGGTCTCCACTAAAGGGATGAGCGCGGAAATAGTGCCCCAACAACTCCTCTGATCAGCGAAGACCTGGCAACAGTGCCCCACCTGCCCCACTGACCAAGGCTGGCGTGGCTACAGCACGCCCGTCGACACTGCTGACGCGAGCAGACAGCGGCCCGGCGGTGCACCACTATAGCGGACTCGACCCGGCCACTCCGTGACGATCGGCAAGACAGAGAATGGTTCCTCCTGGCACACGGGGCCCGCGCCCGGAGAACCCGGCGAGCACTGACACCCGATGGGTCCCAGCACTGGCTTCCCAGGCAATGACAACCCAGCCCCATGGCTTTGTAACGTTACCATTGTACCCTTGGGGGTTAAGCTATAAAACCCCCAAGAGCCCTCATGCATATGGGCGATCAGATCAGTAGCACACACCCACACACACACACTAGGAGAGGGAGCATCCTAAGCCTTGGCATGTCTTCCTTCTTCCCCCGAACAGCTCTAGGAGCAACTCTGTACTGAAACATATAAACCAAACTCGGCAGGACTAGTCGTGTTATCTCTCCGGAGAGCCCCGAACCTGGGTATGTCTTGCGTCCCTCGCTCGCTCATGCTGACCTCGCCTCTGGAGCCCACCGGTGCCCTCGAGCCTCCTCCTCACTTTAGCCATCCTTTGGCATCTGCCGTGCATCCACCACGACAATTAAGTTCATGGAAAAACGGAGTAATGCAATAAGAACGATGACATGATGTAGACAAGATCTATTTATGTAGAAATAGACCCCATCTTGTTATATATAATAGCAATGATACATACATGTCATTTCCCTTCCTGTCACTGGCATCAAGCACCGTAAGATCGAACCCATCACAAAGCACCTCTTCCCATGGCAAGACAAATCGATCTAGTTGGCCTAACTAAACCAAAGATTCGAATAAGAAATACGAGGCTATAAGGAATCATGCATATAAGAGATCAAGAGAAACTCAAATAACTTTCATGGATAAAAACATAGATCTGATCCGAAACTAAAAGTTCACCAGTTCCCAACAATCACACCGTAAAAAGAGTTCCATCAAATAGATCTCCAAGAGACCATTGTATTGAGAATCAATATAGAGAGAGGAAGCCATCTAGCTACTAACTACAGACCCGTAGGTCTACAATGAACTACTCACGCATCATCGGAGAGGCACCAATGCGGATGATGAACCCCTCTGTGATGGTGTCCAGATTGGATCTGGTGGTTCTGGAACTTGCGTAGGCTGGAATTGATTTTCATCAACTCCCCTAGGGTTTCTGGAATATTGGGGTATTTATAGAGCAAAGAGGCGGTGCGGGAGGCCACTGACGTGGGCACACCCACCAGGGCGCGCTTGGGCCCCAGGCGCGCCCAAGTGGGTTCTGCCCCCTCGGGGCACCCCTCTGTTACTTCTTCGGTCCATCTTGTGTCTTCTGGTCCAGAAAAATTCTCCAAAAAGTTTCGTTACATTTGGACTCCATTTGGTATTGATTTTCTGTGAACTAAAAAACAAGCAAAAAACATTAACTGCCACTGGGTACTATGTCAATAGGTTAGTTCCAAAAAATGATATAAAGTTGCTATAAAATGATTGTACATCTAAGAATGATAATATAGCAGCATGGAACAATAAAAAGTTATAGATACGTTGGAGACGTCTCAACAGCCACGTAAAACTTGTGACAACAAAGTAGAGGATGCCTAACTTGTTTTTGCAAGGCATGTTGTGATGTGATATGGTCAAGATATGATGTGATATATGTTTATGTATGAGAGGATCATGTTTCGTAATAAGTTCACGACTTGCATGTCAATGAGCATGACAACTGGGAGGAGCCTTAGGGTTGTCTTTAATTTTTGTATGACTTGCGTGTCAAGCACTAAGCGCAATGTAATTGCTTTACTTTATCTCTACGCGTTAGCAATAGCTGTAGAAGCAATAGTTGGCGAGACGACCCCGACACTACGATGGAGATCAAGGTGTCATGCCGGTGATGATGGACATCATGCCGATGCTTTGGAGATGGAGATCAACAGCACAAGATGATGATGTCCATATCATGTCACATATTTTGATTGCATGTGATGTTTATCCTTTATGCATCTTATTTTACTTAGAACTACGATAGCATTATAAGATGATCCCATCACTTAATTTCAAGATAAAAGTGTTCTCCCTGAGTATGCACCGTTGCCAAAGTTCATCGTTTTGAAGCATCTCGTGATGATTGAGTGTAATAGACTCCGCGTTCACATACAACGGGGGTAAGCCAGTTTTGCACATGCAGAATACTTGGGTTACACTTGATGAGCCTATCATGTATGTACATGGTCTTGGAACACTTGAGACTGAAAGGTCGAATGTGAGTCAATATAGTACATATGATCAACATATAGATGTTCACCATTGAAGACTACCCCATATCACGTGATGATCGGACATGGGTTAGTTGATTTGGATCATGTATCACTTAGATAACTTGAGGGATCTTGATTTAAGTGGGTGTTCATTAGTAATTTGATTATGTGAACTAAAATTTATCATGAACTTAGTCTTAATAGTTTTTGCATATCTATGTTCTAGATCAATGGCCCGTGCTACCGTTCCCTTGAATTTTAATGCATTCCTAGAGAAAGCTAAGTTGAAAGATGATGGTAGAAACTACACAGACTGGGTCCGTAACTTGAGGATTATCCTCATTTATGCATAGAACAATTATGTCCTTGATGCACCGACAGGTAACCCACCCGCTACCGCTAATCTAGACATTGTGAACGCCTGGAAAATGTGGACTGATGACTACTTGATAGTTCAGTGTGCCATGCTTTACGGCTTAGAACCGGGGCTCCAAAAGCGTTTTGAGCACCACAGAGCATGCATATGAGATATTCCAAGAGTTGAAGTTGATATTTCAAGCTAATGCCTGGGTTGAGAGATATGAAGTCTCCAACAAGTTCTATAGCTGTAAGATGAGGAGAACAATTATGTTGAACACATACTCAAAATGTCTAGGTATCATAACTACTTGACTCAGTTGGGAATTGATCTTCCAGTTGAGAGTGTTATTGATAGAGTTCTTCAGTCACTGCCACCAAGCTACAAAGCCTTCATGATGAACTATAATATGCGAGGGATGACAAAAACGATTCTCGAGCTCTTCGCAATGCTGAAATCGGTGGAGGTAGAAATCAAGATGGGGCATCAAGTGTTGATGGTTAACAAGACCACTAGTTTCAAGAAAAAGGGCAAGGGAAAGAAAGGGAACTTAAAGAAGTATGGCAATCAAGTTGCCACTCCCGTGAAGAAGCCCAAGGCTGGACCCAAGCCTGCAACTAAGTGCTTCTGCTGCAAAGTAAATGGTCATTGGAAGCGGAATTGCCCCCAAATACTTGGCGGATAAGAGGGATGGTAAAGTGAACAAAGGTATATTTGATATACATGTTATTGATGTGTACCTTACTAATGCTCGTAGTAGCGTCAGGGTATTTAATACTGGTTAGGTTGCTCATATTTGTAACTCAAAACCAGAGCTGCAAAATAAATGAAGATTGGCTAAGGACGAGGTGACGATGCGCGTCAGGAATGGTTCCAGGGTCGATGTGATCGCCCTTGGCATGCTACCTCTGCATCTACCTTCAGGATTAGTTTTAGACCTCAATAATTGTTATTTTGTGCCAATGTTGAGCATGAACATTATATCTGGATCTTGTTTATTGCGAGACGGTTATTCATTTAAGTCAGGTAATAATGGTTGTTCTATTTATATGAGTAATATCTTTTATGGTCAAGCACCCTTGTTGAATGGTCTATTCTTGTTGAATCTCGATCGTAGTGATACACATATTCATAATATTGATGCCAAAAGATGCAAAGTTGATAATGATAGTGCAACATACTTGTGGCACTACCGTTTAGGTAATATTGGTGTAAAGCACATGAAGAAACTCCATGCAGATGGACTTTTGGAATCACTTTATTATGAATCATTTGATACTTGCGAACCATGCTTCATGGGTAACATGACTAAAACTCCATTCTCCAGAACAATGGAGCGAGCTAATGACTTATTGGAAATATTACATACCGATGTATGCGGTCCGATGAGTGTTGAGGCACGCGGCGGGTATTGTTATTTTCTGACCTTCATAGACGATTTGAGTAGGTATGGGTATATCTACTTGATAAAACACAAGTCTGAAACATTTGAAAAGTTCAAAGAATTTCATAGTGAAGTGGAGAATCATCATAACAAGAAAATAAATTTTCTAGGATCTGGTCGCAGAGGCGAATATTTGATTTAAGACTTTGGCCTTCATTTAAAACAATGTGGAATTGTTTCACAACTCACGCCAGCTAGAACACCATAGCGTAATGGTGTGTCCGAATGTCGTAACCATACTTTATTAGATATGGTGCATTCTATGATGTCTCTTACCAATTTGCCTTTATCATTTTGGGGTAATGCATTAGAGACAGTCGCATTCACGTTAAATAGGGCACTGTCTAAATCCATTGAGATGACACCATATCAATTATGGTTTGGCAAGAAACCTAAGCTGTCGTTTCTTAAAGTTTGGGGATGCGACACTTATGTCAAAAGGCTTTAGCCTGATAAGCTCGAACCCAAATCGGAGAAGTGCGTCTTCATAGGATACCCTAAAGAAACCATTGGGTACACCTTCTACCACGGATCCGAAGGCAAGATCTTTGTTGTTAAGAATGGGTCATTTCTAGAGAAGGAGTTTCTCTCGAAAGAAGTGAGTGGGAGGAAAGTAGAACTTGATGAGGTAATTGTACCTTATCTCGAATTGGAAAGTAGTACGTTAGAGAAAACCGTTCACGTGATGCCTACACCAACTAGAGAGGAAGCTATTGATGGTGGTCATGAAACTTCAGATCAAGTTACTACTGAACCTCGTAGGTCGACCAGAACAACCAAAGTGGTACGGTAATCCTGTCCTGGAAGTCATGTTGTTAGACAATGGCGAACCTATGAACTTTGAAGAAGCTATGATAAGCTCAGATTCCGAAAAATGGCTTAAGGCCATGAAATCTGAGATAGGATCCATGTATGATAACAAAGTGCGGACTTTGGTGGACTTGCCCGATGATCGACAAGCCATTGAGAATAAATGGATCTTCAAGAACAAGACAAACGCTGATGCTAATAACACTATCTATAAAGCTCGACTTGTTGTGAAAGGTTTTCGACAGGTTCAAGGGGTTGACTACGATGAGACTTTCTCACCCATAGCGATGCATAAGTCTATTCGAATCCTGTTAGCAATTGCATGATTTTATGATTAAGAAATCTGGCAAATGGATCTCAAAACTGCATTCCTTAATGTGTTTATTAAAGAAGAGTTGTATATGACGCAACCAGAAGGGTTTGTCGATCCTAAAGGTGCTAACAAAGTGTGCAACCTCCAGCGATCTATTTATGGACTGGTGCAAGCATCTCAGAGTTGGAATATACGCTTGATGATGTGATCAAAGCATATGGTTTCATACAGACTTACGGAGAAGCCTGTATTTATAAGAAAGTGAGTGGGGGCTCTGTAGCATTTTTGGTGTTATATGTGGATGACATATTACTGATTGGAAATGATATAGAATTTCTAGAGAGCATAAAAGGATACTTGAATAAGAATTTTTCAATGAAAGACTTCAGTGAAGCTACTTATATATTGGGCATCAAGTTCTACAGGGATAGATCGAGATGCTTAATAGGACTTTCACAAAGGACATACCTTGACAAAGTTTTGAAGAAGTTCAAAATGGACTATTCAAAGAAAGGGTTCTTGCCTGTGTTGCAAGGTGTGAAATTGAGTCAGACTCAAAGTCCGAACACGGCGGAAGATAGAGAGAGAATGAAAGTCATTCCCTATTCCTTAGCCATAGGTTCTATTATGTATGCCTTGTTGTGTACCATACTCATGTGTGCCTTGTAATAAGTTTGGCAGGGAGGTACCAAAGTAATCCAGGAGTGGATCACTGGACATCGGTCAAGAATATCCTGAAGTACCTGAAAAGGACCAAGGATATGTTTCTCGCTTATGGAGGTGACGAAGAGCTTGTCATAAAGGGTTATGTCAATGCTAGCTTCAACACAGATCTTGATGACTCTAAGTCACAAACCGGATACATATTTATATTGAATGGTGGAGCTGTCAGTTGGTGTAGTTCCAAGCAGAGCGTCGTGGCAGGATCTACGTGTGAATCGGAGTATATAGATGCTTCGGAAGTGGCGCATGAAGGAGTCTAGATGAAGGAGTTTATATCTGATTTGGGTGTAATACCCAGTGCATCAGGTCTAATGACAATCTTTTGTGACAACACTAGAGCAATTGCCTTAGCGAAGGAATCCATGTTTCACAAGAGAACCAAACACATCAAGAGACATTTCAACTCCATTCGTGAAAAGGTCAAGGATGGAGACATAGAAATTTGCAAAATACATATGGATCTGAATGTGGCAGACCCATTGACTAAACCTCTTCCATGGGAAAAACATAATAAACACCAACACTCCATGGGTATTAGATTCATTACTATGTAATCTAGATTATTGAGTCTAGTGCAAGTGGGAGCTGTGGGCAATATGCCCTAGAGGCAATAATAAAGTGGTTATTATTATATTTCCTTATTCATGATAAAGGTTTACTATTCATGCTAGAATTGTATTGACCGAAAACTTAAATACATGTGTGGATACATAAACAAATATCGTGTCCCTAGTGAGACTCTACTAGACTTGCTCGTTGATCAAATGATGGTTAAGGTTTCCTAACCATAGACATGTGTTGTCACTTAATAATGGGATCACATCATTAGGAGAATGATGTGATGGACAAGACCCATCTGTTAGCTTAGCTATGATCGTTCAAGTTTATTGCTATTGCTTTCTTAATGTCAAATACATATTCCTTCGGCCATGAGATCATGCAACTCCTGGATACCAAAGGAATACCTTGTGTGTTATCAAACGTCACAACGTAAGTGGGTCATCATAAAGATGCTCTACAAGTATCTCCAAAGGTGTCTATTGAGTTGGCATGGATCAAGAATGGTATTTGTCACTGCATGTGACGGAGAGGTATCTTTGGGCCCTCTCCGTAATACAGCATCACAAGAAGCTTGCAAGCAAAGTGACAAAGGACTTAGTTACGAGATGATGTATTATGAATGAGTAAAGAGACTTGCCGATAATGAGATTGAACTAGGTATGGAGATACCAATGATCGGATCTCGGGCAAGTAACGTACCGACAGAGAAAGGAAACTACATATGTTGTCATAAAGGTTCGACCAATAAAGATTTTTGTAGAATATGTAGGAACCAATATGGGCATCCAGGTCCCTCTATTGGTTATTGATCGGAGAAGCGTCTCGGTCATGTGTACATCATTCTCGAACCCGTAGGGTCTGCACGCTTAACGTTCGTTGACGATATAGTTTTATATGAGTTATGTGATTTGGTGTCTGAATGTTATTCGGTGTCCCGGATGAGATCACGGAGATGACGAGGAGCTCCTGAATGGTCCGAAGGTAAAGATTGATACATAGGACGATACTATTTGGTCTCCGGAAAGGTTTTGGGATGCACCGGGGTATTTATCGGATCATCAGAAGGGGTTCCGGGAAGGCCACGGGGAGTTATTGGGCTTATTGGACCAACGAGGGAAGCACACCAGCCCACAAGGGGCTGGTGCACCCCACCTCTAGGTCGTCAGCCCTTAGGGAAGGAAAGGGGGAGGGATAGCCCCTCCCGCCTTCCCTTCCACATGAGAGAAAGGAAGGGGGCGCCTCCCCTCCCGCCTTCTCCCCAGCACCATGAAAGGAAGGGGGCCTAGGCAGGAGCCGAGGGCAGTCGTCGGCCCTCTTGGGGGCGCCCTAGGCTGCCTTCCATCCTTCCCCCACCTACATATATGAGAGGATGGAGAGGGGCACCCCCTCTCCCTCTAGTTCTAGTTCCTCATCCGTCCACATCTATTGTGCTTGGCGAAGCCCTACAGATAGTCTCACCACCACCGTCACCACACCGTCGTGCTGCCGAAACTCATCTACTACTTCGTCTCTCTTGCTGGATCGAGAAGGTGAGGATATCATCGAGCTGAACGTGTGCTTAACGGGTAGGTGCCGTACGTTCCGTACTTGATCGGGACAGATCGTGAAGGTTGACGACTACATCAACCATGTTGATAAAAGTTTCCGCTTAGTGATCTACAAGGGTATGTAGATGCTCTCACCTCGCATTGCTATGCATCTCCATGGATAGATCTTGCGTGTGCATAGAAATGTTTTTGTTTTCCATGCAACGTTCCCAACAGTTACCTTTGTTCTTGAGGTCACGAGAGAAGTCATGTTGCAAGTAATCATGTGAATTTGATATGTCGGATTCAGGGCACGGCAGACCCAAGAAAGGTTCGATCTCTTGGGCGTGTGCGAAGAACTCAATCTCTCCAGCCTACCAACTCGTCGCTCTCACGGCCTTGCTCGATGAACAGGAAGGAGAGAGACTCAGCAGTTTACCCAGGTTCGGGCCACCTTGCGGTGTAAGACCCTACTCCTGCTTTGGGGTGGATTAGCCTCGCGAAGAGCTGAAGGTGAACTAGTACAGGGGAAGAAAAACCTCAGGAGGTTTGTTCTTCCGTGGGTGTGATCTTAGGATCCGATCGCCCTCCATGGTAGTGGCTAGCCTATATTTATAGTGGCCTCAGTCCTCTTCCTCCAAAAAAAAGGCAGGAAGGGATCCCACATTGGCCAAGTTTGAAGGGGGACAAGAAGTACATCTTATCCTGATGAAAGGTGCTCTTCGCCTGCAAAGCTCCTGGGCGGGACGTTGTGGTGGGCTCGGTGATGACATCCGTCCTGCCGTCCTGGCGGTCTTGGTCTTGTAGCATGGGAATGGAAACCTTTGGGTGATTCCTCGAGACCCCGCGCCCGCGCTTGCCTCCTTAGCAGCAAAGAGGGAACCTGCTATAATGCGCTTGCTGGCGGTGGCTTGGCCTTCGTCCTCATGGCTTGCGTCACATGAGCCTTAAGAGGTGGGTGCTTGCATAGGAATGTCCACTCCTCGGGAGCTCGCCTGAGGAGACCGGTCCCTCTGGAGGTCTTGGCGTCGTCCGCCTCGCGAGGTCTGGTCTTGTTGATACCAAAGATGAGCCATACCAGGCCGTCGATGGAGCCACGCCGTGGGCTGCAGGTAGGCAGGTATGGGCACCCTAGTTCCTAGAATGCCGACAATAGCCCCAGGGCCCAAGTCGCGCTCGGACCTGGCTTCAGAGTGAAGCCAAAGGGCAAGTGCGAAGCTTCGCGGGCCCCAATCGCCTATGGACCGGGTCGACGCGTAGCACTTGATGGGACGTGGGCGTCTCCACTTCTCCACGCAGCGTCGGCAACTGTCAGACTTGACGACTGCCTGTTGCAAATGCGGCCCAACCATCATTGCCCACCACGCTCGTCCTCTGCTCCCCCCTTTCCTGTGAGCTTGTACCTCCTTCTCCAGACTCCGCCCCAGCACCAATCCACTTCCACTGCCATGGCTCCAAGGTTTAAGAAGAAAGGGAAGGCTCACCTGCCCGCGGAGTGCACACCGGGGTTGGAACCCATGCTTTGTAGGTCGACGGTGATCAACCAAGAGGGGCTGGACAAGGTTCGATCGGCCCTCGTCGCCAATTCCAACGAGTGTAAGGCGACGATGGTCTGGCCTGCCTCCAAGGCCTTGGTCGACATGGAGGTCACCGAGATCCCCATTCACCTTCACGCTCTCCTGGCCGGCTTGGTCCCCCTTTCTCTGATTTCTTCAACGTTGTGCTCTCGCACTATCAGATCCAAGCGTTGCATCTGGACCCCGGGTCCATCGTCCTCCTCGCCGCCTTTTCCTTTCTACGAGAGGCTATCATGGGCATTGCTCCATTTGTGGACCTATTCCACCATTTCTTCTCGCTCCATCTGGTCAATGGTAGACAACACTCAGGATGCAGGGCGTTCCAGGTTGTGGCGGCGACAGCTGACTCTAGCATCGATTTCACGCTCCGCCCAGATGTAAAGGGATTTCGGAAGCAGTGGGTGTACGTGGATGCCACCACACACAACCCTCTACTCCTGCTCCCGCGAGCACCGGCGGAACCGAGCTCCGGCTGGGGACATGTGAAGCTCGTCGACCGGCGGCTTGCCCACGTCTGGTCCAGGCTGGCCAAGCTAAAGGAGGTAGGGGTGACGGTGTTGATGCTGGTGAGGGAGTTCATCCGGCAGCGCATCGCCCCGCTCCAGCGCCACTCTCGCCCCATGAGGGCCTTCACTGGTCCCAATGACCCCATGAGGCTCAAGGTGCCCTTGCTTCCTTCCAAGATGCTGCATGCGGTGCTCCAGCTCCTGACGGGTGACCCAGTGGCTGCCACGCTCCCGGTAGAGGGGTGCTTCTTGTACAACTGCTCGAACAGGGAGGCTTTCCCGAAGCAGATGCCCCGCTTCGACAAGTGGGGGCTGCACCTAGAGGATCTCGAGAGGCCTCGTGAGAACCCCATCTTGGTGGCTCCTGTGCTTGTTGATCATGTGGCGCGCGCCCCTGAAGTGGTTGCAGGGGGGCGAGCGCCATTGAGTGCTCCTGAGGTGACCGTTGGAGAGCAGGTGCCGTCAAGTGCTCCTGAGGTGACTGCTGGGCAGCAAGCGTCACCAAGTGCTCCTGAGGTGGCGGTCCGCGGCCCAGTCGTGAAGGGCAACGTACCATCCCTCCGCATACCCCTTCCGAATCTCGGGGTACTCCGCAAGAGGAAGGGGCTCTGAAGTTTCTGTGGTAGCGCTCCCCGGGCCTTGAAACAAAGGAAGTGGATATCTTTGGACGAGTAAGTACCTTATCCTCATGGATTTTCGCGTGTCGTGTCCTTTTTTGACAATGGATCCTCAGGATCCCTTTGGTTGCGGTGGCGAGGCTGCCTGGGGTGCGACCTCCGGAGGCCATTGGTCCGCCCGTGACTCCACGCCCCTCGGGTCAAGCGCCCACGCGGGACATGGCGCCGACCCATGACGTGGAGGTGCTGCTGAAAGGCCACGAGCCTACTCTTCCAGTGTCCTTCCTCCAAGGCCATTTCAGGGGCACAGAGGGTGTGCCGGGAGCTCCTCCATTGGTTGCTGGTGACTGGGCGACCCCAGCGTCGGCTCCATCTTTGAGCGGCGGGGCCTGGCCGCGCAGCGCCTTTGCCGAGGTCCGGGAAATGACCGAAGGTGCTCCGGCAACCAACCCCTTGGTGGAGACGGGCGAGTCACTCTGCGCCTCTCCGACAGCCCCTGGCGCGGAAGAAGGACTCGGTCGCACGCTAGAACTCGCACGCGGGTGCAGCGTCATCTGCCATGACCTTTTCCAGGAAGCAGTGAGCGTGCTGGGTCGGCTTGGGGGAGAACTAGTCGATGTCGATGCATGCCTCAAGGCGGAGGGCCTCCTCCTGGTGTGCGAGTGGCATCAACTGAAGGTCGCCATCAATCTCGGACATCTGCAGCATGAGCGCGCCCGCATGGAGGCTGCAGAGTCCCTCGCAGCTTCTTTTGAGGCTTGCGCCCGTGCTTTGGAGGAGGCCAGGGCAGCCGACCATCATCGTGAGGCGACTGCGGAGTGGGAGAGGGAGCTTCGAGCTTCGGACGTCACCTCTAGCGGTAGGTCGAGGCGCAGGGCCGACCTGGCGGCGTCGCCAAGTGGGGCCCCTACAGACGAGAAGGGGGTCTAGGCGCATGAGGACATGCTGGCATTTGAGGTCTTGGAGCATAGCCTGGAGCTCGAGTGACTGGAGGTGAGGGAGCACCAAGTAGCCACGACTAAGGACGCCCTTGCCTCTTGGGAGGCTAGGGTCCAGCAGGAGGTTGACCAAAAGGTGGTGGGGATCCGTGAGGCTCTTGTTGACGAATACCGCTGAAGGTTGGCACTCCAGGAGACCCGCTTCCAACAGCGGCAGGTCGAGCTGCAGGGCAAGATCGATGCCCTTAGGGCCAGGCTGGCCGTAGCACAGCGGCGCGAGAAGGCCGCCGAGGAGGCTCGGGCCTCCGCCCAACTCGAGTTGTCCTCACTTCAGCAACAGGTCACGGGCATGACGTTCCTTGTGGAGAAGGCTACAGATGAAGCGAGCCGCCACCCGACGATGTAGCGCAAGCGCTCCTTGATGCTCGAGGACCTCAGGGTCGGGGCCTTGGACACCATCTGCGAAGAGAGCATCTCCCGCCCGCACGAAGCTGATGATGTTGGCTACCCCCACTTCTTCACCCAAGTCGTGACCTGTTTGGAAGACTGGGCCATGAGGGCGCGCCAGCTCATCGAAGAGAGAAGCCGGGGCCTTCTTGGGCGCGTGTTCTCGCGTTTGTTCAACTACCTTCTTAGACTTGACCCCGACTTCCACATCAATTTTGCGATAGCCCCCGTTCCTAGGGTCACCCAAGGCGACCTGGCGAGCTGGGTGAATGACCATGTGGACGACCAGATCGTGGAGTTCTCCCTTGAAGACGGTGTGGATGCGCTCGCAGCTGAAGAGGGCAATGCTGATGGTGATGATTTAGACGGCGACGCCGACGGTAGCGTGTCTCGCTAGGCTTGCATTTCTTTTCCCGTCCTGACCTATATGCCAAAATTTTGGGTATGGCCATGCGGGGCGTGAAAGCATCTTTGGAGGGGGTTCACCTATAATGTATGAAATGATGATATGCTCTCAAGATTGATTTCGAAACGTGCTGTCGCGAACCAGAAGGCTCTCGACTAGAGTAGTTGTCATGACTTATCTTCGGTGCTGGAGGTCTTAAGCGGGTTCTTCTATCGCGGAGACGCTCCCCCCTGAGGCGGGCCCTTCCGGGGCCCGTGAAGGCTTAAGTCTCATGACATGCCTGCTGGCCCGTTCGAGAGCGCCACACGAAGAGCCAATTGCCAGGTTTTGGCAAGGTGTGCGTGGTGGCCCGTGGCGGTTGCGCCCTTGGCCCCGAGGGGGCCTTGACGCTGCTCGGGCTAGCCCGAGTACGCACACCACACTCGCCCCCTCTCGCGAGGCGCTTGAGGGGGGAGTAGTAGGCATGAGCCATGATCCTTAACACAAACCAAAGAGCAAGAAAGCACTGCGAATTGAAAAGCTTCCCCCTTTTTCTTTTAATAAGCACGCGAAACTCCCAATTTCATTCCAAAGACAGCAAATTGTGCTACAAAAAAGGCATAAAGAGACGCATGCATCCGGCGCCTACACTAGTCTTCTCACTAGCGCAGAGCTCAGTGCTTCCACTGGGCGTGGGCATAGTCATTGGGGGGCAGTGTTGACGGCCAGTGCGGAGCATGGTGCTTCCACTTGGACGTGGGTGGGAGCCCCCGTGAGGCCCGAGGGCGGCACTCAGAGGACTCCGGGGCTTGTACAGCCCCAACTCATTATTATGTGAGAGTGTCACGAGCGGAGATCTTCACGAGCACTCCTTGCTCCTGGCGAGGAACCCACCCGGCGCATCCCCCGACCACCCTTGGGGCGTCCGGAAACCAAGGACGAGACCAAGGGGTAAGGGGGAAGGGCTCGCCGGCGCCTTCCCCAGCGGAGGACCTACCTCTGAGCGGCACGCGCCACTGTCATGGTGGCGCCCTGAGCTGTGCAGTGCGGGGGGATATCTGGCGCCGGACTCCCCCCGTGCAGCCCCCAGTGTGTTCCACCTGCCTAGGGAAGGCCCAAGGCCCTGAGGTGCATGACCGCGGGCGTGGCTTGGTTCACCATAGATCCAAGGTTAGCGCAATTGTGTCCCAAAGATATTGGTGGTACCCGGTGGCTGTTGCTATCGAAGGCGTCGACAAGGTGTCGGGGTTGCTCACTAGGGGCCTCGGCCTCGTGCGGCCCCGGCAATCCCGATGTCCAGGACGATGAGGGGAACAAGCATGGGCTTCTTCCTTGCGCGCACAGCGAGCCCATCAACGGGGGTGTGGGGGCACCGGGGTCCGCCATCTCGAGATCTGCGCCCGGTCACCCTGCTCCGCTGTCCGCCATAACTGATACTAGCTCACAATGATCGGGGGGCGACATTTCGGCACGACCCCGCGAGGGGCCTTCTGCTCTAGCCGTACCCTGGGGGAACGCATCTTGAGTTGGGCAAGCGGTGTCGTGGGCCAGGTTGCCACTGCGAGATCCCTCGGACCCCCCCCAAGGAAGGGCATGCAGACACAGCGGGGGCGAGCATGTGCCCTTGGCAGCGTCTGTGGCGTATGAAGGGTGCAGAAGGGCGCCGCGCCCTCGCAGGCAGCGTCGAGCAGCTTGGTGACCCATCCAAGCAAGGCGTCATGGACGCCTTCTGCCAGCCTGCATCACAGCAGCTCTCGTGCCACGATGAGTGTGGCTCGTGTCTTCTCCTGCTCCAGGCGAGCACGTAGCATCGACGCCACAGCGTAGCCTGAAGACCGCGCTATGGCACAGTTACGGCGCCACGTGGGAGAGGGAGGGGCTGGCATGTGCCGCCGATGGTCATCGACACCGGCAGCCGTGCGGGCTGCGAGGAGCGTGGAGTAGAGAGCTTCGTGGCCGAGGGCACCGCCCAGGCAGGCCAAGCGGCCCAATGCTCAGCATGAGCTCGCGGGTCTCCCGCCATGGTGGTGATGGAGCGAATGGTGGAGAAGAGGCTTCAACACGCCCCTACCTGGCGCGCCAAATGTCGGATTCAGGGCTCTGCAGACCCAAGAAAGGTTCAAACTCTGGGCGTGTGCGAAGAACTCAATCTCTCCAGCCTACCAACTCGTCACCCTCATGGCCTAGCTAGATGAACGGGGAGGAGAGAGACTCGGCAGTTTACCCATGTTCAGGCCACCTTGCGGTGTAAGACTCTACTCCTGCTTTGGGGTGGATTAGCCTCGCGGGGGGCTAAAGGTGAAATAGTAGAGGGGATGAACAACCTCAGGAGGTCTGTTCTTGCGTCGGTGTGATTTTAGGATCCGATCCCCCTCCATGGTAGTGGCTAGCCTATATTTATAGTGGCCTCAATCCTCTTCCTCCAAAACTAAGGCGGGAAGGGACCCCACATTGGCCAATTTTAAAGGGGGACAATAAGTAGATCTTATCCTGACGAAAGGTGGTCTTCGCCTCCAAATCTCCTGGTCATGACGTTGTGGTGGGCTCGGTGATGACATCCGTCCTGGCGGTCTTGGTCTTGTAGCATGGGAATGGAAACCTTTGGGTGATTATTTGGGACCCCACGCCTGTGCTTGCCTCCTTAGCACCAAAAAGGAAACCTGCTGTACTACGCTTGCTGGCGCTCGCCTAGCCTTAGTCGTCATGGCTTGCATCACCCGAGCCTCAGGAGGTGGGTGCTTGCATAGGAATCTCCGCTCCTTGGGAGCCAGCCTGAGGAGGCCGCTACCTCCGGAGGTCTTGGCGTCATCCGCCTCGCGAGGCTTGGCCCCTTACGAGGGTCTTGTCTTGTTAATGCCGAAGGTGGGCCGTACCAGGCTGCCGATGGTGCCATGCCGCGGGCCGCAGGTAGGCAGGTCTGGGTTCCCTGGTTCCTAGAACGCTGACATGATATGTGTTTGATATTTTGATGATATGTATGTTGTGATTCCCTTAGTGGTGTCATGTGAACATCGACTACATGACACTTCACCATCTTTGGGCCTAAGGGAATGCATCGTGGAGTAGTTATTAGATGATGGGTTGCTAGAGTGACAGAAGCTTAAACCATAGTTTATGCGCTACTTCGTAAGGGACTGATTTGGATCTATATGTTTGATGCTATGGTTAGATTTTATCTTAATACTTTGCTTGTAGTTGCGGATGCTTGCGAGCGGGTTAATCATAAGTGGGAGGTTTGTTCAAGTAAGAACAACATCCATTGGTCCGCCCACATATCAAATTATCAAAGTAGCGAACGTGAATCAAACCAACATGATGAAAGTGACTAGATGAAATCCCCGTGTGCCCTCAAGAACGCTTCGCTTATTATAAGAGACCGTTTTGGTCCGTCCTTTGCCACAAAAGGATTCACTACAAAAAAATACACTTCCGTGATGATACGTGTTTGTCATAGTAGGCCACGTTTTCTATCATGCATGTACATCCATGACGATTTTATGACAGAATCAAGATAGTCATACCTTTGCCGTCGTAGAAGTGTTCCATGACATGACCGAAATTATCATCACGGAAGTGTCCACTACCATGACGATAAATCGTGCGTCATAGAAGTGCTTTTGTCAAGGGTAACCGACACGTGGCATCCACCATAACGGGTCGCCGTTAAGCTATTGGGTTCCGATTTGGATCCGATAACCCGTTAACAGCCCGAACCAGTGGGGATTTTCCATGTGTAAAATTCTAAATGGCTAGAGGAACCACCTGTCGGCTCACCATTGGGACAGATGTCATCCACTCATTCGACCGAATGCGCCTAGGATACGTCGACACGTGGGACGGCCCAACAGAGGCCCATTATGGCGAAAAGGTTGGCCCTTGACTTGGTCAAAAGGTAGCAGGACGGCCCATGGAAAGCATGTTAACGACATGTTCGCATATAGCCCATTCACAGTCCGCTAAGTCATGGCCTGTTATGGATTATCCGAATTAGGCCCAGTGGCGTCATCTAGGCCGTCCAATATGCTTCCAGCCTATTGTAACTTCCGGCCCATGTATGGCCCGTGACGTCTTTCGGCCCATATGAGGCCCTTTGTAACTCTTAGCACATTAACGGCCCGTGGTGAAACTGGCCCGTAATGAATAGTGTATCACTTTATAACCTTTAACGGCCCATTAGTCCTTCGGCCATTTCCAGCCCATGTTAACTTTTGGCATTCTAAGGGCCCATTTATTCTTGGGCTCATTTCCAGAATTTGATTACTTACGGTCCGTTATTGGCCTATTCCGCTTGTGGGCCAAATTCAGCCCGTGGTTACAATCAGCCTGTTTGTGGCCCACTAACCCGTTGGGCTATTTTTATAGCGTCATCAAATACGGCCTATTAATAACACGTTATGGTCTGGCCATAAAAGAGAAGATTTCCACTCTAGCCCGTTTGTGGCCCATTTTGTGGTCCGTTATTGGTCCACGAATAGTACGGCCCATGCTTGGCGAGATGATTATACGACCCGTATAAGGCCCATATATGAGACGGTCCATAGAAGGCCCATGGATCATACGGCCCGTAGAAGGCCCATGGATCGTACAGCCCGTGGAGGGCCATGGTTACTACAGCAGGTAGCAGGACCATGGTCACAACAGTCCGTGTGTTGCCATGGTTATTGTGGCCTAGTTATAAAAATAGGTTATTGTGGCCAGTGGAAAAACGCGGAGAAGGAACTAAAGTGACTACAAGCAAACAACTAAACAAGACAATAAGGAAATAAGTAAGCACACAACTAACGCTAGGCTATTACGGCTATTACACATATTACATCCACTGGGTGCAAATATAGGGAACAAAGCAGCATATTACATACACTAGCCATCTAAATTGGCCACCGGTGCAAATGAATGCGGATGGAAAACAAGTCCATAAATGAAACAACTTCAGAAGAGCTCAAGAAACGTTATGGTCAGTGTCAAAACCGGCGGATCTCGGGTAGGGGGTCCCGAACTGTGCGTCTAAGGCGGATGGTAACAGGAGGCAGGGGACACAATGTTTTACCCAGGTTCGGCCCTCTTGATGGAGGTAAAACCCTACGTCCTACTTGATTAATATTGATGATATGGGTAGTATAAGAGTAGATCTACCACGAGATGGGAGAGGCTAAACCCTAGAAGCTAGCCTATGGTATGATTGTATGTTGTCCTACGGACTAAAACCCTCCGGTTTATATAGACACCGGAGAGGTTAGGGTTACACAAGGTCGGTTACAAAGGAGGAGATACACATATCCGTATTGCCTAGCTTGCCTTCCACGCCAAGTAGAGTCCCATCCGGACATGAGACGAAGTCTTCAATCATGTATCTTCATAGTCTAACAGTCCGGCCAATGGAGATAGTCCGGCTGTCCGGAGACCCCCTAATCCAGGACTCCCATAGTAGCCCCTGAACCAGGCTTTCAATGACGATGAGTCCGGCGCGCAGTATTGTCTTCGGCATTGCAAGGCGGGTTCGTCCTCCGAATATACCACGGAAGAATTTGAATATAAGGATAGTGTCTGACCCTGCAAAATAAGTTCCACATACCACCATAGAGAGAATAATATTTCCAAAAATCCAATTTGCTGACTTGTTTTGGCAATGACATTATGTCATGGCCCGGTGATTATTCGAACCGTTTCCTTTAACTACCCCCGCACATAACGCGAGGCAGTTTTTTGACACGTCTTGCAAAGCAGAGATCGTGTCCCCTTATCACGGGATTCTCACCAATACGGGTGTGGGTTACCCAACCGCGCCATCAATTACTGTGCTTGGGGGATAAGCGAGTTTTACCAGGCTAGTGGGGACGCTTAGTTTCGTCCGCTCATATAAAGGGATAAGGATTCACCTTTTTATCCACGCCTTCTTCCTCCTTTGCTCATCCATTTTCGCACACTCGAGCTCCAGCGCCCAAGTCCGGACTTCCCACCTCAACCTTCTCCAACCATGTCCGAAGCGAGAGGCAGGTGGATGGTCTCCTCCGTCATGGAGGGACACATCAAGAATCTAAGGAGAGCCGGATACCTGCCCGGCGACATCGCGCACCGGCTCCCAGATGAGGGGCAGCTCATCCCCACCCCAGGCCCCATGAGAGGGTAGTGTTCCTTACCCATTTCCTCCGCGGACTGGGATTCCCACACCACCCATTCGTCCCGGGGCTCATGTTCTACTAAGGCCTGGATTTCCATGATCTGGCCCCGAACTTCATCCTCAAAATCTCGGCATTTATCGTCGTGTGCGAGGCCTTCCTTCGTATCAAGCCCCACTTCGGCTTATGGCTGAAGACCTTCAATGTCAAGCAGAAGGTAGTGGGCGGCCGCCAGGCGGAGTGCGGAGGCGCCATGGTGGGCAAGTTGCCCAATGTTACATGGCTCGAGGGCTCCTTCGTGGAGACCATAAAGGGGTGGCAATCGGGGTGGTTCTACATCACCGAGCCGCGTGACCCTGCATGGGCAGCGGCCCCCGAGTTCCGATCTGGCATCCCCACGCGGCTCACCTCCTGGAAAGAGAAGGGACTGTCCTGGGGTAGTTCTAAAGAGTTGACCAGACTCCAAACATGTATTCAAAACATGGTGAACAAGAAGCTCAAACTCGTCAACGTAGTCCAGGTCATGCTCGTCCGCCGGATCCTCCCGTGTCAACAACGGGCCTTCAACTTGTGGGAGTTCGACCCGGCCTAGCACCAAACTCTGAACAGGCTCTTTGATACAACACACGAGGATGCCTGGAAGTTGCTATTCAAGGGCGCCGAGGTTCCTCCTCCTACTACCGAGGATCACGGATTCTGCGCGAAGCGCCAAGCCAGCGCGGTAAGCTTGTTTTACCTCTTATAGGATACTTGTTTTTCATAGTTCGACTCTATGAGGGATCTAAGCTCCCGTTCCTTTGATAGGACTGGCAGGAAATGGCCGGACAGATCGACTGTTCGGCTTCCTTGCCCGAAGGCCCAGAAAATGCTCTCCTGACGGAGATGCTGACTCCGGCTCCTTACAAGGTGCCAGAGAAGACTAAGAAGGCCAAGGGAACCCGAAAGAGTTCCCGACACCAGGTGTTATCGGACTCATCGTCCGATGACTCTGCGGCACACTCCTCCCCCGAAGACGAGGAGGAAGAAGAAGATGCTCCCCTTCAGTTGGGGGAGACAAGAAAAGAAAGGCCTCCCCAACTGGGGGGGCCGAAGGGTCCAAGAAGGGAAGGACTCTCCTTCCAGACAACTCCGCCGCCGCCGCCGAAGGCGAAGACGAGTGGTTGCCCAGGGCCAAGCCCCTGGGGAGGTCATAAGTATTCGGACACCAGAGTAACTCATATTATCCTTTTGCGCCCTGCTTCCCCTAACGCCGAATATGATTATACAGGCCGCCACGAGCCCGTATCGATGTATCATCGGACGGCTCCGTGGGCTCGTCGGATATGGATAGCGATCCACTTCCGACCGCCACCTCCCCTTGCCCTGCGGATGATGCCGAGGTATTGTCTCAAGAGACACTGGGCCGAGGGGAGACAGTCCCGGAGGCGCCTCAAGGAGACCATCCGGACTCCGGGGGCAGGGGACGAGGCCCCTGAGGGCCCCGAGTTCAGCCCTCAGCCGAACATCGCGCCGGAACCTCCAGTGGTTCCGGACTCGGGCAGGCGGCCTCCTTCCAAGAGGGGCAAGACGCCTGTGCCGGTGACCTCTGTCCATCCAGAGGCACCAGACAAATCTGCTGGAAGCGCTTCACAGCGCTTCCATCGACGAGGAGCACCATACTATTATGAGTGCGGTGGTTCAGAAGGTTCAGTCCGCCAAGAGCGGATTGACTGAAGCATGTGCCAGCCTTCTAAAAGGCTTTGAGGTAAGTGTTAAAATATAAGGAAAATATTACCGCATAGACAGTAGCCCCTAATGCTCTGTTCAGTGTTCACAAAGAAAAGCCGAACATAGGATCAAACAATATCACAGGAGTCCAATTTAAGTATGTCAATATGCGTATGTAGGCTTCGCTGCTGGCGTCTGCCGCACTGACTGCAGAGGTCACCGTACTGAAGTAGGACATCGAGGGGTCCAAGAAAGAGCTCGGCCTTGCCAAGAGGCAGCTTGAGGAGAACAAGGGTAAGCAATACCCTGTCTATAGATATGTATATATAAAAGAAGACGCGATTACAAAATGACAGGATCATCGCATATCTGCCAGGGGCCACGACCGAGGTGGCAACCCTGAAGTAAGCGCTAACCCAGGCCGAAGATAAAGCAGCCAAGGAGCGCACCGAGCGGGAAAAGCAAGAGGCTCATGTGGGCGAGGTGCAGCAAGAGATCCAGGCTCTCGTGACGAAGCATGAGGTGTTGGAGCTTGACTCGAAGACGCGAGAGTCTGAGCTTGCCGCGGCCCTCGAGAGCGCAAAAAGTGATAGGCCGAAGCCCAAAAGGCCCTCTAGGACATTAACGCAATGAAGAAGATAGCGGCGAGTAAGGCATTCTATATGCAGAGCAAGCATGTAAGAGTAAATTACCGATTACTTACCCGAATTCGGAGCTCTCTAGGAGCATTCGCAGATTTGCCCCACAGCGTGTCAGGTGCCGCACAGTTTTACCAGGCCGAGGAGGGAAGCTCAACGGAGAAGCTGTTCTGGTCTCAGTATACTAGGACCGAACACCCGATGCCTCTGAGCGACCAGCTAAAGCAGTTGGTCGAGCTGCACAAGGCGGCCGAACATGCCATGAAGGGCCTTATAGTCTGGTTGTGGCCTGGTGACGCCCTTCTGAACAGCTACTTTGGCCTGGTGAGGCGGCTTGTGGATGCCTGCCCATGGCTGGAGGTCGTCAAGCGGTCCGTCTGCATCGAAGGTGCACACCGGGCTTTCGCCCGTGTGAAGGTGCAGTGGGCCAAGCTAGACACTATGAAGCTGATCAAGGAAGGGCCGCCGCAGGGCAAGGAGCATCGCACCCCCGAAATTTATTATGAGGGTGTCCTGAAGGGTGCCCGTCTTGTAGCGGAGGAATGTTCAAAGGATGTGATATTTGAGTAAACTTGCTCGTGTGATCCTGTATGATGAAAACTTGTTTCATATGCGCTATGCAACGCTTGTGTGAATTTAAAATATTACCTTCTGTTTGGCTGTTTATCCAATCCGAGAGATGGCTAGTCCTCGGCTTCTGCCCCCATGCCACGAGTGCTGGGGTGTTCGGGATAAACCTGAGCAATCTTGTTCCCATATTTGGGTCCTTCGAGGGAGGTGCTCAGCACAAAGAACAAGGCAACCGGACTAATAATGCTTTATCACTCTCACTTAGCCATAGAATTCTATAATTTTAAATTTCGGCGAAGCCCCTGGTATTCGGAAGGCCGAATTCGGGGCGCGATACACGCCTTTAAGCCGGACAGGGCCGGCCCCTCGCTCTAAGCGGCATAAGTCTTTAGGGACTCGAAAAACCTCGCCGAACAGCGACTAGTCTCTCGCCTTATCATGACAGTCAGTTTTAGCTTTCTCTACTGAGGTGCTTTAGCCCAGCAGAACCGGGGCACAATCGCAGTAGTTCTCCTAGCGCTACCTTAGCTGATAGAGCGGAACGTAAGGTACCAAAACCTAGGAGCCGGGAAAACCCAACATTTGACCAAAGACATGATTCGGAGCTGATGCATATAATGCTATAAGTTCGGGGTGCCGCACTTGTGAAAGTGTTCGGACATTTCACACTATATTGTGGGTACGTAAGCATCTGGTGTATTGGCCGTACCAAAGTGTATGGTTGCAAGGCGTCAGTAATGAACATATATATATATATAACAAGAATGCAATAATAGTCGTAATGTTATGCGTTGTTTATTCAAAAAGTTGCGTTAAAGCAGAATGATACAGATGGTGCGATAAGCAAAGAGTAGGACTATGTCCCTTCCAAGGGCAAGCTGAGGAATAGTATTAAATCAAATATTTCGCTCGTTATTGTAATAGACCTGGGAATTCCATGGTGTGACGTAGCTTTCTGCCTCCTTGGTTGCTGCATCATGTGTTCGGCAATAGTGCTGCCGGACAGGGTTTCCAGAGATTAAAGTCCTGAAAAAGAGAAAAATAACCAAACGGGAAGCCCCTGGTGCGGTTTAAGCCGCGTCTTGGGGCGTGCCGGAGTTGTGTACCCCTCCCCACTCTGTGCCCATGGTTTTTTAATGCGTAATGATGTACGCGTGGCACGAGTTTCGCCGTTTGGCTGGGACTGGGGTGGGGGCCGCATTGCTACGCGAGCTCAGATCGCGCCAGTCGGTCTAGTTGCCGATTGCTCCAAGCACGCTTGAAGGTGTCCGGGTCTTGAAACACCAAACTGGTGGATTGCCTTGAGAGGTTGCTTTGCGCTTCTGCTGCGAGGGCCGCGGTGTGCTCCTCTGTTCGGAGAGAGCGCTCTGTGTTTCCATTGACTGTAATAACCCCGCAAGGTCCTGGCATCTTGAGCTTGAGGTAGGCATAATGCGGTACCGCATTGAATCTCGCAAATGCGGTTCGCTCAAGCAGTGCATGATAACCACTGTGGAACGAGACTATATCGAAGATTAACTCTTCGCTTCGGAAGTTATCCGGGGATCCGAAGACCACTTCCAGTGTAATTGAGCCTGTGCAATGGGCCTCTACGCCTGGAATGACGCCTTTGAAGGTCGGTTTTGTGGGTTTGATCCTTGAGGGGTCTATACCCATTTTACGCACTTTGTCCTGATAAAGCAGGTTCAGGCTGCCGCCGCCATCCATAAGGACTCGAGTGAGGTGAAATCCATCAATGATTGGGTCCAGAACAAGTGCGGCGAATCTGCCATAACGGATACTAGTGAGATGGTCCCTGCGATCGAAAGTGATCAGATAGGAGGACCATGGGTTGAACTTTGGGGCGACTGGCTCCAACGCATATACGTCCCTGAGCGCATGCTTCCGCTCCCTCTTGGGGATGTGGGTTGCGTATATCATGTTCACCGTCCGCACTTGTGGGGGAAACCTCTTCTGTCCTCCGGTGTGTGGCTGCCGGGGCTCCTCCTCGTCATCGCTATGTGGCCCCTTGTCCTTGTTTTCGGCAATTAACTTGCCGGCTTGCTTGAATACCCAACAATCCATGTTGGTGTGATTGGCTAGCTTTTCTGGGGTGCCGTGTATTTGACACGAGCGATCGAGTATACGGTCCAAGCTGGACGGACCCGACGTACTTTGTTTGAATGGCTTTTTCCGCTGACCGGGTTTAGAGCCCTTGAATCCGGCATTGACTGACGTATCCTCGGTATTATCGCTGTTAATGCGGCGCTTATGTTTGTTGCGACGTGACCTTCTATTGTCGTCCTTGGTATCCGAAGTACCATGGTTCTTTGATATGTTATTACTGCGAGCGAGCCAGCTGTCTTCTCCCGCACAAAAGCGGGTCATGAGTGTCGTGAGGGCTGCCATAGATTTCGGCTTTTCCTGACCAAGGTACTGGGCTAGCCATTCGTCGTGGATGTTGTGTTTGAAAGCTGCTAGGGCCTCTGTATCTGGACAATCGACGATTTGATTTTTCTTTGTTAGGAACCAAGTCTAGAATTGCCTGGCCGATTCTTCTGGCTGCTGAATTATGTGGCTGAAGTCATCGGCATCTGGTGGCCGCACATAAGTGCCCTGAAAGTTGTCGAGGAATGCGGCTTCCAGATCATCCCAACAGCTAATGGACTCTGCTAGCAAGCTGTTGAGCCAATGCCGCGCTGGTCCCTCGAGCTTCAGTGGGAGGTATTTGACGGCGTGTAAGTCATCACCGCGGGCCATGTGGATGTGGAAGAGGAAATCCTTGATCCATACCGCGGGATCTATTGTGCCGTCGTATGATTCAATATTTATAGGTTTGAAACCTTCTGGGATTTGATGATCCATTACTTCGTCTATGAAGCATAAGGGGTGTGTAGTGCCTCTGTATTGGGCTATATCGCGACGCAGCTCGAAAGGGTCTTGCCCCTGTGTTCGGCCCGGCCAGATTTATTTCTGTATCCGGCGTGACGTTTATCATCTCGCATGGTGGCGCGCCCTCGTGATCCGTAGATCGATCCTGCATGCTTTGCTTTGTCCTCCAATATGTCTCATAGGTCTGGCGTATCTCCCCATGCCTTTTTATTTGAATGGCGTCGGGGTGCAGGCTGAGTTTTTGGCTGGAATGCCTCTCTATCGCGGCCACGAGGTGGCCGATCAGCCGTGTCATACGCTTCTTCCTCCAGTCAGGGTAGCAACCTGCATTTTGGGTAACTCTTGGAGGGGCGCTCGAGTTTATATTCCTCGGCCGCGAGGACTTCAGTCCATCTGTCAGCTAGCAGATCTTTCTCAGCTTGAAGCTGCTGCTGCTTTTTCTTAAGGCTATTTGCCGTGGCTATAAGCCAGCATTTGAAGCGCTCTTGTTCGATGGGATCCTCTGGTATGGCGAATTCGTCGTCGCCGAGGCTTGCTTCGTCTTTGGAGGGGGGCATGTAATTATCATCCTCCGCCTCTCCATCTGCCGCTCTCTCAGGAGGGCTGGCTCCTCCATCCTCCTGCTCTAAATCTTGCTGGAGGGGATTGTTGTTGTCTTCGGCACTATCCGGAGTGTTATTATCTCCTGTGCCGGTATCACCACTTTTGCTTTGGCGGGACTTAGAGCGGTGCCGCTGACGTCGGCGCTTGGGTTGCTTCTTGGAGGGGTCATCCTCCGCTATCTCGTCGCCATTGCCTTCTTTGGGTGTATCCACCATGTATATATCGTATGATGAGGTGGCTGTCTAGTGCCCTATGGGCAGTGGCTCCTCTTCGTCTCCCGCGTCGTCGTCCATACTGTCAATGTCTTCGGAGTCGAAGTCGAGCATGTCGGTTAAGTCATCGACAGTGGCTACTAAGTGGGTGCTGGGTGGGCCGCGAATTTCTTCGTCATCCGCATCCCAGTCCTGCCGGACATAGTTCGGCCAGGATCCTCCTAACACTGTTCGATGAGTTCAGTATGTCGCCAAATGGCGAGTGCTGAAAAATATCCATGGAGGTAAACTCCATGATCGGCACCCAATCGGATTCGATAAGAACGGGCGCAGGCGGCTCAGAGTCTGTGGCTGGAGAAGGATCTGGCAGTTTAACAACACGGCTCTTGTGCAAGGTAAGGTCGATGTTCGGCTCGATCGCCACTGAGGATAAGGCCTCCGTGGCGGGGTCCATCCACCCGTCCATGGACGGCGCAACTGGCTCCGAACTGAGGGTCAGAGCGGCTGCCTGTGCGATCTCCTGAACACTGTCCGATGGTAGAGCTAAATCGTACTCATCGTGACCGCGTGACGCACAAGGCAGAGGCTCGAGTCCCTCGAAGATCAAGTCTCCACGGATATCGGCCGTGTAGTTTAAGCTTCCAAACCTGACCTGGTGGCCAGGGGCGTAACTTTCAATCTACTCCAGATGGCCAAGCGAATTGGCCCGCAGTGCAAAGCCGCCGAACACGAAGATCTGTCCGGGGAGAAAAGTCTCACCCTAGACTGCATCGCTATCGATGATAGTAGGGGCCATCAAGCCTAACGGCGATGACACAGAGGAACTCTCAATGAAAGCACCAATGTCGGTGTCAAAACCGGCGGATCTCGGGTAGGGGGTCCCGAACTGTGCGTCTAAGGCGGATGGTAACAGGAGGCAGGGGACACAATGTTTTACCCAGGTTCGGGCCCTCTTGATGGAGGTAAAACCCTATGTCCTGCTTGATTAATATTGATGATATGGGTAGTACAAGAGTAGATCTACCACGAGATCAGAGAGGCTAAACCCTAGAAGCTAGCCTATGGTATGATTGTATGTTGTCCTACAGACTAAAACCCTCTGGTTTACATAGACACCGGAGAGGTTAGGGTTACACAAGGTTGGTTACAAAGGAGGAGATACACATATCCGTATTGCCTAGCTTGCCTTCCACGCCAAGTAGAGTCCCATCCGGACATGAGACGAAGTCTTCAATCCTGTATTTTCATAGTCTAACAGTCCGGCCAATGGAGACCCCCTAATCCAGGACTCCCACAATTATCCTCGGTGTCCACCATGCTGACAATAAGCTTAGCAATATTATTAGCTTTGTCCCGTTTGGCGCTAAAATCCTCCAATGCTTGTTGTTGCACCAAAAAGTATGCATTTGAATGCTCCAGGGACTTCTGCAGTCCTTCTGCTTCTTATCGCAGCACAACTGATCGATCTCTTTCAGCTTGTAGTTGAGACTCAAGAAACCGAACTAATTCAGACAGTGAGTTTGAATAGCTTGTGTAAGTGGTAGTGTCTAGTAACTCGAACACTAAACTAGGACAGGACTTTGGGGTTGTCTCACTGTCTTCAAGATAGTTTTCATAGCTGTTTTATCAGCTTTGTTGGAGACCAACAAGGATGTCTCACTCTCCCAAACCTTATCTGCATTACTTCCTTTACCATTGCATAATAAGGCACTCTTCCCCAATATTCTGTCAGCATTCTAAAAGAAGAAAGAAGCAGACACATAACAGGTTTAGCATGTAGTAGTATATGAAACTCATTTCGGTGAACCGGTTCATTAGTAAGGAGGACTGGATTAAACTACCAAGTCGTATATTGCCAAGTAGTACATAATAAAAGCATCAAACAAACATATATCTATGTCCTATGGTCACTGCATTGTCTTGCCAGATCAAAATAGAGACACGGTTCAAATCATATCCATTCAAGACAAAGTAGCACTGAAAGAATACAAAGCGTGGGAAACTACACATCACAACAAGATTCTAGATGGGTACCATGGGTCTACATGTACAACAACACTACTGGCTCTCTCCTGATGCTAGTAATGTGCATGATATGATAAGTCAATTGTGTACACAATGGAAATGGAAATCAAGAGAGCTATTTATAAGAGCAGCCCTGTTAAAGAAACACGCGTACACATACCTGTTGTGCCATTGGAGTTTCGATTGGATCCTTCAATTTAAAAATAAGTTTGTATGAGTAAATACAATGATACATGAGAAAAGTAGTACGCACGATAGCGATGTAATCTTAAATGAGAACAATTGTTCTTCAGGTTTAAGCACTTGTTCTACATGAACAGAGTACAGTAAGACGCAAGAATATAGTACTTAAAAATAGAAAATGAGCTCATAGACCTTACCACATTCTTGGTTCGGGACCAGTACAGAACAAGGCGTTCCCAGTCATCGTCCAGTAAATGTGTCTCAGGAGAACGTAAGGGGATTTGATGAGTTTCTTTGCCAGTGAAGTACGTTTACTTCACATAATTCCAATACTGCCACCAAGCATTCTTGAAGATAGCAGAGGTATTAGCACAGGTTACCTCATTCCGAGTTTACAAATCGGTCCTTCTCTATAGAGAAAAATGGGAAATTTTGCTATATTATAACCATCATGGAGGTAGAATGTATGGGACAAAGCAAAGTAATTGCCATGAATAACATTACTTACACATAACTCCTGGACAAACACCCGCAACTGGCATTTTCCTTCATCTTCAGTATAATATTTCCATGATGGGAAGATACACACATAGGATTTAACAAGATCAAATGCGATAGATGCTAAACTACGACTGGATGGTTGTGCTTCCTCCACAGGAATAGGTGTGCTAACTGGTGGAGTTGGGGTTTGCCATGGTAGTACTGGCGCTTTGGGCACTGGAGCTACGTTACTAACTGCTCTTGTTTGGGAGCTCTATGGTAGAGATGGTGTTGTGTCAATAGGAACTGGGTGACTATCTGCTGGGGTTGGGTTAGATTGGGTGAAGTTGGTTCTCTGTCCATCGCAGCAGGGGTACAATTTGCGAGAGTATGGGGTATGTGTGGTAGGGCTGGTTCCCATGCATGTACAACTGGGGTGCTATCTCTAGCAAGAGGTAGCACTGTTTTATTTGAAGACTGTGTTTTTACTCCGCTACATACTACCATCACCCGCTCCAATTCAAATGGCTGATAAACAGAAAACATTGTTGAATGTACACACATTGTATGAGAGACAGATGCAACAGATAGTGTGGAAAAAAGAGGGCATGAAATAGTTCACACATATATTGTTTAACTTAAAAGGATAGCATGACATAATTTCACATATATGATGTCTATCTAAACTGGATAGCATAGCACGACATAATTCAAAGATATGATGACTAACTAAACAGGATGGCGTGAGATAATTATATGATGCCTTTAGTAAACAAGTTTGCATGACATAATTCACATACTTGTTATCTAAGTAATCAGGATCTCATGATTTAATTCACATATGTGATTTATATGCTAAGCAAAGGGCATTCGCATATATGATGTCTGAACTAAGAACATGGTGTTGAATATTGTGTATATGATATCTAAACTATGCAATGCAAGACACCATATGCATGATATGTGCAGTATAACCCTGCCAAATTAGAGCATACACCTCGGTGGGGGAATAGTACCGGTCATCTGTCCATGAATCCATCTCCGAGGAGCTATCGGGACCCAGCAAGAGATCTGCTTCGACAGGTAGCATTGTCTGCTCTGAAGACCTTGTTTTCACTCCAGATTTTTCCATTACCCACTCAAATGGCTGATTCACGGGAAGAGTAGTTTAATGTACAAACATTGTTGTCAAATGGAAATGTAATGAAGAAAAGGATGGGCAAGATATCATTCAAATATATGATGCATGGATAAATAGGACGGCATTGCATATTTCACATAATATTATGGCTGGCTAAAAGAGATGAGACTGCATAATTCCCATATATGATATAGAAACTAAACATGTGGTACTACAGAACATGTCTAAACTAAGTAGATGACATATATGATGTCGAAGTAGGCACTTCAAGGCAACATATGCATGATATGACCAACATCATCATGCCAAGTTAGAGCAAACACCTTGGGGGGTAAATAGGAGTGGTCAGCTGCGTCTGAATCCACCTCAGAACAGATATCCTCCTCTGGATTACAATATGGAAAGGGAGAGGGTTTGCCATTGAACCCACCATGGAGCGATCTCTGCATGACATTGTATTGCCACGCAAAACACTTCTCTTTTTCTCTACATGTTCAGCATGACTGTGTAGAATATCTGACATGCATACGTAAAAAATATAGTGAGATTATGTAAGGAGAGCATGTAGAAATCTAGTGTGATGGTAACAACGAGTGGATGGATCCAAAAATAATGATAGCAGGCTGATGATAGCGTTAATTTAATAAAAATACAGATGATGATTTCTTTACTATTTGTTTCCCACCCAAGATGAACAACATAGGCGTACCATAGGTGAACCAGATAATAGACAGAGATACTATTCATAGCTGCCTTGCTATGTGCCTCACAAGTAATTTTAAAACTCAGGTTTGAACATTAATTTGGACCTGACTTGGTGTCTAAGAGGTGAACAGGACGATAAAGTAGCAGGTAATATTAAGCAATGCATAACATAAGCAGAAACAAAATAGCGCGACCTCTCTTGTGGACCCATGTACTCCTCAGGTTTATCTGTTGAGTCGATGATGGTGATGTAGTTGCGGTGGGTGATGGGTGCAGGGAAGGAGATCTGAGGCAGAGAAAGATGGTCAGGAGTCGTGATGTCTAGCTTAGTGGATGCTTCTATCGATGGAGATGCTCAAGTGAGGTGGACGATGTCGCAGTAGGGGCAGGACAAACCACACAAAGATTTCTTAGACACCCACCTATAATTGAAGTAATTCTGTAAGGGCTCCTTTGGCTTGCATGATTCTAAAAACGCAGGGATAGGAAAAACACCAGAATATGATAGGAATGCACGTGGGAAACAAAAAATTTGTAAACACAGGATTTCTATCAACTTGGGTGCTTGGTTCACAGGAATTGGAAGAGTAGAGGAATGGAAAGAAACATGGCCAAATTAAAGTGAAACCATGTTAAAGTGTGCACAGTTAGAATGTTATTCTGCCACTAATGCACTTGGTCTTGTTTTCATGCATAGGATTTTGAAAAGTAGGTCCTGGTGAAGGTTTTGCTCCATTCCTTTCAACAAAATGCATGAATAATTGAATAGTAGAGTGCCATTGGAAAATTTCCTATTGCTATGTTTTTCCTTTGAACCAAAATAGCCCTAATGGATCGACATGAATGTAGAGTAATAAGTGATGCGACAAGTGTACAACCTCTTTGTTGTAGCCATGTCGACCTTAGCATCATTGGGTTGGTCACTGAAGAAGTTGAGGCAGAGGTGGCTGTCGGAAGTGTGGAGGAAGATCTAAGGAATCTATAGACGGCGTCCAGAGCATTGCTCTATTGTGATGGATTGTTCCGTCATTGGAGCAGCTCCGGCGAGTCGTAAGACGTCGAGGCTGAAGGAGTACAAGACAAACATCTTTAATCTCAAGTGGGATTCTAATAGCATATCCAATAGATGATGTAAAATACATTACCAAAAATTGACTTATGTAAAATTTACATCACCAAAAAACACGTGACTACAACAGATGAGGTAAAAACTGTTGACTTTGAACTTAACTGTCGAAACTAAAATATGGAATTTGAATGTTACTGTCGAAACTAAATGCACTGCTAGCAGATAGGCACTTCACATGTACTTCAGGGAGGGCATGCAGTTTATCTTCAACCTCCACCCCCTTGAGCCGCCAGCCACCACCGGCCCCCGCCGCCAAGCGCCGCCTCGCTGCCCCACCCACCCCGAAACCACTCCCCACCGTCGGTCCGCCGCTGCCCCGGTGTGATAGCCTGGCTTATTAGGGATGATAGACTACTCATATCAATAAGGAATTCCTTCTTTTTCGGAAGCCCATTCGGAGAGAACTCCAAAGTTAAGCATGCTCAGCTTGGAGTAGGTTCAGGATGGGTGACCGACCGCGAAGTTGCTCCCGGGTGCGCACGAGTGAGGACAAAGTGCACATAGAAGACTAGTATTGATCTGTGGGGCCAGTCTAGATCCCGCCAAGAGTAACGACCACCGGCGGGTGTGTCCGGGGCATTACAAGTTGGTATCAGAGCCGAACCTCGCGGTTACACGGATGTTTGCGGATAGATGCGCGGTCATGTTGTGCATGACGTTTGTGACCTGTCGTGGCACACGGCATGGCACATGTGTCGGACTGGATGCGCAGACGTATGTGCCAACAGGGATCGTTCCTGTGGCCCGACATGGACATTGGTTCCTCTGAGTGGGGGTGTATGTGATAGCCTGGCTTATTAGGGATGATAGACCAGTCATATCAATAAGGAATTCCTTCTTTTCCGGAAGCCCATTCGGACAGAACTCCAAAGTTACGCATGCTTAGCTTGAAGTAGGTTCAGGATGGGTGACCGACCGGGAAGTTGCTCCCGGGTGCGCTTGAGTGAGGACAAAGTGCGCAGAAAAGTCTAGTATTGATCTGTGGGGCCAGTCTAGATCCCGCCAGGAGTAACGACCACTGGTGGGTGTGTCCGGGGCATTACACCCGGCCAGCCCTCTAGCCCCCCCTGAGCCGAGATTTTTCTCCGGCGATCCCCATGCCACCGCCCCACCACCGCGCCCCCACCGCCGGCAACCACCGCCCCACCCTGAACCCTAAGATAGATAGTGGGGTACCTCTCCAACGAGCCCCCTCCCCATTGTGGCTGGTTCTTCCTTAACTCCGGTGAGCCCCCCTCCCCCTTGAAAATCGGTTGACCCAAAAGTCGATTCAGTCGACTGAAGTGTAGCTAAATCGGAGCAGAGCAGCAACACGAGCAAGCGAGAGATGGAGTAGCAGCAGCAGCGCAAGCGAGCAAGCAAGATCCGGAGCAGCAGCAGCAGATCCGGCTGGTACGGACGCCGCCGCCAAAGGGGCCTCGCATTGGGGGAGAGCCACCATGGAGATGTCGCTCGCGACGCCGTCTTCAAGGTAGCCACTCCATGGGGGTGCGGGAAGGAGCACCGTCATCGCTGGGAGGTCAAGTTAAGGAGAAGGTGCGATGCGATGAGTGTACAACCTTTTTGGTGATGTCGAGTAGACCTCGGCTTTGTCCGGGGAGTCGGTGAGGATGCTGCGGTTCCGGTGGAGCAGGTTAAGGCGGCGTTGTGGGGATGGAGCAGCCGTGATAGACGAGGTGATCGTCGGAGTAGCTCCTTGGAGGTGGAGGACGGGGCAGCTGAACTGGCGGGACGATGAGATGGACGACGGATCCTCATCCAGGGAGGTGGATGAGGGACGTCGAGATGTTGCGATGGACGACGTCATCGGGGAAGAGGCTCTGGATGTGCAGCGGTGAGGTGGTGCATGGAGGAGGGTGGGGTTTCGCGGATGGAGCAGAGAGGTTATGGCGGTCTGGGATTTCAAATGGCGAAAAGGAGGCGATGGGAAGGGGGAACCATGACTTAGGGACGCGCTTGTCCAAAATGTAGGGTGTGTTACAAAAGTACCCCCACTGATTTGAACTTGCGGCCCTTTCGGCTCAAGGTTAGAAGGGGGATTTCACTTGTCGGGATTTCGCAGCTGGAGGGAGTTTTCGCGTGCATTGTAATTTTGGGATAGCAAGGCGCGGGTTCTGAAGGCGCGAGTTTTGGGAGCACGATAACTAAATTTTCAAGATATAACAAGGCGCGGGTTGAATTTTAGGGACAAGCCTAACGTGTAATATTGTAGGTACCAAATCAATTCGCACTTCCCTCAACTAAAAAACGAAAAAATAAAATTATTCACACCACACAAAGAGAGAGTCTTGTCCTGTTTTACTATACAAATGCTATTCAAAGCTATGAATCCATGTTATGTCCAATTAATTTTTTCGTTGGCTGTCTAATGCATGTAACCTACTCATACCAACATTTTAGTGCATTCCAAATGTATATACTACCACTGCAATTCGTTTCTCTATTTGAATAAGAATCTACAATCATGATTGTTGCCAACTTCAACCACCATTCGTGTTTTACCTTAACAACACACCACATGATTACTATAGAGATAGATATGAACTATGTGTACTATATGAACTCTAATTCAATTTTTTGAATACACTTGATGTTGATTCCCAATAATAATACATTTGATGTACTAACTAGATATTCATAATCTAAACCATGTTCCATGCGTACACCGTGTTTATCACACAAAGTATAGTGCCCCGCCCCCAACATTATGACAAGTATTTAGCCCTGAGCTGCAAAAGCCACACATTATCCCAAATTATAATCAATGTTCTACATTATGATACCTTCTTCAAATATCCGAATCCACTTTTTTATAATGAATTATGATGTATGTCCATCTTTTACACATTCACGGTCCTCTTCTCTTTGTAGCTAGCTAGCGCTAAATTTCTATCATGCATGCACACGCCCGCCCCCCTCTCACCCCCCTCAGCGTCCCCTCCATCGTGCACATTCGTTATTTCTCTTTGGGTCGTTCACCCACGGTGTGTATTGGGCCCCCGGCTCCTTCTTTCCAGCACACACCAGTCGATATACCTCTCTAGCCAAGTGTGCCTACCATAAACACACACTTCCCCTCTTCTCTTCTCACCGTCCATGCCCCCTATGTCCAATACGGTTCCACGCAGGTGCACACTCCCACCCCTCTTTTCATCAATCTCATACTCGCACACTCCTCCCCCTCGACATAGTAGGCCTCTTGCACCACCTCCTAGTCGCACCCTCTCCCCCTGTCCATCTCTCTGGACCTTATTTGCTTCTAGCGCATGCATGCATGTATACATACCGATCTCCCTACATACAGCTAGGTCGACTATAATTCTTTTTCCCCACACACCGACAGACTTACCTCACTAGTTATGTCTCTCCTTTTCTCGGACACACGGCGGTTGATCTTCCTATGTATTTATGTCTGCTTACCACAACCATATCGTCCCCCCTCACCATCCTTGCATACCTCCCGACCCGTCTCTCACACGCACGTGCATAGACAAGTAGACATCCCCGACCCTCTCTTATAGATATTGCACTCGTACCCTCCGTTTTTCTAGCAGGCCTCTCCCACCATTTGTGAGGAGAAACTCCAGCACCAACCCTCTGACACTCTACCTTTGTCTTTCTCCCAACCCTATTCCTCTGCTACACATATTCATGGATGTCGATCGATCTCAGTCAATACATATCTAGGTCTCTCTCCTTCTCCACACATATACTAGTCGATCTACCTCTCTATAGTTAGGTCTCTGCCCCCTCCCCCCCCCCACACACACACACCGATAGTCGAACGTTGTAGGTAGGTATCCTTGCCATAGACAAAAACTGCGCCTCTACCCTCTCAAATTCTAGTAGGCCAGCCACCCTGTATCTTTGACATGGGAAAATACAAATTCGATGGCACTCTTTATCGATCGTGCACCCACACACTTCATCCATGTTTTCAATTCTATCGATATCTCATGCCGATGATTCCTCCACTCTCTTCTCGTGGATCGCTCCCTCTATATATGATATATCCATGACTGTGTTTCACACACATTGCATATGTTACGTTTTTTGTTTGAGATATCATCGACACATTTCCTTTGTTTCGCACAAATCATCTCTCTCACAGCCACCCACGTACATACCTGCACCTAAAGAAGAGGAGCACGCACGACACATGTACTCACGTCTCGTTCCCAGCCACACCCGCGTGGGTACACGGTGGAGTTCATTTCTGTACGAAAAGACTGCCCACGTGATAATTTGACGCGTGCAGCGGTTGTTTACTCGAAGGAGGGTAGTGTACCACGCGTAGATGGAACAAAGTTTGACTTGACGCATTAGTATTAAATAAATTTGTATTCCTCAATGGCACGTACATAATATAAAACAATTGTCATCGAGAAAAAAGAATAATCTACTCCACTATATACAATGCAGCCTGCCTGCCGGGGTTTGTCTCTCGTCACACCATATCACACAAGGCGGCAGTGGCCTCTCTCACCGTTGGTCACTGATCCGGCCGCATCCCGTCCGCCGGCGGAAAGGGAGGATGTGCATCATTTCTCCATTCGACGGCGTTGAGGCAGCACGCCGCGATCTGCAGTACCCGCCATTCTCTATGACCAAGCTCCGGCACGGTAGGGACTTCACCACTTGCTCACTGCCGCAGTATGGGCAGATCCCGGCAGTCGGGGCCCTACTAGTTACATCCTGGCGACCCTCAGGTACAGCTTCCTCCGGCCTTGCTCCACTGCCCATCTTCCCAAGTTGCTGCATTTGTAAAATCCTGCATGTGGATCTTCTTTAGTTGTTTGCTTAAAATGTATCTCAGCCGGCGTACTTTCCATCTTGCAATCTCGTCCTAAAACCATTTTTGATAAACCACCATGCTGCTATCTTTCCCTTATTACATGGAATATGCTTCTTTTTTGTCAGCGTATGTGTCTTCAGTGTTATTGGTCAGTAATTGTTTCCTTTCTACCTCCTTTTGCAAACAGGGCTATCCATTTCACCTCGTTGCTATTGCGACCTTTTGCTGAACTACACAAATCACTTTTTTCTTAAGAGTGTTTTGTGCAGTTCTGCCAAAATGTCACACGGGCAACGGTTTTACATTTCTGTGGGACTGCAGGAAGGGAGATTGGTTTTGCTATCCTCCTCATCCAACTCTGTGCCTAATCTTCTCCATCAAGTAGTTAGTCCTAAAGAGAGATCGTAGAGGTGATCGACTTCTATTTGTGTGTGTTATGTTTCATCATCTAGTTCCACTATTATTGTAATCACACTGACTGAATATCTTTTCAAACGGGGATGGTCAGCTCAATTTTAGTGGAGCTGCACAAAATGATCCGATCGTGATGTCCTCCATACACCTCTTTTTTGGCTACAAAGCTGGGTGAAACTAGCTGCCAACTAATGAACACTCTGCCCAGGAAATGGAGCCATGCCTATGAACAACATCGATCAATTATATATTTTTATTTATTTGTACACCTTGTCACAACTTTGTCTTTAGTTGTGATGTGAATATTGGTGCTGATCTGTGAACCATTGAGATGCATTAGCAGCCATGGTAGTTTCATTTGTATTTGATGGAATGTTGTAACGAGACAATCTTGAGGCAAGAGGACACATGAATCCTAAGTTGAAACTTTTTTTTCCTGCGGGAACCAAAGTTGAAACCTTCATATCATCATAGTACAATTTCATTAACATTATGCATACATATGAACAAATCCTGAAGGATTGATTGCAATGCCAGAAACAATCCAACTTTGTTTCACCAGCATGTGGGACATCCTTCATTCGGCTCCACCTTCCATGCAGCAATATTGAGTGCACTACTGCAGGGAAAGATTCACCCCGGTCATTGCGTCGCTGTAATAATGACTAGTGAGTAGTCAAATCATAGAGCCCCACCTTTGCCACAATAAGTTGCTTGGAGGAAGCAACCATCATTTCTCTGTTTGCTGAATCCGCTGGTACTCCAATATTCCCAGAGTAATAAGTTGCTTGGGCGAAGCAACCATCACTTCACCTTTCCCATAGTAAGCACTACCTCCTTTTTTATTATAGAAACAACCACACGTGAATATTGGATGGTAGCAGCACAACAACTGAATAAAAAAATCAAAACCAACCAATGAACTACTACTAATGGTGAGCGTTTGCTAGTATCATGTACTCTGTCTGTCCATGTATATAGGGCTTAATGCATTTTCCGAGACTAACTTTGGCCCTGTTTGGATCCATAGGGTAGAGTTAGTTTGAGCTAGTTGGGGCTAAAATAGCCCTAAAGTATCCAAACACGAGGGTTAAATTGGAGCAAGTTGCACCAAACCCACCAAAAAAACTATCCCACCCAAGAGGTGCTAATTAGAGATAGTTCTCATTGGGCCCACTGAAAAGTCACTTTTCTCTCTCTATCCTGCCAGCCAAGTGGTGCTAATTGGAGCTATTTATCATGGGGCCCACTGAAAAATCACTTTTCTCTCTCCATCAAGTGCATTTATTGTCAATATAACCCTGTCATCCAAACACCTCTTTAGCTATAGTTAGTTTAGGGTTAGTCGTGAGTTAGTCGAACCTCTAGCTAAGTTATAGTATCCAAACAGGAGCAGTATAGAACATGCAAGTTGCTCAAAGCATACCGTTAAATTTGTACATGAAATGATCTTCTTTTTTTTGAAACGAAACGTGAAAGGATCTTCGAATGATATAATTTTCAAATTATATAAAATCTTATCAATAGTCAAAGGCAACCTCGAAGAATACATTAGGCCCTATATAAAATCTTATCAATAGTCAAAACTAAGTGTTACTACTACACCAAACAAGTTCAAAATGAGAAACTGGACCCACTCACGGCAAGGCATGCCTGTCTCGTTTGGTCTGTCGGTCAAAGCGCTTCCTATTCTTGGCATAACAATAGAGTACAGTAATTGGCAATACTCTAACATGTGATGGGTTAACGGACCTCAATAGACGGCAAAAACTATAGCCCGCCGCACTTTGAGAGACACGAGGAGCGACAAGTGATACGGGCTGGTGGATTACTAGAGGTTGGTGTCGCACGGAGGCCACGAAATATGGTGATAGCGTGGGTTGGCCATGTATGATGTAACTACACTGGGCTGCCGTGTTTCGTACTCTTCCGGTCTACTGTGGAGATAACTGAATGATTTTATATCGCTGAATAATATAAAATATTATGAGTGCAGACTCCCCACCGGGAGGTTCCTTGCTCCTTCTCGGTCGTCAGGAATCTATATTCTTCCACTCTTTTTTTATGTGAGCTTTGTTCATCATTTTCCAACACGCGGGACTTCTAGCATCAAGGTGCACGTGTCATGCAAGAAAATGGAGATAAGCAGTGCGTAAGTGAGTAGTGCACTACGATGGCACCTAGTACTACTCAATATTTTTTCTCCTCAATGGCACGTGAATAGTGCACGTACTCAATGACGGAGCATGGGATGGTAGCCATGGACATGGTCGGCCCTTTTTGGAGAGAGTACTAAATATTAACTTTGATGTGTCCCGTCAACTCGCAGAACGATGAGAAGCTTGCTTACTACGCCTTCTCCCTCGCCAATGCGTGCATTATGGCTCGCATCATGAGGAGAAACTTTTGCTTACAAGCGATGGATGTGCAACAGTCATTTGGTGTCAGATTGCCAGAAGTAGTAGAACTGTAGTACCATCATTATAGTTCGACTTCCGAAAGAAGCGAAGAGCCAAGCGCAATGTCACGTACTAACCTAGTATAGTATACTACTATAGCCAAAGCTGGTCCACCTTTTTAGAGCATGGTTAATTAATATGGCGGCTCTTGCAGCGGCACATCATTTAGAGCAAGTACTACTCTCTTCGTAGGAACTTAAAACACGGGAATAGGAAAATTATGTGGGGGTATCTCCAACGGTGTTCCTCGGCTCGCACCTAGCATCACGGTGGTCGAACTTGGAGTCATTCATTTGGTACACGTGGCATCTCAAATCTGGACACAAGGTGACGTACACCATCAAGGTCCACGGTCAAGGGGGTTAGGGCAGACGCGACCTCTCACTGCGTTCGCCATTTGAAGTGGCGTGCCGGCCCAGGGCGCCGCCCGCTGCACTCCCAGCTGTACCCGCCTCCTCGCCCCATTCAAAAACCAACATTTAAACCCGCGTGGAATGCGACAAACCCACTCTGGCCACACACGTTCGTACAAGAGCAGGACACCATCCAAGCTCCTCCTTCCACCATTTTGTCCACTCTTTTGGCGGCATCCGACGAGCAGGAAGAGCAGTTCTCCGGCATAAAAGTGATACGTCTCCAACGTCTCTATAATTTTTTATTGTTCCATGCTTATTATATTATCAACCTTGGATGTTTTATATGCATTTATATGCTATTTTATATGATTTTTGGGAGTAACCTATTAACCTAGAGCCCAGTGCCAGTTTCTACTTTTCCTTCTTTATGAGTTTTGTAGAAAAGGAATACCAAACGGAGTCCAATTGACGTGCCAATTTTTGATGATTTTTTATGGACCAAAAGAAGTCCCCGGAGTAAAAGAGTTGGGCCAGAAGAGTCCCAGGCAATCAACGAGGGTGGGGGGCGCGCCCAACCCCCCCGGGCGCATGGGCCTGCCTCGTGGACGACTCAGTCACCTTCTTAACATGAGACCGACGCCAAAAATTCATATAAATATAAAAACCTCCAGAAAATAACATAGATCGAGAGTTCCGCCGCCAGAAGCCTCCGTAGCTACCGAAAACCAATCTAGACCCGTTCCGGTACCCTTCCGGAGGGGGGAATCCCTATCCGGTGGCCATCTTCATCATCCCGGTGCTCTCCAGGACGAGGAGGGAGTAGTTCTCCATCGGGTCTGAGGGTATGTACCAGTAGCTATCTGTTTGATCTCTCTCTCTCTCTCTTGTGTTCTTGAGGTGGTACGATCTTGATGTATCGCGAGGTTTGCTATTATAGTTGGATCTTATGATGCTTCTCCCCCTCTATCTCCTTGTGATGAATTGAGTTTTCCCTTTGAAGTTATCTTATCGGATTGAGTCTAAGGATTTGAGAGCACTCGATGTATGTCTTGCATGTGCTTATCTGTGGTGACAATGGGATATCACGTGATCCACTTGATGTATGTTTTGGTGATCAACTTACGAGTTCCGTGACCTCATGAACTTATGCATAGGGGTTGGCACACGTTTTCATCTTGACTCTCCGGTAGAAGCTTTGGGGCACTCTTTGAAGTTCTTTGTGTTGGTTGAATAGATGAATCTGAGATTGTGTGATGCATATCGTATAATCATACCCATGGATACTTGAGGTGACATTGGAGTATCTAGGTGACATTAGGGTTTTGTTTGATTTGCGTCTTAAGGTGTTATTTTACTACGAACTCTAGGGCTGTTTGTGACATTTATAGGAATAGCCCAATGGATTGATCGGAAAGAATAACTTTGAGGTGGTTTCATACCCTACAATAATCTCTTCGTTTGTTCTCCGCTATTAGTGACTTTTGAGTAAATCTTTGTTGCATGTTGAGGGATAGTTATATGATCCAATTATGTTATTATTGTTGAGAGAACTTGCACTAGTGAAAGTATGAACCCTAGGCCTTGTTTCCTAGCATTGCAATACCGTTTGTGCTCACTTTTATCATTAGTTACCTTTCTGTTTTTATATTTTCAGATTACAAAAACCTTTATGTACCATCCATATTGCACTTGTATCACCATCTCTTCTCCGAACTAGTGAACCTATACAATTTACCATTGTATTGGGTGTGTTGGGGACACAAGAGACTCTTTGTTATTTGGTTGCAGGGTTGTTTGAGAGAGACCATCTTCATCCTACGCCTCCCACGGATTGATAAACCTTAGGTCATCCACTTGAGGGAAATTTGCTACTGTCCTACAAACCTCTGCACTTGGAGGCCCAACAACGTCTACAAGAAGAAGGTTGTGTAGGAGACATCAAGATCTTTTATGGCACCATTGCCGGGGAGGTTAGTGCTTGAAGGTATATCTTTAGATATTGCAATCAAATCTTTTAGTTTGTTGTTTTATCACTAGTTTAGTTTATAAAAGAAAATTATAAAAAATGGAATTGAGGATACCTCATATGCTTCATCTTTTTAATGTCTTTCATGAAAATAAGGATTCCGATAATTGTGCCAAAGTGTTAGAAGTAGAATGCATTAGAATGTTTGGCACTAAATCTTTGAATGATGAGCATGATTGCAATGTTATTAGTATGAACTCTTTGAATATCCATAGTACTAATGATGATTGCACTAGTCATGATGAAAATGTCTCTTATAAGCATGTCAACTTTTATGGAATACATAGAGCTTGCAAGCACGCACCAAATAGGGAAGATAGATTTTGCAAGAGGCATAAGTATTTGGAAACTAAATGGTTGCAAGAAAGGCTAGATGATTGTGTCGAAAGATTCAATATTTATCGCCATCCTTGTGAACTTTGCAATGAACATGGTCATTTAAAGCTCCAGTGCTATTTGTTTCTTGATCAAATCGTGGCCAAAAATTGTGATAACTTGATTACACTTGAGCATCATAAAGAGCTTAGTCTTCTTTTGGGGTATGAAGAAACGAAACGTATGACCGAGGGTTTTCCAAAATTTAATCTTGATAGATTTCTTGATTTTGATCTTGAAGAAATTTTATGTATTGTATTAAAAATCCTTATATTGCCAATTACATAAATACAAGAAAACAAATAGAAGATGAAGAGAATACTAATGAAAGGGAAGAGACTTCCCATTATCCTCCTGTTATTTCTTATGATGAATCGGGTAACGAGGAGGAGCCTTCTATTCAACCAATCTCATTAATAAGGAGATCCAAAAAGAGGATTAAACCCACACATGATGAGAAGAAGAAAAAGAAAATACGGAGAAGCAAAGGTAAAAAGGTATCTCTCCCAAATGATGTTTCTCCTATTACTCATTGTGATGATGATAATTGCTATACTATTGGTGTTATCCATACTATTAATGATGAGAGTGATTATGCTTATGATATGAAAAGGCCCAAGCTTGGGGATGCTATGTTTGATGAGAATGACATGTTTGAGAATGTATTTGCTGCAATTAATGTTTGTCCCAAGCTTGGGGATGCTACGTTTGATGAAGATGATATTTTTAGTCTCCCAAGTTTTGATGGGCAAATTTATTATGATGATAGCATGCCTCCCATTTATGATGGTTATATTGATGAAAGTGGGTTTGGAAGAGTGTCTACTTTAGGAAGTAATGATCCCACTATTTTGGAGGATGTTGAATCTTATTGTGACAATTATGAAAGTGGATTTGGAGAGGTCATGACTTTATTTAGTAATGATTCCACTATCTTGTAAGAGGTTTCAATTGATTATGATGAGAACAAAGTTGATACTTATGATGATTATTGTGATGATACTTATGCTATAAAAAGTAGAGATGATTATATTAAAACTTGTCATGATTATGATTACCCTTTTTCTGAACATTACTCTTTTAATGTGGAAACAATTTATAGTATTCAAGTTTCTTATGATACTCCCACTATCCCGAATGAGAAGAATTTTGCCTATGTGGAGAGTAGTAAATTTTCTATGCTTGTAGATCATGAAAAGAATGCTTTATGTGATGGTTATATTGTTGAATTCATTCATGATGCTACTGAAAATTATTATGAGGGAGGAACATATGCTTGTAGGAATTGCAATAATATCAAGTTTCCTCTCTATGTGCTTAAAGTTTTAAAGTTATCCTTGTTTTACCTTCCTGTGCAACTTGATTCTTGTTTCTATACGTTGTTTGTTCACAAAATCCCTATGCAGAGGAAGTGGGTTATACTTAAATGTGCTAGTCATATTCTTCATGATGCTCTCTTTATGTTTCAATTCTTATCTTTTATGTGAGCATCATTGAAATCATCATGCGTAGCTAGGGGCGTTAAACGATAGTGCTTGTTGGGAGGCAACCTGATTTTATTTTTGTTCCTGTTTAGTAATAAATAATTTATCTAGCCTCTGTTATGATTGAGTTTTTACGTTTTAATTAGTGTTTGTGCCAAGTAGAAACTTTGGGAAGACTTGGGGAAAGTCTTTGCGATCTTGCTGTTAAAAAACAGAAACTTTAGCGCTCACGAGATTTGCTGCCATTTTTTACTGGAGAGTGCTATTTAGTTAATTATTTTTGAAGATGATTAATAGATAAATTACTCACGTCCATAAATTTATTTTAGAATTTTTGAGGTTCCAGAAGTATTCGAAACCTACAGATTACTATAGACTGTTCTGTTTTTGACAGATTCTGTTTTTCATGTGTTGTTTGCTTGTTTTGATGAATCTATGAGTAGTATCGGAGGGTATGAACAATATATAAGTTGGAATACAGTAGATATTACACCAATATGAATGTATAATGAGTTCACAACAGTACCTAAGTGGTGATTTATTTTCTTATACTAACGGACCTTACGAGTTTTCTATTAAGTTTTGTGTTGTGAAGTTTTCAAGTTTTGGGTGAAGATTCGATGGACTATGGAATAACGAGTGGCAAGAGCCTAAGATTGGGGATGCCCAAGGCACCCCAAGGTAATATTCAAGGACAACCAAAAGCCTAAGCTTGGGGATGCCCCGGAAGGCATCCCCTCTTTCGTCTTCGTTCATCGGTAACTTTACTTGGAGCTATATTTTTATTCACCACATGATATGTGTTTTGCTTGGAGCGTCATTTTATTTTATTTTGTTTTGCTTTCTGTTTGAATAAAATACCAAGATCTGAAATTATTAAATGTTAGAGAGTCATCACATAGTTGCATGATTATTCGACTACTCATTGATCTTCACTTATATCTTTTGGAGTAGTTTGCTATTTCCTCTAGTGCTTCACTTATATCTTTTTAGAGCACAACAGTTGTTTTATTTTGAAGAAATAGATGAACTCTCATGCTTCACTTATATTATTTTGAGAGTCTTTATAACAGCATGGTAGTTTGCTTTGGTTATGAAACTAGTCCTAATATGATAGGCATCCAAGTGGGATATAATAAAAACTTTCATATAGAGTGCATTGAATACTATGAGAAGTTTGATACTTGATGATTGTTTTGAGATATAAAGATGGTGATATTAGAGTCATGCTAGTTGAGTAGTTGTGAATTTGTGAGATACTTGTTATAAAGTTTGTGATTCCCGTAGCATGCACGTATGGTGAACCGTTATGTGATGAAGTCGGAGCATGATTTATTTATTGATTGTCCTCCTTATGAGTGGCGGTCGGGGACGCGCGATGGTCTTTTCCTACCAATCTATACCCCCTGCATGTGCGTAGTACTTTGTTTTTATAACTAATAGATTTTTGCAATAAGTATGTGAGTTCTTTATGACTAATGTTGAGTCCATGGATTATACGCACTCTCACCCTTCCACCATTGCTAGCCTCTCTAGTACCGTGCAACTTTCGCCGGTAGCATAAACCCACCATTTACCTTCCTCAAAACAGCCACCATACTTACCTATTATGGCATTTCCATAGCCATTCTGATATATATTGCCATGCAACTTTCCACCGTTCCGTTTATTATGACACGCTTCATCATTGTCATATTGCTTTGCATGATCATGAAGTTGACATCGTATTTGTGGCAAAGCCACCGTTCATAATTCTTTCATACATGTCACTCATGAGTCATTGCACATCCCGGTACACCGACAGAGGCATTCATATAGAGTCATATTTTGTTCTAAGTATCGAGTTGTAATTCTTGAGTTGTAAGTAAATAAAAGTGTGATGGGCATCATCATTAGAGCATTGTCCCATGTGAGGAAAGGATGATTGAGACTATGATTCCCCCACAAGTCGGGATGAGACTCCGGACGAAAAAAAGAGAAAAAGATGCCCAAAAATACAAAAAAAACAAAAAACAAAAAAATGAGAGAAAAAGAGAGAAGGGGCAATGCTACTATTGTTTTACCACACTTGTGCTTTAAAGTAGCACCATGATCTTCATGATAGAGACTCTCCTATGTTGTCACTTTCATATACTAGTGGGAATCTTTCATTACAGAACTTGGCTTGTATATTCCAATGATGGGCTTCCTCAAAATACCCTAGGTCTTCATGAGCAAGCGAGTTGGATGCACACCCACTTAGTTTCTTTTTGAGCTTTCATACATTTATAGCTCTAGTGCATCTGTTGCATGGCAATCCATGCTCACTCATATTGATATCTATTGATGGGCATCTCCATAGCCCGTTGATATGCCTAGTTGATGTGCGACTATCTTCTCCTTTTTGTCTTCTCAACAACCACCATTCTATTCCACATATAGTGCTATGTCCACGGCTCACGCTCATGTATTGCGTGAAGATTGAAAAAGTTTGAGAACATCAAAAGTATGAAACAATTGCTTGGCTTGTCATCGGTGTTGTGCATGATTTAAATATTTTGTGTGATGAAGATAGAGCATAGCCAGACTATATGATTTTGTAGGGATAGCTCTCTTTGGCCATGTTATTTTGAGAAGACATAATTGCTTGGTTAGTATGCTTGAAGTATTATTATTTTTATGTCAATATTAAACTTTTTTCTTGAATCTTATGGATCTGAACATTCATGCCACAATAAAGAAAATTACATTGAAGAATATGTTAGGTAGCATTCCACATCAAAAATTCGGTTTTTATCATTTACCTACTCAAGGATGAGAAGTAATTAAGCTTGGGGATGCTTGATACGTCTCCAACATATCTAATTTTTTATTGTTCCATGCTATTATATTATCAACCTTGGATGTTTTATATGCATTTATATGCTATTTTATATGATTTTTGGGACTAACCTATTAACCTAGAGCCCAGTGCCAGTTTCTATTTTTTCCTTGTTTTTGAGTTTTGCAGAAAAGGAATACCAAACGGAGTTGACGTGCCAATTTTTGATGATTTTTTATGGACCAAAAGAAGACCCCGGAGTAAAAGAGTTGGGCCAGAAGAGTCCCAGACCGTCGACGAGGGTGGGGGCGTGCCCACCCCCCTGGCACGTGGGCCTGCCTCGTGGATGACTCGGGCATCTTCTTGACGTGAGACCGACGCCAAAAATTCCTATAAATACATAAACCTCTGGAAAATAACCTAGATAGGGAGTTCCATCGCCAGAAGCCTCTGTAGCCACTGAAACCAATCTAGACCCATTCCGGCACCCTGCCGGAGGGAGGAATCCCTCTCCAGTGGCCATCTTCATCATCCCGGTGCTCTCCATGACGAGGAGGGAGTAGTTCTCCCTCGGGTCTGAGGGTATGTACCAGTAGCTATGTGTTTGATCTCTCTCTCTCTCTCTCTCTCGTGCGCACGCGCGCTCACTCTCGTGTGCTTGAGGTGGTACGATCTTGATGTATCACGAGCTTTGCTATTATAGTTGGATCTTATGATGGTTCTCCCCCTCTATCTCCTTGTGATGAATTGAGTTTTCCCTTTGAAGTTATCTTATCGGATTGAGTCTTTAAGGATTTGAGAACACTTGATGTATTTCTTGCATGTGCTTATCTGTGGTGACAATGGGATATCACGTGATCCACTTGATGTATGTTTTGGTGATCAACTTGCGAGTTCCGTGACCTCGTGAACTTATGCACAGGGGTTGGCAGACGTTTTAGTCTTGACTCTCTGGTAGAAACTTTGGGGCACTCTTTGAAGTTCTTGTGTTGGTTGAATAGATGAATCTGAGATTGTGTGATGTACATCATATAATCATACCCACGGATACTTGAGGTGACATTGGAGTATCTAGGTGACATTAGGGTTTTGGTTGATTTGCGTCTTAAGGTGTTATTTTACTACGAACTCTAGGGATGTTTGTAACACTTATAGGAATAGCCCAGTGGATTGATCGGAAAGAATAACTTTGAGGTGGTTTCGTACGCTACAATAATCTCTTCGTTTGTTCTCCGCTATTAGTGACTTTGGAGTGACTATTTGTTGCATGTTGAGGGATAGTTATATGATCCAATTATGTTATTATTGTTGAGAGAACTTGCACTAGTGAAAGTATGAACCCTAGGCCTTGTTTCCTAGCATTGCAATACCGTTTCTGCTTACTTTTATCATTAGTTACCTTGCTGTTTTTATATATTTAGATTACAAAAACCTTTATCTACCATCCATATAGCAACAAAGTATATGGCAGTGATGTACACAAGATGCTTGAAAAAACATGAACACTAAGCTATAGCTAAATCACAGAAGAGCAGGTTCAAACAAGCATGGCAAAAGTGCAAAACATATCAGCTTCACAGACTTAGTGAAAATACTAACATGCCAGAAATAACATCAGGAAGCAATGTTTAGAGCAAGCAAACAACATGCTACAGGAATATACCATAGCAATACAAGGCACGGAATGAATCTACTAAATGCATAGATCAAAAGTCTCTTATTGATCATGAGCCAAAAAGGCACAGAAGATATGATGGCACCCATGTAAACATAGAAAGTTTTATTAACAGTTTTAGACTTTGCAGAAAAATAGAGCATGGCAAAAACAGAATTATGAAGGCATCTTTGCAAGCTAAAACCACTCATCACAAAGCATTGCATGACAAGATAAGCATACTAACAGGAAGAAGACATGTTCATGAAGCTAACCATAGCAAGAGCAAGTTCATAGCATGCATGGATCAATAGCAATAACCATGGCAATATTGATTAACATGTTAACATTCTGCCAGGAACATTTTATAGCAAAAGTAGAGCAATAATAAGACATGCTAGGGCACTCCATAATTGCAAGGAGAGGCATGGATGGATAGAGCATAACCATATGTTCAAAACATCCTTACTGAAGTATCCCAAAATAAGCATGGATCTCACTGTAGCATAAAGTTTACATGGCCTCAAAATAACAACAGGCAAAAGACTTACCAAAATCCTAGTCCCTGAAATCAACAACATCACGAAGCCTAGTTTGCATGCTTGTGCTAGTCACCACATTGATCACAAAAATGCAAGACAAGCACCTTTGTAAAGATGGCATATTGTAGATCAAAACATATGTAGAGCTCATGCCCATATGAAGCACACATCAAATGTGACAAAAATGACAAATCACCATAAACTGATAAGTAGCAGCAGTAAACATTTTATAGCACTCTTGCATCAATGATTAGGGCATCAAGATGAACTCAAACAAGCATTCCACAATGGAATGAAATGAAGAGCATCTCACAATGAACATTTTGATATGTCGTATGCATGAAACGGAGCTACGGTCATGGAGATATGAGGCAATGAACAAGGGCATAAAATGTTGCAGAAGAAGGACTTAGAGGAATATCAGGGTCAACCTCCTCCCAGATCTAGGGTTTGCGCGGATCCCGAGGTTGGCCAGAGATGCGCCGGAGTTGGGCCCGGAGACGGAGAAGGAGACGGCCAGAGAGGTGGTTCGCCGGATCCTGGGCGAGGACGAGCTCCGGTGACCGGAGAGGTGGAGGACAGCGACGGGGCGCACGAGCGCCGGCGAGGTCGGTGGCGGAGCGGCGCCGGCGACGCGGTGGCTAGCGAGGAAGGTGCAGCGGCGGGCGGTCGGCGGAGGCAGCGGGGGGGCCGAGGCGGGCGGCGGCGCTGGGCGTGAGGCGGCGGGGCGACGCGCGGGCGGTGGCGGGCATTGACCAATGCGGGGAGCTGCAGGCGGCGGCCGGCGGCGCTCGGGCAGCGGTGTGGAGGAAACCGCGCGACGGCGGGGCCGGTTCGGGCCGCTCAGGCCCGCTGCGGGCTCGTGGGCCGGCGGCGCGGGACGCGGTGGACGGACACGTGTCACGCAGCCATTGGCGCGGAGCGGCGGCGCGAAGACGTCCCGCGGGCGGCGGACATGTCCGGCAACGGAGTGGGGAGATTTGTTAGGGTTTGGACTGCGAGATTTTTGGAGGGGTACACATATTTATAGCTAGGAGGAGGTAGGAGTGTCCAAATGGGGTGTAGTTTCCGCCCACACGATCGTGATCCGACGACGGAGGACATGGAAGTGGTTTGGATGGGTTATTGGGCTGTTTTGGAGGGGTGTTGGGCTGCAACACATAAGAGGCCTTCGCTGTTACCCGGTTAACCGTTGGAGTATCAAACGGACTCCAAATGGAACGAAATTTGACAGACAATCTACCGGTGGTGTACCAAGGCCACTTGGCAAATCTCGGTCCATTCCGGGAACGTCTAACACCCATTGACAAAAGAGACAACAGGGGTGCGTCGGTGCACGTGGGAGTGTCGGTTTGCAAAACAGACAAGGGGGAAAAATGCTCGGATGCATGAGACGAACACGTATGCAAATGAGATGCACATGATTACATGATATGGAATGCATGACGTGAATAAAATGCAAAACGAAGACAAAACCCAACCACGAAGGAAACCTCATAACTTAAGGCCGAAGATGGCAAGAGTCAGAGTTACAAATATGCCAAGTTACATTCGGGGTGTTACATGAGTCTTTAAGGATTTGAGAACACTTGATGTATGTCTTGCATGTGCTTATTTGTGGTGACAATGGGATATCACATGATCCACTTGATGTATGTTTTGGCAATCAACTTGCGAGTTCCGTGACCTCGTGAAATTATGCATAGGGGTTGCCACACGTTTTCGTCTTGACTCTCTGGTAGAAACTTTGGGGCACTCTTTGAAGTTCTTTGTGTTGGTTGAATAGATGAATCTGAGACTGTGTGATGCATATCGTATAATCATACCCACGGATACTTGAGGTGACATTGGAGTATCTAGGTGACATTAGGGTTTTGGTTGATTTGTGTCTTAAGGTGTTATTTTACTACGAACTCTAGGGCTATTTTTGACACTTATAGGAATATCCCAATGGATTGATCGGAAAGAATAACTTTGAGGTGGTTTCGTACCCTACAATAATCTCTTTGTTTGTTCTCCGCTATTAGTGACTTCGGAGAGACTCTTTGTTGCATGTTGAGGGATAGTTATATGATCCAATTATGTTATTATTGTTGAGAGAACTTTCACTAGTGAAAGTATGAACCCTGGGCCTTGTTTCCTAGCATTGCAATACCGTTTGTGCTCACTTTTATCATTAGTTACCTTGCTGTTTTTCTATTTTTAGATTAGAAAAACCTTTATCTACCATCCATATTGCACTTGTATCACCATCTCTTCGCCGAACTAGTGCACCTATACAATTTACCACTGTATTGGGTGTGTTGGGGACACAAGAGACTCTTTGTTATTTGGTTGCAGGGTTGTTTGAGAGAGACCATCTTCATCCTACGCCTCCCACGGATTGATAAACCTTAGGACATCTACTTGAGGGAAATTTTCTACTGTCCTACAAACCTCTGCACTTGGAGGCCCAACAACGTCTACAAGAAGAAGGTTGTGTAGGAGACATCAAGCTCTTTTATGGCGCCGTTGCCGGGGAGGTTAGTGCTTGAAGGTATATCTTTAGATTATGCAATCGAATCTTTTAGTTTGTTGTTTTATCACTAGTTTAGTTTATAAAAGAAAATTATAAAAAAATGGAATTGAGGATACCTCATATGCTTCATCTTTTTAATGTCTTTCGTGAAAATAAGGATTCCAATAATTGTGCCAAAGTGTTAGAAGAAGAATGCATTAGAATGTTTGGCACTAAATCTTTGAATGACGAGCATGATTGCAATGTTATTAGTATGAATTCTTTGAATATCCATAGTACTAATGATGATTGCACTAGTCATGATGAAAATGTCTCTTGTAAGCATGTCAACTTTTGTTGAATACATAGAGCTTGCAAGCACACACCAAATAGAGAATATAGATTTTGCAAGAGGCATAAGTATTTAGAAACTAAATGGTTGCAAGAAAGGCTAGATGGTTGTGCTGAAAGATTCAATATTTACCGCCATCCTTGTGAACTTTGCAATGAACATGGTCATTTAAAGCTCCAGTGCTATTTGTTTCATGATCAAATCGTGTCCAAAAATTGTGATAACTTGATTACACTTGAGCATCATAAAGAGCTTAGTCTTCTTTTGGGGTATGAAGAAATGAAACGTATAACCAAGGGTATTCAAAAATTTAATCTTGATAGATTTCTTGATTTTGATCTAGAAGAATTTTTTATGTATTGTGCGGTGAATTGCATTGAAAATCCTTATATTGCCAATTACATAAAGACAAGAAAACAAATTGAAGATGAAGATAATACTAATGAAAGGGAAGAAGCTTACCAATATCCTGCTGTTATTTCTTATGATGAATCAGGTAACGAGGAGGAGCCTTCTATTCAACCAATCTCATTAATAAGGAGCTCCAAAAAGAGGATTAAACCCACACATGATGAGAAGAAGAAAAAGAAAAGACGGAGAAGCAAAGGTTTTTAACCCCTTTCCATGACAACATTTGGAACCGTCGCCAAGTGAGTGTGTGCGATAGGGTGTCCTTCCCACATGACCCAGAAATCATCGGGGATAGGCCCTCCTGGGACCCAGGCTGGGGCCGTGTGTGATCGGGTGAGGCATCGAAACCCAATCAGTTCCGTAGGTATGTACATCCCACACAGTAATCCGAGAAAATCATTTCCATAGGTATGTACATCCCACATGGTAATCCAGGAAAATCATTTCCGTAGGTATGTACATCCCACACGATGAATCCAGAAAACCATTTCCATTCGTATGTATATCACACACAGTCAATCCAAGGAATACGTTTCTTTTCTTATGTACATCCCACACAGTCAATCCAGGGAAAACATTTCCGTTCGGACGTACATCTCACACAATTTTATGTGTAGGCTCGTGTCTCAAAGGTGTAACTATCACACACGGTCTTCCTTGGTTAACTGTTTGCTTTTATCAACTATATCACACACGATTTGATGAAGAATACTATGTGGAATTGGGCTATCCATCGCAAGCACTTTTACTACTAGAACCGTTTGCAAAGATCCATGACACATTTAGCAGGTTTATTAGTTTGCAATTAATAATTCCAGTATTACGCAAATTCACATTTCATATCGAACAGCTGTTTGCCAATTTCATATCAGACACATGAATATATTATAACATCACAGTACGGTAGCTACATGCAAACAACACAGTACAATATATAGCTAGTTCAACTTCATAAGAACAATAAATTCATTTCCCTAATCGAGATCATCCAGACTCGTCTTATCCACCTTTGCTTTCAATTCAGTAAGAACCCGTTTTGCACGGGCCAACTGGGAAAGTGTCTCCTCCTTCGCCAACACCATCTTAGCAAAGTCTTATTTAAAAAATATGAGCTCATTCTACACCTTCAACTTTTTATCCCGCATCTTGAAATATGCTTCAGCGTTGACAAGACTTTCTCTAAGCCTACGTGTGTTCTCTTCCTCATACATGCTCCAGAGCTTCGTTAGGCACATCTTCAAAGACTGTGGCCACTCTTGATCAACCCACTCCAAGTAAGAACACTTTTGTTCATCCTATAATATTTAAAACTAGATCAGTAACAACTGTAGGGGAAATGGGTTTATAGCAACATAGAAAATCACCTATGCTTATTTTGAAAAACTGAAGAAACATGTTAGTTATGACATATCTTCTCAAAAAGATCAATGTGCAACTGAAATAATTGGTACTGAGACAACAACCAAATACTGGAACATCAAAAGCTATAATTAACTACAACGACGCTACAAGTTCTTACTCATGTACAATAAATAACAAATTGAACATTTTATGAGGAAGGTAAATATAACTGCAACAGCATAGCAACAGTGTTTGGACGACAACAAATTGATACTAACAGGTGTGTACATGCACAAATTTAGTAACATAGAACTAATAGCACTAAGGCCGTCCACTATGTATGCCAAACTGGGGTAAAGACAACGGTTCCTACATCTCGCGCCGGTGCCCTGCACTGGCGAGCCAATGCAGCAGAAAAAAAATCAGGGACCCGGACTGCAGAGCACGTAGTTACTCCGATGCCCAGTTCCTTCGTGCCATAAAGATTTAGTGTTTTACTGCTTGGCTGCTCGGATGTGTGGACCAAAGTTGGCTGCACAAACTGCTGAAGCAGTGCCAAATAATTTTCTAATGGCACCGCTGATGAGATGGCAACAATTTATGATACTAGATACAAACTGTGACATTGTCTTGGGATGCGTTTGGTTGAAGGTGCGGTATGAATGGGTTGGTACCGTGACAGTGTCTGAATCACATCTAAAAAATGATTTGTAACAACGAAAGAGGGTCTAACCTTCTCTGCACATGCCAGAAACTTCCTCCCACTATCCATAGAATCAAACGCAACTAGCTTCATGCATGGAGATTGATGGTTACAACAAGCAGATAGATCTTCAGCCACCCCACTCCATTCGTTGCCACTGATGGTCTTAGGGAGCTACAAGAGGAAGAAATGACTCAAATCGACCTCTGGGTAAAAATCCCTCATTCCAAGTCATAGCCCGAGAAAGAGAAGAGAGGCATACCCAGGTGGTGAAGGAGTAGTCGCCAGAGGAGGAACCACTGGAGATGTCTTTGAAGAAGACCATGGTGACCCTGGCGGTAGGATGCGAGATGGCGAGAGCGAGGAAGCGGCGATAGCTTAGCAAGGAAGGAAGGAAGGAGGAAAGAGGGGAAATGTGACTTGTGGTCGGGGAGAAAAGGGGGTGGGGAAGGGGGCGGGGGTAGATATTTTGGCGGTAGGCCAAAATTTTAGAAATGTGGAGGGAAACTTTGCGCGCGGTGCCGCCGGACCATTCACTTTGAACGATTGTGTGCATCGCAAATGATTCTTTTGCTTTACGCGCATGGGATGAGTTTGATTATTCAAATTTTGGTCTCCAGGAATGGGCACAGTCACTTTGAACGCGCGAGGTGCCGCCGGACCATTCACTTTGAACGATTGTGTGCATCACAAACGATTCTTCTGCTTTACGCGCATGGGATGAGTTTGATAATTCAAATTTTGGTGGAAATTTCCCCGGGTACGTCATTGCATAATTTAACATCGCTTGCTAATTTGGGCACACCAAAGAGCGTACAACAGACATACTACACTTACTAAATCGAGCAATTTTAGTAATTACACAGAGCCAGTTGACCTAAACATTGCTCTAACAAAAGACCAGCATTAAAAATAGAGCCTAAGTACGCATAATTAAAAATCCACCGCCGCGCAGGCCTATGTGTCGCCGGTGTGAGATGAGACGTCGATAACTTGTACTGGTGACATGCCGCCGTTGGTGGACTCCGCGCCCCCCTGCTGAAGTCGACCGCATCCTCGTCCTCGGCGCCGCCCTCAAGGTTGTAGTACTCGTAGTAGTTGCTGCGCCATAACTCGCGTTGGTACTCCATCGCCGATTCCTCGACAGACAGACTCTTCTCTACCTCGACCACGGCCACGCGCAACTCCTCCCAGCACTCCTCGATCTCTGCCGCCTTCTGCATCTCCAGCTCCCGCTCGGTGCTCCATGGCCGGCGCCGCCTTTTTAGATGTGGGTTGCATGCTGGAGTCCGGGGTGGCCTGGAATATCTTAGCGTGTTCGTCCTCGATCTTGCCGTGGATGGCCTCGACCCGGGCCAAGGCGACATCAGTGGCACGGACGGCAGCTCGAGCACTCTCGGCGTTTGCAGCCGTCATCATAGCAGCAGCTGCAGCCCTCTTGGCTGCTGCAGCTGCCTTGTCGGCTGCCGCAGATGCCCTCTCAGCGGAAGCGGCCGTGCTCAATGCGGATGCGGTGGCACTCTCGGCATAGGCAGCCGCGCTCTCGGCACAGGCCGCGGCGCTCGGGGGGACGCAGCCATCGTACGGGCCTTCACGAAGCGTTTCCACGATGTCATCTTTGCAAGAAAGGGGTGTGGGAATGGGGATCGGGATTCGTGGTTTTGGGGGTTGCCGGCACTAGAGCAGACGAGCCGGTGAAGCTTAAGGACGGAGACTTAAATAGGCCCAGATATTTTCATTGCAAACAATTCCTAGAAAACAACTGTGTGTGATGTTGTAGATATTTTTTTATTAGCTGTGAAAGACGAATTTGGAATGAAGTGCCAACAGATGGTGTTTTAAATGAACGAGAAATTTTGTAGTACTAATACAACTGTCATGTCAAATTTTGGAAAATTTCAGGGGTCATTTGACCTTCTAAGTCATTTAAGTGATTTTCTAGCCATTTAATGACCGTAATTGAAATTTGAACCACATGTACATGCAACAGCTAACCATAGCGGTTTGAAAACACATATTTCGTGTGCTTGTGTGCGATTTAATTCCATGTGCAGTAAATTGGAGGGAATTTTCAAACATATTGGTCTAACGGCTATGACAAAATTAAGCATGGAGTGACATGGCATTTTAATTCCAAAAAATTAAAAAAATCAGAAACACATGAAACCTTGGTTGATGTAATGTCCTGCCACCAAGATGATGTGGTAAAAAAATTGGCATGTTTGACCAAAGTTTGGACACACACCCCTCACAAACCGGAGCAACTCACTAGAAGGCTCGTGGTTCCGAGAGAGAACAATGTATGTTTGATTGCGAACAGGAGATAGCTTCCCTTTACTGCCTTCAATTTGTCTCTACGTCTAACGTGCACTACTACAACTGTAATGTGAAAATTTTGAAAATTCTAGGGGTCATTTGACCGTTTAAAGACATTTAAGTGATTTTCTAGCCATTTAATGACCGTAATTCAAATTTGAACTATATCTACATGCAACGCCTAACCCAAACGGTTTGAAAAATCATATTTGTGTACTTGTGTGCGAGTTAATTCCATGTGCAGTAAACTAGAAGGAATTTGCAAACATATTTGTATCACGACATGGACACATATGCATGAATACGCATGCATGGACTGGCATGGCATTTGAATTCCACAAAAAACCAAAAACACATGAAACCTTGGTTGATGTAATGTAATGCCACCAAGATGATGCGGTAAAGAAATTGGCATGTTTGACGAAAGTTTCGACACACACCCCTCACAAACCAAAGCAGCTCGCTAGAAGGTTCGTGGTTCCGAGAGGGAACAATGCATGTTTGATGACGAATGGGAGATAGCTTCCTCTTACGGCCTTCAAATTTTTTCTACGTCTAACATGCACTACTACAACTGTAATGTGAAATTTTGGAAAATTCTAGGGGTCATTTGACCTTTTAAAGACATTTAAGTGATTTTCTAACCATTTAATGACCGTAATTCAAATTTGAACTACATCTACATTCAATGCCTAACCAAAACGGTTTGAAACATCATATATGTGTACTTGTGTGCGAGTTAATTCCATGTGTAGTAAATTAGAAAGAATTTTCAAACATATTGGTCTCACGACATGGACACATTCATACGTATGCATGGAGTGACATGGCATTTTAATTCAAAAAAATAGAAAAATGATCAGAAACACATGAAACCTTGGTTGATGTAATGTCATGCAACCAAGATGATGTGGTAAAGAAATTGGCATGTTTGACGAACGTTTGGACACACACCCCTCACAAACCGGAGCAACTCGCTAGAAGGTTCGTGGTTCCGAGAGGGAACAATGCATATTTGATGACGAACGGGAGATAGCTTCCTCTTACGACCTTCAAATTCTTTCCTACGTTTAACGTGCAACTGTCATGTGAAAATTTGGCAAATTTCAGGGGTCATTTGACCTTCTAAAGACATTTAAGTGTTTTTCTAACCATTTAATGACCATAATTCATATTGGAACTACATCTACATGCAACGCCTAACCAAAATGGTTTGAAAAATCATATTTTTGTGTACTTTTGTGTGAATTAATTCCATGTGCAGTAAATTATAAGGAAATTTCAAACATATTGGTGTCAAGGCATGGGCACATGCATGGAGTGCATGCCATGGAATTTTAATTCCAAAAAATTCAAAAATGATCAGAAAAACATGAAACCTTTCTTGATTTAAAGTCATGCCACTGAAAGTGCAACTATCCCTAGGTGGTTTTGGTAATTCCTAACAACATATAGCTCATTGAGCTAATGCTATTTCAAGATTAATATCTCAGGAAAGCTCAATGATTGGCATGGCATGGATGAGAAAAGTGGACCCCTCAAAATGCTAAGGACAAAGGATTGGCTCAAGCTCAAAGCTCAAGACTCTACATTTTCTATTTTAGTGATCCAAGATCACATTGAGTCTATAGGAAAAGCCAATACTATCAAGGAGGTATGAGGTGTTGCTTAATGAGGTTCTTGCTCAAAATGCTTAGTGATATGCTCCAAAACCCTCAACTACTTTCTCACATCCACATATGACCTAAACCAAAAGTCAAACTTGGCCCCACCGATTCTTCCTATCCGGCGCCACCAAGTATCAAATGTCTTAGCCACTGCCACAAACCCTAGGCAAATCGGTCTCACCGATAGGGATCTCGGTCTCACTGAGATGGGGTTGTAATCTCTCTTTTTCCCTTCGTAATGTTTTGGTCTCACCGAGATGAGCGATCGGTCCCACCGAGATTGCAATGTAAACTCTCTGTTTTGCCTTCGTAACGTTTCGGTCTCACCGAAATGAGCGATCGATACCATCGAGATTGCAATGTAAACTCTCTGTTTTGCCTTCGTAACGTTTCGGTCTCACCGAAATGAGCGATCGGTCCCACCGAGTTTACTTGACCAACTCTCTGGTTAGCTTATTACCAAAATTGGTCTCACCGAGTTTGTGTAATCGGTCCCACCGAGATTATGTTATTCCCTAAGCCTAATCATATCGGTCCTACCAAGTTGCATGTCGGTCCCACCGAAAACCCTAACGGTCACTAGCTTTGCTAAATCGGTTAGACCAAGTTTAACCATTCGATCCCACCGAGTTTGGGAAGTTATGTGTAACGGTTAGATTTTGTGTGGGGGCTATAAATACCCCTCCGCCCCCTCTTCATTCGTGGAGAGAGCCATCAGAACAAACCTACAGTTCCAACCTATTTTTTCTGAGAGAGAACCACCTACACTTGTGTTGAGACCAAGATATTCCATTCCTACCATATGAATCTTGATCTCTAGCCTTCCCCAAGTTGCTTTCCACTCAAATCTTCTTTCTACCAAATCCAAATCCCGTGTGAGAGAGTTGAGTGTTGGGAAGACTATCATTTGAAGCACGAGAGCAAGGAGTTCATCATCAACACACCATTTGTTACTTCTTGGAGAGTGGTGTCTCCTATATTGGCTAGGTGTCACATGGTTGCCTCCGACAAGATTCTGGAGTTGAACCAAGGAGTTTGTAAGGGCAAGGAGATCGCCTACTTCATGAAGATCTACCGCTAGTGAGGCAAGTCCTTCGTGGGCGATGGCCATGGTGGTAGACAAGGTTGCTTCTTCGTGTACCCTTCGTGGGCGGAGCCCTCCGTGGACTCGCGCAACCGTTACCCTTCGTGGGTTGAAGTCTCCATCAACGTGGATGTACGATACCACCACCTATCGGAACCACGACAAAAACATCCGTGTCTCCAATTGTGTATGAATCCTCCAAACCCCTCCCTTTACATTCTTGCAAGTTACATGCTTTACTTTCCACTGCTCATATAATCTTTGCATGCTTGCTTGAATTGTGTTAAGATTGCTTGACTTGTCCAAAGTTGCTAAAATCTGCCATGAACTAAAATTGGGAAAAGGCTAGATTTTTATTTGGTCAAGTAGTCTAATCGCCCCCCTCTAGACATACTTTCGATCCTACGGCCACCAAGATGATGTGGTAAAAAAAATTGGCCTGTTTGACGAATGTTTGGACACACACCCCTCTCAAACCGGAGCAACTCACTAGAAGGTTCATGGTTCCGCGAGGGAACAATGCATGTTTGCTGACGGACGGGAGATAGCTTCCTCTTACGGCCTTCAATTTTTTCCTATGTTTAACGTGCACTAATACAGCTGTCATGTGAAATTTTGGAATTTTTCAGGGGTCATTTGACCTTTTAAAGACATTTAAGTGATTTTCTAACCATTTAATGACCGTAATTCAAATTTGAACTACATCTACATGCAAAGCCTAACCAAAACGGTTTGAAAAAATCATTTTTTTGTGTACTTGTGTGCAAGTTAAAAAATCATCAAACGATGTAAATATCTGGTGTTCAAAAAAGAAAATGTAAAGATCTGGCAAGACAACGGGCCCCCATACGATTGGCACTCTATCTCGCGGCTCGAGGTTTGGTAGGTGATTGGCGGGGATAATTAATCAGACATGCTTCTGTATTGGAAACCGTCAGCTATTAGGTTCACACACGGATTTGCTGCGGGAATTGTGTGTAATTCAAACTACAGTACTCGTAAATTCCGGCGACCGGCGTGTGTACTGTCCCTGTTGATCTAGATTCTGGCAGCCAGTAAATACTACCTTGCTCATGTCGTCCCGCCTGCATTCTCATCAACATCCTCCCCTCGCTCGCCCTCTCTCTCTCTCTCAAACCTCTGCCATGGCGCCGTCGGTCTGCCCACGCGCCGACGAGGAGTCGCTGCCCCCCGAGGACGCTCACTCGATTAGCAGCGACAAGGACCCCTACGCGCCGCCTGACGAGGTTGCACCAGACCCCCCAACTTTGGATTGGTTTTGGGGCCAGTACAATCTTTGTCTATGGAAGTCGCTGCCGCCAGCTGAGAAAGCCAGGCAAGTGGCGTTCAAGAAGGAGATGGCGGAGGAGGAAGCCAGGTACCATGCGGCCTGTGAAGCCCGTGATGCTGCCTGGAAAAAGGAGGCGGCGAAGCTTTGGGGGCGGGCGTGTCGTCGTTCCGAGGTGTACGAAGACGGGTACTTCGCGAGGAAGGTCATAGGCGATGGGCGCCTCGTCGCTACGTGGAGGTGGGCCGATAAGCTCCAGCGTGCTACCGACGAGGAGCTCCGGTGGGCGCCCAACGAATTGGCAAGATCGGTCGCGCGTGTCCGCCAACAAGAGGCAGATCGGTACGTCAAGCACTGCGAGGCGGATGTGTTGGAGTACTGCCTCCACACTGGAAAGACGCCGCGCACCAGGGAGCTGCTGGCGAGGGGCTGCCGGAATACTGGCCCCAGGAGGGGTTATTAGTTTTAGTATCGATCGTTCTAAATTTTATGCATTGTACCTAGTAGTTAAGTATCATCACGTATTATATTATGAATTGTACATGTCCTAAAATTGTACACGTACCTAGTAGTTAAGTATCATCACAATTAATAGCGAGGGATGGGGGTACTGGCAGGACGTGTACCAAGCTATGATGCCATGTCGACAGCAGGCAAGCATCGCTTGATCCGCTCTTGCTGTGCGGCGCACCACGCCTCTCACTCTGAGGTGCTCCAACGGCCTCGCCATGCGGCGAGCCGCAGCCTATCGGCGTGGACGCGCCTAGCTTTGCTCTGTGGCGCGCCATCAATCATCTTGTGCGGCGAGCTGTAGCCTATTGGTGCTGACATGCCTATCTTGATTCACTATGCTCAAGCGCCATGCGACAAAGGTATGCTCAACCCTGGCGATGAAGCACATCACGGCGTCGTTCATCACATTGGCGGGGAGCGCCTCGGCCTCGACGGGCCATGGCGCCTGCTCGTTTTCCTCGTCAACGAGGTTGATGGCAGAGGCGGCGCTTTGGTGGGTTAGCATGCTTGGAAAAGGTGGATGTGTTACAGGCTGCGCTTGTCGCCTCCGTGCGTCGCGCGCCCCCTATGCGCAATATAGCAGGGTGGCGAGAAACTGGTGATGAAATGGCAGGAAATGGTGGTGTGTTCACAAAACGCCATCAATTAATGGAAACTTAGCATCGAGCTAGTGCAAGAAGTAGATGATGATCAGATGAACATTGACCACACTAGGGAACCCATCGGTGATGAATTCATCAATCCCAAACGGTTGAATACTAGCAAGCATTTGCCCACAACACACACTGCCTATTCCATCACAAATAGGTCGGATGGATCAATTGTATGCCATGTATCGCACATTGTCAAAAAGTAATGCGGTAGACCTTCTTTAACATGTGTTAAAAAATAAAATAAATAAATAACAAGGACCTCGAGGCTAAATTTAACATCGACACAACTTCCCATCCAGTCACCCATCTGATGGCTACTCCAGCCTGAGCACACTTAACTTGATAGTTTTCTTACATGAGCTACTCGTGGAACAACTAGTCCTTGTTGATGGGAATGCCTCTTCACATCCTTATGGCGTATCCAGATGACCGCTCGTCCCACAGTGGCCAATAGATGTTGTGTAGACAGAGCACATCACATATGTCTTATTAGAAGCAATCGTCTGCGTTATTATCGGTCTCCGCACACATTTCTGAATACAGACCTGTTTGCCGTGTATCACACACATCTTGTTATATTGAACCGTTTCTGTTCTCTTGCCTAATCACAAACAGTTCATCCGAGTGAACCGTATGCTGTACATCGCACACACCTTGATCGGGCTGACCGTTTCTTTTGTGTTGCCTAATCACACATAGTTCATCCTACTGAACAACATGTTGTATATCGCACACGCCTTCATCTGGCTTCCCGTTTCTTTTGTTCCTCCTCATCGCAAACAGTTAATTGAGCTGAACCGTATGCCCTGCATCACACACGCAACTAAAATCTGAACCGTGTTTGATGCATCCTCCATCGCAAATGTTTTGCACCTTTTTTTGACAGTTATTTTACACCACCGTTTGCAATAATGGCATCGCACACAGTTTTGTCGAAGGGTCTCAGATCGTAGTGTCGCGTTAGCAGCATCCTGCAGTAGTGCATGCCAACTAGTAGGCAAATCTGATGAGGTGGCGTAGAATTAAATGAAGAAAGAGAGGGTTGAGTATCATATTATAATACCGTATGGAATTAAGTTACTCCCACTGTGGTTAGTCTTAGGCCTTGTTCGGTTCAACCTCCTCCCAAGGGGTTTGGAGAGGAATGGAGGGGAATTTGGCTTGTACATGATTTAATCCCCCATAATCCCTGTTAATCTATGTATATTGTGGGCATATTATTTGACCCCTCGTATTGCCGCTCTATGACCAGTGTGAGTGTCTGCATGCAGTACACCATTCTGTACTTTGTTGGATGCCAAGCCGGCCCGAAAAGGAGCTATAATTCTTTTTCAAGTGAAAAATGTTGTCGATGAGGAGCCATAATTAAGCTGGAGGCGTCTCTTATTTTCTTTCGAATGGGCAATAAGCTGGAGAGCTGGAGAGTGTCTCTAATGGGCTGCCTCTAGTGTTAAGGCCCTCGAGTACGAAACATGGGCAGCTGACTGGGCGGATACAAAAGCCTATCCATCTTAAAGTCCATTTGTTTTTGTTTTTTAAGACGAGATGCCCATATTTCTTCAAGAGGGGGCGATCATAGAAAAACCCTTCGTCCTCCTCGCTTCCACTTATACTGCAGCTCACTGGACTCTCCCGCTTCCGTCGCCCCCTATTCCCCCGCTCCCCATCTTCCTTACTCGTACAGAAAACCCCCGCTCACCTTCTTCCTCACTCATATAGAAAACACCTGCTCCTCTTCTTCCACTCCTACAGAAAACCCCAGCCCTCCTTCTTCCCCACTCGCATTGCCACTAGGCTCGTCTCTGGCTACTCTGTTCAAACCCGTGAGCTCGGTGTGACGCCCACAAGGGAATGGAGTCGGCTGGCCCCAACGCCAAGAAGATGAGGCTCCTGCCAGCAGCGTCGCCTGTTGTACACTACAAAAAATACACTTTCGTGATGATACGTGTTTGTCATAGTAGGTCGCATTTTCTGTCATGCATGTACATCCATGACGATTTTATGACGGAATCAAGATAGTCATACCTGTGCTATCGTAGAAGTGTTCCATGACATTACCAAAATTATCATCACGGAAGTGTCCACTTCCATGACGATAAATCGCGCGTCACAGAAATGCTTTCGTCAAGGGTGACCGACACATGGCATCCACCGTAATGGAACACCGTTAAGCTATCGGGTCAGGTTTTGGATCCAATAACCCGTTAACAACCCTGACCAATGGGGATTTTCCACGTGTAAAATCATCATTGGCTGGAGGAGACACGTGTCAGGTCCGCGTTGGCACAGGTGTCACTCATCCAATGGGCGAGACGCGCCTATGATATGTTGACACATGGACCGGCCAATCAAATTTAAATGGGCCGGCCCAACTGAAGGCCCACAAGATTTTGCGGACCATAATGGCTGGCCCAGCTAAAGGCCCACGAGATTTTGTGGACCATAATGGGCTGGCCCAGCTAAAGGCCCACAAGATTTTGCGGGCCATAATGTGCCGGCCCAGGTAAAGACCCACAAGATTTTTGTGGGCCATAATGGGCCGGCCCAGGTAAAGGCCCACAAGATTCTTGCGGATCATAATGGGCCGGCCTAGCTAAAGGCCCACGAGATTTCGCCGACATTAATGGGCCGGCCCAGCTGTAGGCCCACAAGATTTTGAGGACCTAGTAGGCCAGCCCATTAACTGGCTGCCATGTTTTGGGCCAAATGCCGACCCATATTTGATCCGGTCCATTAATGGCCTGCCACGCTCCGGGCCTAATAGTGGCCCATATGAGATCCGGCCCGTTAAAAGCCTACCACGTTCTGGACCAAATTATGTCCCAGATCAGGTCCGGCCCTTTAAGAGGCTATGGGCTCAATTATGGCCCATATCAGATTCGGCCCGTCAACTGGACACTATACTTTGTGGCACTTGCTAAATGCCCACTTAGTAATTCAGCCTGATATTAGTTTTGGCCTGTTAAGGGCTCGTTTAACATTTTGGCCCTATATTAATTTCGGCATGTTAAAAGCCCGTCATATAGTTGGGCCTAACTACGGCCTGGTTTGCATCCGGCCTGCTCGCAACCGATATCTAATTGGGCCAAACAAGGACCGAGACAATTTTGGCCCGTTAAAAGCCCGTGATTTGATTCGCACAATCATGGGCCGGGGTTCATTTCGGGCTGATGCCGGCCCGTGAGCTGTTCGACACGTTTCAGGCCCAACCTACATCGTGATTGCATGGCGGCCCGATTATGTACCGTAATTTTACGGTTTGGCCGGTTTACTGCGAAGACAGGATATATATACAGTAAAATAACTGCAGCATCGTGAATAAGAAAAAACCTAGACTATACAATAAAGAAATTACGGCATATTACATCCACTGGGCATCAAAGTTCGCCACTATGATAATAAAGCACAAGCAGACAGCAGATTACATACACTGGGCATCAAAGATCGCCACCAGTGCAAATAAACACGCTGACAAAATAATATACAAAACCGACAGCACTTCAATAGAGTTCAACACTTATATCTTCCTCACTCTGAAAGATAAACAAGTAGACAGATGACCGGTTTTGCACATAAAAGTATCAGTGCTGACAATCCATCACATTTCTTACTGACGAATAAAGTGACACAGTTTAAAATTGCATTAACACAATATGGTATTGTTCAGGTCAAGACATGGCAGGAAATGACATTATGAAGGAGTTGACAGCTTCACGACACCACTGGATTATAGATCAAGAACTCATAAGTGTCAATGGTTAGTGTGCTGTCAATTTATACCATTTCAGATTGGCAAATAAAGAGACGGTTTAAATAATAGTAGAATGATATGACATTGTTCATAGTTAAGACATTGCAGAATATGACATTATGCTGTAGTGGGTAGGTTCACCACACCACTGGATTACGGATGAAGAACAGAAGCATACATGCAGTGCAAAAGAAGATCACTTGCTCTGTATAGTTTAATTTACATGGTATGAAGAAGGAACTTGGTTGTACAACTGAAAACTTAAATTGAGAAAGGACAAACTTTTGTTTATGAACTACATAATAAACTTTAAACAAGCAATTTGATGCAAACACCAAAAAAAAACAGATGTTGCAGTCATGCCTAACCAAATATATACAACAAAGTTTGAAGGCTTGAGATGGACAAACTTACATTATAGGTGAAGACGGGCTCTATAAAGGCCTTGTCCATGCTGATGGGGGGGCAATTCAAGAAGTTTACCATAGAATCTTCTTCAAAAGCATTGCCTTTATTCTACATTTTGTTAAGAGTAAATATAGATGTGATAATATACGAAAAATGGAGAATATTTAAGATAAGATTAAGAGTGATGATACATAACCAAGTAGCTATAAATGTAAGTGCAGCGGTACAGGCAAAAGGTACAGCCAAGAGCAATGCACAGCTAAACTTCTTCAGTACCAACCTTATGGTAAGAGTAAATATAGATCTGATGCGTAGAAAATGGAGGGCAAAGGAAAATAAGTTGCAGAGTGATGGTACATGAACAACTACCTGTCATTATAAGTACACTGATAAAGGACAACATGTACTTACAAGAACAATGCAGAGCTAAAAGAAAACATTGGCATTGGATATATTCTACACTAATGTAACCATTCATACAGATCAGATAATTTGGAGCGAACAATTGATAAGCAAGCTATCATGCATACTGCTGTCACATAATGAACCAGGTATGTATGCAAGTACAGTGATACAGGACAACAGGTACTAACAAGAGCAAAGCAGTGGGCAGCATATTTGCGATATCCTGTCGTTCTTGTCAAACTGGAATTCTTCTTTGAGCAGATTTCCTGCAAAAAAGATCCATAAGGCACATGCGGAAAAGTAGAAGTTCAAATTGTCATGTGATTTCATAGACAGTACCTCATCCTGGGAACGAGACCAGTGCATAACAAGGTTTTTCCGTTCAATGTCTTCTAAATTTAGCACAGGAGACTTCACCAGAAGTTCGTTTATAGACTTGCCATCAAAGTGTGACTTCCTCAGGTAACACCGAGACTGCTGCAATGCTTCCTTGAAAAGCACAAGCAAGCTTTGCTCGTCATGACTATCCAGATTGACCCTCGCCTAGTTACAACAATGCAATGTAAATCATTGATGTGTTCAATCAGCAGAAAACAGGAAAATAATAACCATGAATAATAGCACTTACATGTAAGTTGGAGAGGAAGATGTGAAAATGGTGTTTGTCTTCACAACAATCTTCCCATGATGGGAATATATGCACGTAATCCCTAACAACATTGAAAGAATTGTCTTTTAAACTGGGAATAAATGGAATGGGGTTCCAATGTGCAGGAATTGGTTGTCTCTGCAGTTGGGATAGGTCTTCGGTCGGTGGACTTGTTGTACTTTTTACTGGAGTAGGGTTTTTCTGTGGTACAGCTGGTGCTATGGCAAATGAAATCGGTATACCTTTTGCTGGAGTGTAGGTCCTGTGTGGTGGGGCTAGTGGTGTGGCCAGTGAAGTATGGGTACAGTTTGCTGGAGTCGGTCCTACATTTTGTGTCACTGGTTGTACAGCCAATATAAGTGGGGTGTTGTCTGATTTCTTTGGCACCACCACATTTTTCAAGGACTTTGCTGGTGCTCCTTCAGGTTCGGCAATCACCCTCTTCCTTTTTGATGTCTGATGCACAAGAACATCATTTGAGTGGAAAAACATGGTATGATGACAGATGGAATATGTATTGATAATGGATGGGCATGGCATCTCGACATATATGATGAGTAAACTAAGCAGATGGCGGTGCAACAAAGTAGAAGAAATGCAAGACAACATATGCAAGATACCCGCAATCAATAAAACATTGCCAAATTAGAACAGGCACCTTGATGGGTGAACAGGACAGGCCATCAACCTTTGACTCCTCGAGGTTAGAATAGTCATTAGGATCATATTATGAACAAGAATCAACAGGTGGGGAGCGTATGAGTTTCATTGCATCTAGAATGGCACTCAATGCCTTGGTGCCAATTTTGTAAGTCATTGCAGTGTTTAGCTTCAAGAGTGGACTGCTGCTAGTGCGACACAAAGCAGCTACACAGATCATAGTGTAGATATAACGGGAAAACCTTAAGCATGAGAGTAAAATCAGCAAAGTGGAACTTGCTGGAATATATGTGCTAGTATTGCCGGTACGGCTAGAAAGGCTTCGGATACCGGCTCTCTTCAAGTGAAGGTGCGGTACTGTTAATATCAGTGTAACTCTCAAAGGTGACACAGCTCCCCGCATTTCCTTGCTATTCTTATAGGATTCAAGTGGGCAGGCCACTACAAATCCTATTCCTATGTTTACAAGATCCTACGAATCAAAGAGGCTCAAAGTGTCCATCACAACCGACTGTATAGATCTCTACACTACAAATGTCCCTGCTCATCTTCAGTAAAAGGAACATACTGTACTACTATCATACTCCCTCCGTTCCAAAATATAAGTCTTGGTAGAGATTTCCACTATGGATCACATACAGATGTATCCAGATACATTTTAGAGTGTAGATTCACTCATTTTGCTCCATATGTAGTCCATGGTGGAATCTATACAAAGACTTGTATTTAGGAACGGAGAGAGTACATATTAAAGAAGAACAGAAGAGGAACATGGTAAAGAAGAGCAAGCAGATTTTGGATAATAAAATGTTGGTTGCGCAGTGCCCACACATGATGAACCAAAGCGCATTAAGAATACAACTCCCAGATGTCTCTCGACCATTTCTGGCGGTTGGATGAAGATCCTATGTCTCCTAACCCTTCTTATTCCTCTTCTCTGACTCTTCCCATACAGAACAGCGCACGGGCCGCCGGCCGGACCACCGGCCCCCACCGCCTATGTTCCTCCGCCACCCCCACCCCACCCCCGCCCAACCCCCACCGGCGTCGAGTTTTCTTCGTTCGGCGAGGCCCCACAACCACCCGAGCCCCTTCCATCGCACCGGCGAACTCCGGCGAGCTTTGAAAATTGACTGATCCAATTCTGAAATTTAGTCTACTGTGATTTAATTAGTGTGGAATATAAAAGGGGAAAACCATAAGCATTGGGAGTATAGTGTTGAGCGTGCCATGGCGGATCTGAAGGTGCAAACCTGACAAAGGCAACTTCGCAACCAAGACAAGAAATCAGAGTAAAGAAGTGGCGATCTATTTTCTTGCTGCGATAAATAAGTTGAGCAGATACGAAAGAGTACCGCCTCTGGTGTGGCACCGTGTACGCATCTGCTGAGAATTTGACGGTGTTGCGGTAGTGATGGCTGTCGGCGGCGTGGAAGCAGATCTAGGAGGGTAGACAGTGGCCGCGGGCGCGGTGGACGAGACGGTCGTAGGAGCGGCGCCGGCAAGGGGGACGATGGCGGGGATGAAGCGAGAGGACGGGATGCAAGGATCCCGGTCCGAAGCCGTGGATGAGAGAGGTCGATCTCTTTTAATGGACGGCGGCGTCGGGGTATCAGCTCCGGCATGGTGGAGGAGGACGATGGTGGATGGGGTGGCAGACGGCGGCGGACGGAGGAGGGTGGGGTGGAGATGGTGTTTTGGCGCCCACGGAGTACGAATGGGGAAAAGGGAGGTAGAGAGGAAGGGGGGAACCATGTATTCAGGGCGTGCTTGTCTCAAATGCGAGGAAATTTACAAACTTAGCCCCCGTTTCAAATTTCTACTACATCACAGCAACATTAGTTGGTTGGGGATAGGACGGTAATCTCGCATACACCGAATATTTGCCGACGAGAGTTTGTTTTTGGCGCCCACCGTGTATGAATATGAATCGGGGAGGGAGTCCATTTCGGTCGAGGACACACTGTGTTTTGGCGCCCACCGTGTATGAATCCGGGTGAGAGGCGGTTACGTCACGTTTGGGTGAAATTACAAACCTACCCCTATCGAAACCTATAGAAATCCAGCAGATAGGCTTTGCGTGGCAGGGATAGGTAGTAGTGATTTCCATCTTGCAGATTTTGGTTTTGGGCGGTTACTGCGACTTTCCCCGCTTCGTTCAAATTTTGCAGAGTGCACATTTACCGTGCCAACTCAATTCGAATCCCGTTTGTATTCTATTTTTTTCGGGAGGGATCCATTTTCAATTGGAATTACATTCTATATACATCATTTTTTATATATACTTTCAAAAGCACAACAAAGAATTCTACTCCTTTATATGTATAATATGATTTACAAATACTACGATCTCGAAATCTTAAGGTTGAATTCGAAAAAAATTAACCAAATTATGTTCTACTAAAATGTATGGATCAGTAATATCTACATATTAAATAACATAGATGTGCGTGAATTCATATGAGTATGCATGTTTGATAGATCAATTTTGGTTCGAGTATGGATTACAAGTATCATCATCTCAAATTCAAATATTTGAATCCCTTTTTTGTTCACTCCTTTCACGCCCATCTCTCTCGCATGCATGCTCCTTCAGGTAGCTATCACTCTCTTTTCTCCAGCTCACCCGGACGCTCACTTCATGTTTCTCCTATCCTCGCAAACATGGTCTCTCGACTTCTCGCTTGAGAAGTGTCACACTCTCCCTACCATTATACATTACACGGTTTTCATTATCTCTCACGTCTCTACTGTTCTCTAGTATCACTCGGTACCTAAGCTTTCTTTTTCACCGCCACACACACAGTCTCCACTCGTCTTTCACTTTGTCTTTCTCTCTATGGGATTCTCTCACACACCCTATATGTCTCTACATATGACTCATACCACTAAAATTACTCTCTCTCTCCCGCTCTCCTGTAGACACAACATTTTTTGCGGTCTCCTTTTCGTCTCCATCCCAGATTAACATTATTCATTTGTTTACCGATCAGACAACCCCGACTACCGTCTCCTCTCTCTCTCTCACACACACACAGACACACACACACACAACTCCTGCTTCCACTCCCCTTCCCGACTACCGTCTCTCTCTCACACACACACAAAACTCTTGCTTTCGCACCCCGACTCGTATTTCTCTCACAAACATTTATCGACTAGCTAGCCTCTAGATAGGTTTATACACCCGCACACTCGTGCTTCCCCCATCGCATACATGTCTCTCTCCCGCTCCTTGTATCTATGTAGATTTTTCTTCCCTTCTTGAGACACGCCCTCTCGATCGTGCACACACACACTATCGCCTCATTTTAAGCTGATACCTATCACACACACACTCCTTGTGTCTTTGTCACACATGCACTCCGTCCTCCTCCACTCTCCCTCTCTCTCACACACACATGGGCTTTTTGCAACAACTAGCAAGATGCCCATGTGTTGCACGCAACATCAAGATGCATTTGTATGAGTAGTTTATCTTGTGGGGAGAAAGGATGAACGAGGGAAGGCCTTATTTGCAAATGTGGAGAGGGGTGTGGGTATGTTTTTGCAAAATTGCCATAGTTTCCTTCCTATCCGTCAAATATAGATCGGACGGCCTATATTGCAGGATGGAAGGCACACGATTATCATCGACAATGCTTTTTATAAGAGTGGGGCTAAAAATAGAGTTGGTGATGATGGTGGGCCTACCATCCTGCAATGTAGGTCGTCCGATTTATATCTGACGGATAGGAAGGAAAATATGGCAATTTAGCCGCACTCTTCACCACATTTGCAGATAAGGCCTTCCCTCGTTCATCCTTTTCTCCCACAAGATCTTGATGTTCCGTGCAACGCACGAGCATCTTGCTAGTAAGAGTAGAAATTAGACATATACCACTTCTCGAATCTTGAAACCAACAACATTCCTCCCTTATCTCATCAAAACCGCCAAATGAATATATTTTGAGTGAAACATAACATATTTTTAGTGATATACGTATTTCGAAACTAGAATTTTTTCTATCAAATCGGTGAATATGTATTAATCTACTTTGATCATGTGGTAACGCATTGGCACATTGCTAGTAGTTATTATAATTTTGTGGACACCAGACAAACGGTGGAGTACATATACAAAGAGAAGAGGCGCACGCACGCAGTCGGCCTCTCGCTGTCTCGCACACATGAGTGTTACGTAAAGGCGACGTTAACAAATAAACCCTAAAACCCTTGGTGCACGATTGGTGCATTCACGGGTACCGGGTACGTGGTGGAGCACCTTTGTAGGAATAGTTAGCTCGCGTGATAATTTGATCCGTAGGAGTTGATGGTCGGGACCACAGGTGAACGACTTGGAGCGTGGTGGCTCGCCAGTTGCCACAAATTGAGTAGCCACATTTAAAATATCGTTTTTTAGTGGGGTTAAGAGTTCTGATTTTCAATGGCGCGTTATAAGTAGTAAGTAGTTTTTAGAACGATTGGTATGGAGCAAAATGGAATTCGTAGTACTATGTACCTCCTTGGCGTATGGTTGTATGGTTTTTTTTGCGATGGAGGTTGTATGGGTTTATGTTGCGAGATGTTGAACCTGGTAGTTCTAGGGTAAATACTATGGTTTAGATTTAGATGCTGGTTTTCAGTAATGAAAATCGGAAGGGGAAACCCTTCTTTGATTAAAAAAACTACTACCTCCATTCTGGTTTACTAGTCCCCATCGTACTTTGGGTCAAAGTTTGTCCACGAATTTTACTTGTAAAATGTGAATGGAAAATGAGATTTTGTTATACCCAAATAAAAAGGACTGGAGGGAGTGATTGCTCTAACACGGACGCGACCTCTCATAGCGCATGCATTGAACCGGCGCGCCAGCCAAGAGAGCCGCACTCGCTGCAGGCCCGGCTGAGCACGCCTCCTCGCCGCGTGCAACCAGCTTAAGACTGCCCCGCCTGCCTTCATTGAATCCGCGCGTGTGCCGGCAACACGTCCTTCCGCGAGCCGGCAGGCATTTTAGAACACTAAAATGACTAAAATATAATTAATTTACGCATGGTCTTGACTTGTTGTGCTCGCACCAGTAGCAGGAATTAGTAGAGGATTTTCTTTATTTATAACTCCTCACATTTTTTTGGCTTTGAAGTGAATCATGGTTGTGGACATTATGTATGAATGTGCAGATATCTGTGAACATGAGTTTGATGTGGAAGTTGAACTTGGAATGTCGGGCTTGCGCGTGAACTATACCATGTCCAATGCTTCGTCTGTAATTGCTGTTATTACATGACCCGAAAAAACATTTTGTGCCACATCAGTAGATGCACGGACATCACAACAGGCATGCTGACTGCATAAACATTTGAACCTAGCTATTATGAAGGAAATTTTGTATTGACAACAGTTTTAGATAGCAGGAGACGCCTTGCCTGCTCTGCCTCTGCTAGCTTATTTCTGGCTTCTTCCATCTCTTCTTTGGCTTGGGTGAAGAGAGCATCTGATTGCTCTTTTCGCTTCTTCAGGAACTCAGCTACATTCTCAAGGGATGCTGCACGCTTTCTTTCAGCCTTTACTAATGCCACGAGGACACGAAAAGCTGACGACTCCACCTGGCTTGTGTGTAATCCAGCATCATCTGGGAATTTGCACCTTATGTCTAATCCAACATCATTAGGGAACTGGCACCTTGTGTGTAATCCAGCCTCATTTTGGAAACATGATCTCGAGGTTGACCATACTTCCCTCCTCGCAGGAACTACATCCTGACATGAAGTTACTTATTTTTTAGATCAATACTTAGAGCAACCTAGATCCATTTAGTAGAAGCCAGATAAACAAAACTCGGAGAAGTGAATTCAAAAGGAAAAAAAAATAAAAACAGACTACAAGGTGAGAACACCCACTTCCTACATCAAGCTAAAAACGAAAGCATTAGGACGATTAAGACTCTTCTTATTACACATCGAAGAACACCATGCTTAAGAGAAACAGAAACTACAACATATACACATCGAAGAACACGAGGCTACACGAAAAGTAATTGAAAGGGTGTTACTTACCAAAGCTCGTTTTACAGGTTCGGTGCAGCTCCTCTTTAACTTGGCACGCTCCTTGAAGATGTCCCGAGTATCCCGTGTTTGGTCTTCATTGCTCCTCTGCATGTTCGCACTCGTGGTTTTAAAATCTCAACATGGCAAGAAAAATATACTACTAGTAATACTCGCGCATCTTGTGGGCAACATTAAAGCACTCATCTGCCATGTTAGAGCATCTCCAACAGAATCGCAACGCGCGGCGCTTTAAAAATCTCAACATGCTATCTCTACTCTCTTCTCTACTGTTATATTTATTTTATATTTTATATTTATCTCTACTTCCTTTACGGTCTACTTTTTTCTCTATACTTTTTTTCTTGCAATATAGGTCGTCCGATTTATATCTGAAAGATAGGAAGGAAACAAATGGGAATTTTGCAAAAAGATACCCATACCCCTCTCCAGATTTGCAAATAAGGCCTTCCCTCGTTCATCCTTTTCTCCCACAAGATAAACTACTCATACAAATGCATCTTGATGCGTGCAACGCATGGGCATCTTGCTAGTTCTAAAAACCTTTCCATCATTTGCCACACTACTGGTTGCAGATGAAAAACCTACCCAAGCACAGCACGATACAGGAGCGACGCACAATTACAAGCTGATATTCTGTTGGACAATGGAGGCTATAACCAATTACTTTTATGGGAACAATAGCACCCAGAAAATTTGAAGGGTAGGTATGAACAAAATTGGAACTGCACATGTACTGCTAAGTGATTCAATACACACATTACCAATCGAGGAGGAGAACGATGGTCGCGGTGGCCTTTGTGAGTCATGGTCAGCAAAGGGAGTCAGTTCATTGTCCACGACGGTGGTACTTCTGCGCTTGGCATCGGCTTCCAGGAAGCAGATCCGAGACCGTGGAAGACGATGCCGGGGAAGAGGCTCCGTGTACGACGACGATGGTGGACCGGCTCCAGTGCGGCGTACGAGGTCGTCGATGAGGCAGATGCACTGCGGTGGATGAGTGCGCCGATATAAAGGGGAGGAGCACAAAGGCTGCGGTGCCATGGAGAAGTCTATTTTGCGGTGGGGATAGAAAATGGGGAGTATTCAGGTGTACTACTCTGGGTGCCGGGGTGGGGTTGGCTGGGTAGGGTGAACCTGAAGTTACGAAAACAGCCCCCCTACCAAGCGTCATCCGTAGGCCTGTTCCGAAGGCTATGATGGTAACTTCCCACTGCTCGAATCAGGGTCGCGGGAGATTTTCCTGGTGACCTCAAAATTTTGTGACACTGGACTCCCCGTGTGGCGTGTTGAGTGATTCGGCTAAGCAACTAGCGAGTAGTAGTAGTAAACTCTGCGTATTAGGTTTGACCAAAGTCAAACTTCCTAAAGTTTGACCAAGTTTATAGAAAAATATAAACATTTACCATAACAAATATGTATGATGTGAAAGTACATTCAATAATGAATCTAATGGTATTTAGTTGTTATTGTATATGTTAATATTTTTTGTTATAAGCTTTCTAAGAGTTTACAAAACTTGACTTTGACCAATGCTAATGCGCGGACTTAAATAAAAACAGAGGGAGTACACATTTGTTTTCTTAGTTTGTAGTGAACTAATCATTTGTTGAAAATGTGAAATAAATATATTAGGCTATTGACTTCGAATGTAATGGTCTATACAATTCAATAGTTACAATCATTGTCGAATCCCAAGATGTATACAAGGTCTATAGTACTTCACAACATGCTCAAACTCACATAATCCCAGTCAAATGAGAATCTAAATGCATATCATAGTTATTACTTTGTAGGATGCAACAAAAACAACCATAACTCTACATCAACCATTATAGAAGCAACATTTTGACATATCCCAATGTGTGAATGAAACGTGCAGAGAGAGCTTTTGAAGATGGAGCAGATAGGGCGGGAAAGATTGTATGTATGTGGACGAGAGTGTAGGAGACAAACCTAACGAGACAGAGAGAGAGATAGAGAGAGAAAGAGAGAGGAAGAAGTTAGGTCTGTGAGAAAGATGGATGCATATAATATACATGAGATGCGTGTGCATCTGGATTCTGTATACGTGGAAGGAGAAGAGACAACATGTTTGATGAGAGAGCTGGAAAAACATGGACGGGAGGGGAAGGATCTCGTGGGTTGAGGGATTGAAAATTTTGTGCGGGGGAGAGAGGGATTGGTAATTCTGTGCAAGAGAGAGAGAGAGAGAGAGAGAGAGAGGGTGGGGGGAGGAGTCAGTCAGCCGTCGTCACATCACCCTGCTTCCAAATGACCCCGCATTCTCTAGCGCGGTGTGGTCGCCGTCTTCGATCTGCTCGATGCCCTCTTTGAAGATTGAGGTGTTGTGCATGTTGGGGTGCAAAGAACCACAAGCGAGAGTGGTCTTCGTATAACCTTGGATGGGGATGAATTGTGTGCTCGGGGGAGTGTGTGTGTGTGTGTGTGTGTTGTGCTGCGTCTCTCTCTCTCTGTGTGTGTGTGTGTGTGTGTGTGTGTCAGATATTGAGAGAAAACAAACCTAAGGAGAGAAATGGGTATTCACGAAGAGATTGTGCGGGCCTTGAGGTGGGCAGGGGCCGGGTGAGGGTGTCAAAATGTGCGCGTTGATGTGTGTGTTGCATACGACCGTGCGAGGGACGGACGAATCGAGAGAGATGGTTGTTGTGTTATGGATGCTCCTCTCTCTGTCTCTCTCTCCCTCTCTCTCTCTCACGCACACAAGTAAACTAGAAGACCGTTCTCTCATGTATACACAACGTATCGGCATCTATCTATGTCTCACTCATGCATGATCAGTTGCACATTCACACCTCTCTATGTTTGTATCACACGCACACCATCTCCACATTGCCCTTCCGCCACAACACAGATATGGACACATACACACGTTCTCTCGGAGTCACACACACAAAATCAGTATTAAAAAAACTAGGGCGCACCTAAAACGTCCAAATCCAAATAAACACGAACTGGAGCTAAATTCAAATATATGGAAATATTGCAGCGTCAAGAACTTTCACAGGGAAAAAAAGTTGAGTAATATTCGAGGATCGTTTTCACACACACAAAAAGGTTCGGTGGATGTCCTTCGAGCGCGACACGGTGACGCACCGTTCGATCGACCGTGCGGCCGCGGTTCACGCGCTTGCACAGGATTCCGTATCGTGGCTGTGGTACTAACTAATAAAAGCGCTGCCTAAGTCTAATGTTTACGTGTACTAGTACAGATTTCTTTTAAGTTTTACCAAGCTTATATATAAAACTAAAGTAAGCTCCCACACGCGCACTCATCAATATGCCGCTGCCGCCGTTGCGCATGCCGGCGCCCGCCTGCTCCGGCCAACAATTTCTCGCCCATCACCGCCATGTCGCCGCCATCCCTGTGCCATGAAGCCGAAGGCTCACCCACTCACGTCGTCTGCAGTCCCTCCTCACGATGTTGCCGCGCTGCCAAGCACGCGAGCAGTTGGTGGAGCCGCGTCTATGCACGCAGCGTACGAAGAGGAGGACGAGCGCGTGCTCCAGCACACCGGTGAGGAGGAACTAGCGTGTCATTGTCGTCTCCGCCCGCGCGGAGAAGGCGCGCATGGTGGCTGTCGTGGCGGAAGCTGGTCGCGCGCATGTCGAGCCCGCAAACCGGGTGCGGACGCGGAATCTACCTTCGAGACCTTGAATGCCACGTGGATCCTGCAATCTAAAGGAGCAATTTGGGTCAGTCGACTCATGTGAGCCGTTTGATGCAACATGGATGGCTAGAAGGGCTTCTTCCACCTCTTCTGCCGTCTTCTTCCTTCGCTCCGCCAAACTTCTTTCACAAATCGACTGGCCCAAATTATACTACTAGTACGAACGTATTAAGTACAGTAGGAACACAAAGATACGAGCAGTAGTACCAACTGCAAGAAGAACAGTAGTAAGACATAGTACTAGTACTACTGTACGTACTAAAGAGTTCAAATAACGAGAAAGAACATAAACATAGTTCTGCTGGGGCCTCAGCACAACACACCCTTGAAAATAAACTAAGAAACTAGTCCACTTGACACTGCAGTAGAACCAGCATGAGCGACGGCACTGCCACCTACTTGGAGTCCGAGTCCACGTCCTCGACTTCATCCTCGTCCCTCTTCCTCTTCCTCTTCGCCGACGCTTCTTTGCTTGAACCGGACACTGGGCTCTGCTTCTTCATCCAACCCTTGTAGATATTTAAATAAAGGTAGGCATCCATTGCTGCGTACAGGATGTGATCTTCATCTAATGTCTTTGACTCCCATGCATGATGAAACTCGTGATGAGGTTTCTTCAGTTTCACGTACGAAGGATCTATCATGGCTGCTGCTAGGGTCAGCATTGAAGGTTGAGAGGAGGACACTAGGCTTGCCTTCTGGAGATCGAAGGGCTGGCCTACAATGAGACCTATCCGACGCAGGACATCCCTGTCATTCTTAAAGCCTACAGTAACGAATTTCACTCTTTTATCCTTGAGGAAGTTCTTAAAATCCTGGCACTCAACGTCGGCATGGCATATGTGGTAGACCAAGCAAACATTATGTACGCAAACCTGGATCATGGCGGGCTTCTTCCTCTCTTCGTCCTTTAGATCCTTCTCTCGTCCCAGGACTGTGGTGTACTCAACATCTAGCCCAGCGACCCACTCATCCGTTGAACTGTTGAACATGCGTAGGAAGCGAGCAAGCCATGCTTTCACCATCTCGGATCCACGTGTGTAGATGACGATGAACTGATCGCTGGTGATGGCTCTAACCTGGTACTCAGCAGCGACCATGGAGATTTGGGAGGCCATGGATTTTGGAGGAGGGTTAGGAGAAGTTGAACTGTTGTACCCCACAAAAAAAACTGGGAGCGAACTAATGTGAAAGGATGGAACGACTGGGAGCGAACTGTTGTAAGGTAGAAGACGGGGACGAGTAGGGCGTGCGAATGGCGTGGGGTTGCTGGCTTGCCCGGTGGATAAACGGCTGCAAGCCCCCAAAGAGTTCTCGAGAACTATGCGGGACCCACTAGATGGCATGTCTACTAGACCCATATCGTAGGCCTGAGAGTATAGCTTCTGCCTGTTCGCACGCCATGCCGGCACGTGGATGTAACTTCACTTAATTCCTTCAAACGTCACGCCTCCCACGACCTTCGCCTCCGTCGCGCGGTCGCGCCCTTTGAGACTTCGACCGGCTATAAATGAGCAATTTTTTTTGCCTTTTTTTAGACAAGCAAATTTTTTTGCCTACTCTGCATGCATGATACTCCCTCTGGTCCTTTTTACTCCCGTCAACCGTTTGCAAAGTGTTTGACCAAATTTATACTTTTTTTGAACACCACCTTATATTAACTAACCAGCCACACCAGTACACTCATTCGATACAATATTCACCACACAGGGCAGTACGTTATTTACAATAATACCATCTAATCTATTGTCAAAGCTATACTTAGCGATTAAGTGTGCCACCTTATTGGCCGAACGGCTAATCTTTGACAATTGAAGATTGTTGATCAACTTCGAGATGCTCAATGCTTTCATCTTCAGGTCACGCGTAGCAAACCTGTCATAGTCCCCCGATGCAAGAGACACTACCACAAAAAAATGTGTTTACCAATGCATGCATGAACACTAGTTACTCTAACCCCCCTCTCTTCTTTAATTCTCTGCCACATCAGCATGTTTTCTATTCCCGTGTGCATGATACCAGCTAAGATACCACCATTATGGCCAGCCTTAATCATCACATGCAATAATTTAGTGCACCTTGAAATATGAACATGTGTGGGGTGTGTATGTTTTTAATGACTTGAGACTATACATAGCCCGGCATGCAAGATGACTTATTATGCACCGTTCCCCATAACTGCAGGAAACCCGTGTGAAAAAATCTGCATGCATGACTCTCCTCCCCCCACACTCGCCCAATCCGTTGTGACGAGCAATATTTCCACCCCTTCGCTCCCCCGTAATTTACTCCAACAAATATGCCCATGTAGATATTACTTAACTGCAGGTGCATTGGATCACTGACACATGGGCCCAACAGGGGTCTGGCCCACATGTCAGTGACGCAACTGGACCTGCAGTTAAGTCAGTGCAGCTCAGTCCATATCTTATGTACGTGTGCCATTGCTCGCTATAAATACTGCGCCTCCCACGACATCGCTATCTCCTCCCCCTCACATTCACGTTCATCGCTATCTCCTCCCCCTCCCTCTCACGTCGACCACCATGGCATCGCCCCTCCCAAGCCCTAGGAGACCCTCGCTGCACCGCGCGGACGGTCAAGCGTCGCCGTTCCGTTCCTCGCCGCCACTAGTCAAGGAGGACGCGTCGGTGTTCCGCTCCTCGTCGCTACGCGACGCGTCGCCGTTCCGTTCCTCGCCGCCACTAGTCGAGGAGGACGCATCGGCGTTCCGCTCCTCGCCGTGATGCGACGCGTCGCTGTTCCGTTCCTCGCTGCCACTAGTCGAGGAGGACGCGTCGGCGTTCCGCTCCTTGCCGTGACCCATTGAGGTGGAAGCGTCGGCGTTCCCAATCTCGCCAGCACGGGAGCCGGAGGACGCATTGGATCCCCGCTACAAGGAGAACGTCGCGCCGCCCGCCGAGCCCCCCAGCCTTGAGGAGCTTTGGAAATAAATGGATGTCGCCTTGTGGGAGGCTTTGCCTCCAGCAGAGCGTGCCAAAATAGAGGCGGAGAAGAAGGCCGAGGAAGAGAAGCGCACCGTGGAACAAGCTGCATGGGAGGCCTATGTCGCGTCCGAGATAGTCAGGCAATTGGCTCTTTGGCAGAAGGCTCGTGCGAGGGCCGTGAGGGTGGCGGAGGACGCCCGTGCCGACGCCCTGAGTGCAGTCGGGCCCAAGCGCCTCATCTATGCTTGGAGGTACGTGGACCGGGTGCACGCTTCCTGCGAGGAGGAGTACCTGTTGGCGCCAGATCACCACACCGGTGAGATCGCGCTTGCCCGCCGGCAAGCCGCAAATCAGCACCTCGCGAGTTGCGAGGCTGAGGAAGAGGCGTTGTGTCAGTGCACTGGGAAACGGCCGCGCACCAGGGCACACGTGGCGCGCCGCAAGCGCTCCTGCGAGCGTCGTGGCTTTTAGGAGGAGTATAATTTTTGTTTCGTATATCGATCTTATTAGTTTTTGGACGCAAATGATAAATCCCGAACGTTCAGGAATTTTTAGCATCCTTAATTAAGTATGTAAAAGGGAAAGTTTGGAAACCTTGTGTATTCATACACATTTTTCAAGTACGTGCATATAGCACAAACTTTACTATATACTATCGCACTACACGTCTCTCTCGATATATGCTTGGAGACTGTGCTACTCCCTCCGTCCAGGTCAATAAGTCATCTTTGGTTGTGCACCGTGACCAAGAAGGAGGGAAGACTTATACACCTAGACACAGGGAATACTGCTATTACTTAGTACATGCAAATGCATGTTTTAACATTACAATGCGGTTTTTGTAAAAGTAGAAAAACAACACTAGTCAAGCTTGTGAAAAGATTCAATGCAAAACAAATGCAAAAATGCTCGTTTGATTGTTTGCTTTTAGCTTCCTTCTCTGTGGTTATTTCTCTGTCGTACTTTGTACGGAGTATCTCACTGGTTGGAAAGGCATGCAAATTCCCAAACCGCTTCCTACACCCTGTATCGAATTTTTTGCCCAACAAGTTGTGTCGTGCAATTGGAATTCCAACTTGAGTACTACTACTAGTAGGAGTACCAGGGGCCAGTTCTTTTAGGCTTCTAGATTAGTAATCCCATAACTACTACCTCCACCCCAGTTTATTGGTCCCCATTGTAATCTGTGTCAAATTTTGATCATAAATTTAACCAATGAAATGTTAGTGCATGTCACATGCACTACTCCATCCGTCAAGGTGAGTAAGTCATCTTAGGCTGTGCACCGTGACCAAGGAGGAGGAGAAAACAAGAAACATTAATGTTTATTTGCTAATTAATAGTATTGCATGCAATGAACTAACCACTGCATGTCGTGTTTGATATCTCAAGTCATTAAAAGCATGCACACTCTTTATCTCTTATTGGTTGATATGTCAAGAAACAAGAAACAAGGTAGAAGTTAATGCACCATGCCTATGTGTTTTGGGATTATTTGGTTTTCGTAAGATGACTTACACACCTAGACGGAGGGATTACAATGGTGAGGAATAAACTAGTTAAATCTTTGGTCAAAATTTAGCACAAATTACAATGGTGAGGAATAAACCAGGACGGAGTAGTAGTTTAGAAGCCCAAATAAATGAGTGAGGCGCCTTATTGTTACTCTCCACTGTGACTAGTCTTGTGGGAAAAGCTGGGGAAGCCGCCAAAAGAACTGGCCCTGGGATTAGTAGCTAGGGATCGAGTGTGCGAGATGAACCGGAGAAATTAAATGCAGAGAGATGAAATGCAAAAAAGACGGAGGGATGTGATGGTTGCTTGTCCGTTTATTTTACCAGGCCACTTATTACTGGTAGTGGTTGGGTTTTATGATATGACGGCTTTACTGCCGCGCCACGAGCGGGGTGAGAGGTGAGACTCATGTGCAGCGCCGCCCTCTACACTTGTACTACAACGGTCGTGGTTTATTAGTCCCCCATTGAATTTTACTGAAGATTTAACCGACAAAATGTTAGTGCATGTCAACAAAAACTATATTGTTTGATTCGTATTTAAACACAGTTTTGAATGATATAATTTTAGTGACATGCATCAGCATTTATCGTACTATATATAATGTTAGTTCATTTTTTGGTCGTACTAATCTATAGTAGTAAGGTGCCCGTGCGTTGCACCGAAGAGTGAAATGCATTGAACTGGGAGTTGTTTATTTTGACAAAGGATGTGGGGGTCATCTCATGTGTAACGGGTATCAATAGGTTTTTTCAGATATTATTTCATCTCTAGAGCTCACAAACATCTGGGTGAAATAGATAAAAAGGTGTCTTTTGCAAACAAAAGCGTTCAACTGTTCAAACTGCATCCAAAACTTGTGAAGAAATAACACTTATTGTGCTTCGCAAGAAATGATCTTTAAGAAATAATTTTTGAGTATCGATTGTTATACATGTTGGCTACAGATGACATGGCACTTTCTTATAGTCAACAGTTGGCTATACTATTAAGTAATATTAACCATGCCCTTATACACCTAGACGGAGGGATTAAATCAGGATGACTTGCAAGTGGGTACAGGAGATGTAAGAAAGGGTTCATCGTAAGTCTTTCACTAGTATTGTAGTAAAAATTCATACATGGAAGATTTTAGACTAAACCATAAATGGATACACTTTTATTCATGCGCGATACTCCAATAGAGCAAGATCCTGCATGGAAGTCTCCACATGCTTAGACAGCGAATTACATTGAGCAAAGACTAATGATCAACATTTAACTTGATAATGCGTATGTCCAGGTGAACCTCCTTGGAGTCCCCGTGCACCGCGTCGGCGGGTAAAGGATGCCATGGGTTTTCCAAGTCCACATTGGCGGGATAGTCCCAGCTCCCCAGAGTCCAAGTCCGTTCGATGAGGCTGGTGTCGCCGCCCATGCGACCTGGAGGGGTAGTAACACTGACCATGCACCCGTACATCGGCCTCGTGTCAGTGTCAGTGTCAGCGGCGTCACCCCTAACACACATTACAGAGACGAGGCGGCGGCCTACGCGGGCCTCGCCGGTGCCCACGATCAAGAGGAAGACGCTGCCGTCCTCCTCCGAGACTAGCAGGCGGCGGTGATCCTCCATCGACTCCGGCATGGTGAACGGGTAGCACGTCTCGTACTTGATGTTCTCCGCCAAGGGCCAGCAGTGACCGCTGCACTCATCCGTGAGGTGATGCACCATGTCCGCCGGCGAGCCACAAAACGGCATCGGGCACTCATAGCAGTGGACGAAGGGCTCCTTGGAGGCATCGACCAGGCCGTCCATGAAACCGGAGTGGCTGTAGGGGACATTGCGCCAGTTGAATATATGAGCAAGTTACTACGAGATTTAATCCGAATAAGCACAAAATAAATCATGAATTCTACCACGATTTCGAACAGGAAGGCCAGAAACACATACGGTGCAACGGGAGCAGCACCATTGGCATTGAGGTTGTCGCCCATATCCAAACACCACGTAGACACGGTCTTTGAGCACGGTTTGTAGTCATTCCACGCTTGGGCATTGAAGTTTGTAACTATTTTAGATTAGAATATACTACTCCTTCGGTGCTAGTTGTAGAGCAGAGTCCTACTCTACTACTCTACTCAAGCAAGTTAGGGCATAGCACTGTAGGGAGTACCAGTACTGTGATCCCTCAAGCAAGTTGTGTGGCATCGACATGACCCTACGCTGCTGGTATGTGTCTCATAAGTCAAGCGGCGTGCTGTAGTCATCATCACCTGTCCACTTCCCGCAGCACATATTCGCTTCTCCATCTTTGTCCGCACATAATCACGTCCAATCTTCCATCCCCTCTAAGGCGCCTCCCCCCTCGTCCGAAACCCAAGCACTAACAATGGCAGAACCGAGCAGCATCCGCTGAAAGAATGGCTGGAATTTGCTCCCCACAGAGGTAATCAAGCTCATTGTTTCGCGTGTGGACAATCTCAGTACCATGCCGCTCGCCGCATGCTCGTCGGGGCTGTACCGTTTACTCAAAGCCCTCAGGCCGGAGCTTTTTAAGCCAGCTCCTTGCTTGCTGATGCCGCCTGATCACGCAACATAACGATTGTAGGGTGGCGAGCACCAACCCCCTTGACTGTGATCCGATCCCCGTCAGCCTCAACTACATTAACGATATGTACTAGGTTGGCATGAACATGTCTTGGATGGTCCTCGTCGACGGTCGCGGCAGCTGGATGCTCGTGGAGGTCTACACCCGGCGATTGATCCCCCTTCCTTCGATTAACACTACACTGCTTTGGCACCGCGGCCCAGAATACTCGGAATGTTACAGTAGCCAACATGATACCAAGTTTGATTTGCTCAAGGTTGTAATCTACCAAGTGCCCACAAGATCTGTGAATTATAAATACTTCAGGCTAATTGCGTTCTTCAACCGCGGTCTCGCCTATCTAACAGGTCACTGCGGTAAGTGGATAAATCTGCATGTCCATCGCAGGATCACACATCCTCCATGGTTCTTTGATGCCATTGAACACAAGGGCTTGATTTACGCTGTTGACTCCATCTATGGTTGGACGTATTGCTAGCCTACTCCAATCATCTCTACAAACGGCTGTTACAGCAGTATGTTACTTTCCTATGATATCATGATGGCTTGCTTATATTACTGTCAACATTTGCTGAAAAATATTCATGCTCATAACGTGTTGTTCTTAAAATTGACTAAATCAAGAGCCCTTTTTATTTGACTCCAACTTGATATGATGTTGTAGGCCGCCTAGTATCCCTACCCTTCCTAATCCCAGAACCTTTCAAAGAAAAGCGGCATGGCAGTTGCAGGTGGTTCCTGGCTCGATCGGACGACGGAGAAAGATTGATGATCGTTCGCACGTACCGGACGTGTTGTTTCACGGAATACAATCACAGTTACTGCAAGGTATTTGAGCAGGATCCCAGCTTCTCTCGGCCTTCAGGAATTTTTGACTGGAGGCTGGTAAGTAGCCTTGGTACATGCTCTCTGTTTGTCGGACTGAATTATCCGATTAACCAGGAGATAACCGACGGCAAGGATCATGATGGCAGCGCGGTTTCGTTCATCAGGCAAAATTGTGTGTACACAGCGTACCATGCGTCTCTGCATGCACCATCCCCTGATATGTACCACCACGCTCTGCAGCCCAAAGTAGGAGAGAGGGTCGCAAGTATCAAACTTCGACCTGCTGGCTGGAGTTTCCCCCGTCAGGCACCCATCTGGTTCAAGCCGTCAGCCAATCTCCATAGCTTAATAAATAGTAACGTCAAACTGAGCCACTTAGTTAGATGCGTACACTTGGTGTAGTTGGATCTTTATTTAGTCTGATGCATACACTTGTTCTTTTTTGATAGCCCTTTTGTAATGATGGCTGATGTTTGGTTTGGAAGAGAGAGCTGCGTCTTCACTCTTCTGGCCTGCTTACTGCTTCTGTTGCACCCCCAACCCTGGTTGTTGCTCCTGCTGTTTTCAATGTACAATTAGTAGTATATTTCGTCTATTGGTTGAATAAATGTGTTGTTAGAATGACAAACACAATGTTTTGGAAGCCGTTGCACGGTTCGATCCTTTACTGCCCCGTACCGTACGTAGCGCATACTATTTTTCGTACGGAACACATTTTCCACTTGTTGATAACATGCAGCCCACTGATGAAGGCCCAATAGAGAAGCCCATAATTAACTGGAAGGGAGGCTCTCACATGAATCCGGGCCAGGTACATGCTCATGGTCCCCTAAACATAAATAAGTAAATAAATAAATAAAGCTAAATGCTCATGCACTAGTTCTTTGGGAAAATAGGTAGCCCAGTATTTCTTTTTGAAGAATACCCAAGCTAGGCCTATTTGTTTTCTCCGAATTACTGGGCTGCAAATCTTTCAAGATGAGGAGGGATGCATTCCGGCCTGGCTTAAGATTATGGTCAATGTCTGTTAAAAGTAATATCAAAAGGGGTTGAAAATTCCAAAAAAAATTATAGCAAATGGGATATAAGTTTATTTTTTTGTTTTTGTTCTTCACTGATATCTTATATGTATTTCATTGGATTTAACATGGCATAGTACTAATTTATTTTTAAACTTGTTTTAGTATGGCTATTAATTTTTGGATTAAGAATATTTCATTCCCCAGCAAAAATTTGCGAATTTTCAAAATTTCCCGCATATTTAGTTAATTTTGTTACCCTGGTACTGACTAGAAAATGGCCAGCAATTCTAAAAATGGAAAACAGGCTGCAATAAATTCCATATGAATTATAAAATGAGTAAAAATTATAAAAATAATAGAAAATGGGTTGTACACGCCACAGATTTCGAGGCTGACTTATTTACGCAAGGCTTTGTCAGTGAACACACGATTCTAGCAGCAGTGACTGTTGGATGTCCATCCAACGGCCGACGTGCTTCTTCAATCTCTGATCTTCCTGCTCCAGCGGCCTAAACTAACGCCGGCGGGACTGCCTGCTCCCTCCTCTTGTGGCCCGCTATGATGCCGTGCAGGCTTCCCCGGCCCACCCTACTACCTCCGCTGGCATGGCCGTACGCAATCAATTGCCTCCTTATTACCCGAAAAAAATGATTCCTCCCACAGACATCTGGGCGCACCGGTTGGGAGGCTGACCTGTGGGCCTGCTAAGTTGACGCATACGCAGGGCTTGTCAACTTAGTCAACAAACGATTCTAGCAGCAGTAACCGTTGGATTTGAATCGAACAGTCCTGCTACTTCTTCAATCGCTGCTCTTCTTGCACTAGCCGCCCAAACCAGCGCTGGGGAGACCGCCTGCTCCTGCCTCTAGTGGCTGGCTGTGCTGCCGTTGAGGCCTCATCGCCCCCTACTACTCCCACCGCTAGCCAGGCCATGCGGCGACGGTAGCCTCACACCGCAGCCAAACCAGTGAACCCTCGTACTCCTCTCCGCGTGGGCATCCACTGTCACGTCTTCCCCGGCTCTGCGTCGTCCCCTTCCTAGGCCTCGCCGTCGTCCACCGCCTTGGTGCTCTCGACGCGGCATGGTCAACGTGGTTAATGGCATTCCATCGGAAGAGTACTGTACGTGGAGAGGCTGACAGCTGGGTCCACCGCCACGGCCCAGTTTTTTTTGTGATTTGCCAAGTAAGTCGCTTTGTCAGGCCTGTTGGGCTGCAAATCTTTCAAGACGAGGAGAGCTTTCATTCGGCTGGCCGAGAAAATGGCCCATCAGTAATGAGAAATGGGCTGTACATTTTTAAAACACATCAAACCAGCAATTAGTTTCTAATATCTTTTTTTCATTTCGAGATTTTAAATTACATTAATTTTTATGCGTCGAGAATTTGTTGGATTTTATATTGATATACATTTATTTTTAAAATCAGTTTGAATGTGAGTCGAAATTTCGGGATTAAAAACAGTTCGGACCGCACCGAAATATGCAAAATTTCGTATAATTTATTAATCGTGGCCACAATATGGGCTGTAATGCTAACAAAAAGAATATGGGCTCCAAAAAGAACCTTAATAATTAGCAAATGGGATGTAAATTATTAGAAATAATGGCAGATGGGTTGTATGATGTTTTCCACAGATTTGAGGCTTTCCTAAAAAAAGGTTGACGCACAAGCAGTGACTGTTGGATGGCCATCCAACGGCCGTCGTGCTTCTTCAATCTCTGCTCTTCCTGCTCCAGCCGCTCAAACAAGCGCCGGCGGGACTGCCTGCTCCCTCCTCCCCGCGGCCGGCTCTGCTGCTGCGCAGGCCTCACCGCTCCACCGTACTCCCATCGCTGGCCTAGCCATCCCTCTACTCACCCACACCTGCTGTTATTCTCCGGCGACAGCAGACGAACCAGTAAACCCTTGTACAGTCATACTCCCCTCCGCATGGGAAACAACTGCCGAGTCTTCCCTGCCTCCATGTCGTTCCCTTCCTAGGCCTCGCTGTCATCCACCGCCCTGATGCTCTCGGCGCGGCCTGGTCAACGTGGTCAACGACTGACATGCATCTGAAGTGGACTGTACGTGGAGAGGCCGACAGGTGGGTCCACGGCCGCACGCAAGGAAATGCCTCCTTATTACACGCAAAATAATGATTCCTCCACCTGACATCAGGGAACCACCGAAAGGGCCTCTGTATTTCGTGAAAAAAACGTTACCACCGCTGACAGCTCGGACCCACCAGCTATATCTTCGCACACAAGGAAGTGCCTCCTTATTATGCACAAAAAAATGAATACTCCCCCTGTTAGCTGGGACCCAGTATAGTGGCAGGCTGGCTTGTGGGCCTACTAAGTTGGCGGGGACGGAGGGCTTTGTCAACTTAGTCAATATGCACGATTCTAGCTCCAATGATCGTACGATGTCCATCCAACGGCCGTAGTGCTTCTTCAACCTTTGGTCTTCTTGCTCCAGCCGCCCAAACCAGCGCCGGTCGTGCCTCGTGCTCCTGCCTCCCGTGGCCGGCTGCGATGCGGCGGAGGCCTCACCGCCCCCTACTACTCCCACCGCTGGCCAGGCCATCCCTCTACTCACCCACACCCCCTGTTATTCTGCGGCGATGGCAGCCTCACACCACAGCAAACTAGTGAACCCTCGTACTCCTCTACGCGTGGGCATCCACTGCCGCGTCTTCCCCGGCTCCGCGTCGTCCCCTTCCTAGGCCTCGCTGTCGTCCACCGCCCTAGTGCTCTCGGCGCGGCATGGTCAACATGGTCAAGGAACGGCCTCCATCGGATGTGGACTGTACGTGGAGAGGCTGACAGCTGGGTCCACGGCCGCAGCAAGGAAGTGCCTCCTTATTACGTGCAAAATAATTGTTCCTCCACCTGACCGCGGGGACCCACCGGATGGGCCACCGTATTTTGCGAAAAAAACGTTTCTTCCCTGACTGCTGGGACCCACCAGCTACATCTTCGCACGCAAGGAAGTGCCTGACAGTCGGGACCCACCTGGTCGAAGCGTACGTAGCGTTGTCATTCTGGTCGCGAACGTGTACGTACATATATACTGGTGGATGTAGAGGCGTGCACTTGTCGTAGTAGAGGCGCGCATGTAGCATGTACACGTACGTACATCGGCTAGGGTGCAAGAAAGAAAATACGGCCACGTATGTGTACATACGGACGGGGTCTCAAACACCTACTCGCGCATACATACGGCCAGGGCTTGTGTACATGGCTGGGTTGGAACAGAGAAACAACGTTGTCATCGTGTTCATGGGGAGGCAACGGAATGCATCGTGTTCATGGGGAGGCAACGGAATGCGTCGTGTTCATCGGGAGGCAACAAAACGCATGGGAGCCAACCAGCTGGGTCGGAACGGAATGCGTGGTCGTGTTCATCGGGAGGGCTTGGACGGAACAGGCGATGGAAACGAGGCCTGGCGTACCGCAAAACGAAGGAAATGGACCTCCTACGTTCGGAACGGGGTCCTTTTGATCGGGAGGGGTGTGGCGTACCGCAAAACGGAGGAAACGGACCTCCTACGGTCGAAACGGGGGTCCTGTTGATCGGAGGGGTGTGGCGTACCACAAAACGTATGAAACAGACCTCCTACAGTCGAAACGGGGGTCCTGTTGATCAGGAGGGGTGTGGCGTACCGCAAAACGGATGAAACGGACCTCCTACGGTCGAAACGGGGGTCCTGTTCATCGGGAGGGGTGTGGCGTACCGCAAAACGGGACTCCACGGGATACTGTTCATCTCCACCGTCGACCTCCTCCAGCCTCCACGGGCTACCGTCGACCTCCTCCAGCCTCCACGGGCTACCGTCGACCTCCTCCAGCCTCCACGGGCTCCTGTTCATCCAGCCTCCACCGCGCGCTACTCCACCGGCTACTGTTCAACCACCCCTCCACGGGCACCCCTCTACCGTCTACTGTTCATCGAGCCCTCCACACCACGGGGTCCTGTTCAACCACCCCTCCACGGGCACCCCTCCACCGTCTACTGTTCATCCAACCCTCCACCACACCACGGGGTCCTGTTCATCCAGAGGCAACGCCACCGCTCACTGTTCATCCAACCCCCCCCCCCCCCCGCCGCAATGCTCACTATTCATGCAATCGATCGGCTTCAGTTAGCAGCAGTAGCGAAAGAATCGCTCGATCGGGTTCAGTTAACAGCCATCGATCGATCGCTCGGGTTCAGTAACGCGTAGCCTGCAGTGCAATCGCTCGGGTTCTGTTAGAGCCCAACGCCTTGCTCGGGTTTAGTTAGAGCCAACGCCTCACACACATGCGGGTATGTGTACGAGAGAAACGCGCATCGCTTGGCCCCCGACCTCCCACCGTAACCGGGAACTCCCTGAAATTTTCCACCCCTCGCTTCTACCACGGTTTTTTCCGTCATGGACGGCCGAAAGAATGTCATGCAGCTGCGTCTCCGGCCCGCCCAGGACGAAAAGCCCATTTTCTGTCATGATTTTTTGTCATAGAAGTAGGAGCCCACACATCTATGATGATACCGGGTTTTGTCACAAGTATCGTCATAGAAGTGTCATATGTATGACAGAAAAAATTTCGTTCGGCCCAAAATGTCGCGGATGTGTCTTTGTTTTGTAGTGGTAGATCCCGCACCCAGCAGCGCGGGGAGAAGCGGCGAGCCCCCACCCCCCCACCCGAATCTGAGGAACCCGTAGAATCTCCGGTGGACCACATCAACGATCTCCCGGATGACATCCTTGGGGAGATCATCTCGCTTCTCCCCACCAAGGATTGCTACCACACACAAGTCCTCTCAACACGTTGGCGCCCTCTATGGCGCACCGCACCCCTCAATCTCGACGGTCATCAGATATATGTCCTTCCTGAATTTGATCTCCTCAAAGCCATCGTCTCCTCTCACTAGCAGGGCCCCGTTCAACGCCTCTGCATCCCGACACGCTACCTGCTGTCTATACCCGGCGGTGGACGCTTGGCTGACATCCCCTGAATTCAAAAAACTCTAGCAGTTTGAGTTATACCATTACCACAAAAGTTTCATACCACGAACCGAACACCAAGAATTTGTGCCAACACCACCATTGTCCCTCCCGTGGTTTTCTTCCTCTCTCCACACCGCCACCTTCGCCCAGTTCCATCTACGAGACGATCTGGTACAAATGCTTCGACTCCCACTGCTAAAAAAACTTTCGCTTGTGGTGGTTTATCTATCAGAGGCCTTAGTGCACAACATCATCCACCCAGTTGCCCTGCCCTGGAGCGCTTGCTGATTGTTTTGGGAGTAGAAATCCCTATCAGTTGTCTCCAAATAAAGTCGCCTCACCTTGAAAGCATTGGAATTTGTTTTGAAGGACATCAGCTCATCATCAAAGATGCCCCTTCACTTCAAAGATTGCTCCTTCATTATTGTTATAAACCTTCACAAATAATTGTTGTCTCTGCGCCCAAACTGGATACCTTGGGTGTAATTCATGATCCGTTTAATAATCACAAGAAGTTGGTGTTTGGCTCCTCACTTTTTTAGGTACCGTATATTTTCATCTACACATTTGTAATCATAAGATGCATTTTTCATTTGTGCGCATAAGTTTTATTATCATCTTGGAGTACACTTTGGGTACTAATATTATGTTACCTGCTCAATGAAGAGTTCATCCATGGATAGCCTATCAATGCTACTGGATTCTGTCAAGATCTTATATATCGGAATGTTTAGTTATGATCTGAACATAATTATTGGCTTGTTGCGATGCTTTCGATCTCTAGAGAATTCATATATAAATGTGATGATTTCATGCACATTGAAAGACCGTATATACTGTACTAGAATTAATCGTTCGGCTGTTGCTCTTTCGACATACTCTTTTTTCAGACCTTAACTGTTTTCAAATCTTCATGTCTACTTAGGCACCGCGACCACATGGAGAAAAAAGTATAACCAATTGGTGGCGTAATAAGCACCAGGATTTTCTCAGTTCTCATGACATTCGTTTGAGGACAATAACGATGGAAGGATATGCATCCAACCAGGCAAACAGAAGCTTTGTCACATTCTTCCTGTTGAATGCGAGCTTACTATTGTCCATGAGGCTTAAGTTTTATAACAAGAGATTTCTCATGGACGAACACGTTGCACAGAAAAAAAAGTTTCAGGTGGACAAATGGGCTTCTAAACGTGCTCCGATTCTATTTACAACAAATTGTAGTCATCCTCCAATAAAGGTTTTGCATAGGATGTTTATTTTATGGATCAGACTGATCCATTTGTTTGTGACTGCGAGAAAGAGTGGTTGGGTTAGATGTTATTGCCATGTACAATCTGGGCTTTGTCTAAATTTGATGAACAATTAATCCTTGGGCTTTTTGTACTGTTTGTAAGCTTGAGTTGCATGTTGTTGCCCTCATACTCCCCTCCGCCTGCCACTACACTGCCGCATCTTCCAAGGCTCCTGTTCATTCCCACCCAAGGCCTCGCCATCATTCTCCTCCTTGGTTCGCTCGCTGTGCCCGCCGTCGTCTGGCGTTGTCAACATGGTCGACAACCAAGAGGAATCAAGAGATGACTTTACGTGGAGAGGCTGACAGTAGGGACCCACCAGGGTCATTGCATTACGCAAGCACGTGCCTCGTTATTACAAGCCAAAAAATACTTCCTCCTAATTGTTTGACAACCAGGTCCCTCACCATTGTCAATGTAGTCAATAAACAAGAAATTACACAACGAGCGGATAACACCAGGGACCTAGCAGCTCGCCCAATTGCTTTTTAGTTTTAGAGACGGAGCTCAACCGCGTGCTCTGCAGGGGTTGTGGCCCATCTAGCCCACACTTACGCTTTTATTTAAGCACATGACGAGCCCAGTTGATATCTTTTTTCTTTCTGAAAATGGCTAGCCCAGTTCTTTTATTGGAGAATACCCAATCGAGGCTGACTTGCTTTCCTCAGCCCTGTTGGGCTACAAATCTTTCAAGACGAGGAGGGATGTAAGTAGTAAGAAATGGGCTTCCCCAGAAAATGGGCTATAAGTTGTAAAAATGGGCTGTAAATTTTTAAACCAAAGCCAATAGGCAATTATATTAAAATATCGTTTTTTCTAGATTTGTCTACTCTTATAAAAAGCAGAGTTGGTAATGATGGTGTGCCTGCCATCCTGCAATATAGCTGTCTGATCTATATCTAACGAATAGGACGGAAACTATGACAATTTACCCGCACTCCTCTCCACATTTGCAGATACGGCCTTCCCTCGTTCATCCTTTTCTCCCACAAGATAAACTACTCATGCAAATGCATCTTCATGTTCCATGCAACGCATGGGAATCTAGTTAAGATTTTAAATTTCATTCTTTTTTTTGTGGAGATTTTTTAATTTTATTTTGATATATTTTTAAAAAAATTATTTTTAACATGACTCCAAATTTCGTGATTAGAAGAGTTCGGACCCCACCAAAATATGCAAAATTTCGTTGAATTTTTTTAGTAGTGCCCAGAATATATGGTTTGTAATGCTAATAAAAAGAATATGGGCTTCAAAACATCCATAAGAATTAGCAAATGGGTTGTAAATTATTGAAAATAATGGCTAATGGGTTGTATGTTGCTTTTCACATATTTGGAGGCTGACTTCTGGACCTACTAGGTTGACGATGACACAGTCCTAAAAAAAATTTGACGCGTACGCAAGGCTTTGTCAACTTAGTCAACACTGAGCATTGACTGTTGGATGTCCATCCAACGACCCCCATGCTTCTTCAACCTCTAATCTTCCTGCTGCAGCCACCCAAACAAGTGACGGCGGGACTGCCTGCTCCCTCCTTCCGTGGCCGGCTGTGCTGCCGCCAGGCCATCCCTCTACCCACCCGCACATCCTGTTATTTTCCGGCGACGTCAGCCTCACCCCGCAGCTGACCAGTCAGCGCTTGTACTCCCCTCAGCGTGGGCATCCGCTGTTATGGCTTCGCCGGCTTTGGTTCGTTCTCTTCTTGGGCCTCACCCTCGTCCACCGCATTTGTCCTCTTGGCGATGTGTGGTCAACATGGTCAACAAACAACAACCATCGGAAGAGGCTGACAGTAGGGACCCACACAAGCAAGTGCCTCCTTATTAGGCACAAAATAATGATTCTTCCACCTGACAGCTGAGCCCACCGGAAGGGCCTCTGTATTTCGTGAAACAAGCGTTCCTCCCGCTGACAGCTCGGACCCACTAGCTATATCTTCGCACGCAAGGAAGTGCCTCCTTATTACGCACAAAAATGAATACCCCCTGCTAGCTGGGACCCACCATAGTGGGAGGCTGACTTGTGGGCCTACTAAGTTGACACAAACGATTCTAGCTCCAGTGACCGTACAATGTCCATCCAACGGCCGTAGTGCTTCTTCAACCTGTGGTCTTCTGGCTCCAGCCGCCCAAACTAGCGTCGGTTGTGTCGCCTGTTCCTACCTCCTGTGGCCGGCTGTGCTGCTGCGGAGGCCTCACAGCCCCCTACTACTCCCACCGCTAGCCAGGCCATCCCTCAACTCACCCACACCCCCTGTTATTCTGTGGCGACGGCAGCCTCACACCACAGCCGAACTAGTCAACCCTCGTACTCCTCTCCGCGTGGGCATCCATTGCCGCATCTTCCATGGCTCCGTGTCGTCCCCTTCCTAGGCCTTGCCGTCGTCCAACACCTTAGTGCTCTCGACTCGCTGTGGTCAATGTGGTCAAGGAACAACTTCCATCGGAAGAGTACTGTATGTGGAGAGGCTGACAGCTAGGTCCACGGCCGGAGCAAGGAAGTGCAACCTTGTTACGTGTAAAATAATTATTCCTCCACCTGATAGCGGGAACCCACCGGACGGGCCACCGTATTTCGTGAAAAAAATGTTCCCCCTGACTATTGGGACCCACCAGCTACATCTTAGCGCCCAAGGAAGTGCGTCCATATTACGGGCAAAAAAATGATTCTCCCCCTGTCACGCCCAATATGCGACTCTATCCTAAAGGAACTCAAAGGTCCCACCAAGGATAGAACCGCATATTGGCACGCTTTTGCAAGGTGGATATCATTAAATCTTACCATTACATAATAGGGATACATACAAAGGCATACAAATGCCGCATGAATACATCAAACATCATACATGAGAACAACATCCGACTATGGATGAAACACAAACAGAAACTCAAACGACATCCACCCTACTAGCCCAGGCTGCCGACCAGGAACCTAACCCAAGATCTCTCTCATGTCATGATCATCGCATTACCTGCACCTGCAACTATTGTTGTAGTAAACTGTGAGCCACGAGGACTTAGCAATCCCATTACCATGGGTATCAAGACTAGCAAAGCATAATGGGTAATGCGAGGATAAGTGGTGAGGTTGCAGCAAGCGACTAAGCAATGTATGGTGGCTAACTGACGAGTACAAGAGTAAGATGGGAAACTACGCAAACGGTCGCAAACTAGTAATGATCAAGAAGTGATCCTGAACTACTTACATTCAAACATAACCCAACCGTGTTCTCCTCTCAAACATCCCCGAAACAAGACAGTCACGGTTACGCACGCGGTTGGTGTATTTTAATTGAGTTACTTCAAGTTCACTACAACCGGATATTAACAAATTCCCATCTGCCACATAACCGCGGGCATGGCTCTCGAAAGTTTAAACCCTGCAGGGGTGTCCCAACTTAGCCCATGACAAGCTCGCGATCCGTGGACACAATCCTCCAATGCGGGACCCTCCGATCAGACTCAGAATCCCGATGCACAAGACATTTCAACAATGGTAAAACAAGTCCAGCAAGACCTCCCGGCGTGCCGACACCCTGATAGTATCCATGCGTATTTCGTCTTAGGCCACGTCCGGATGGGACATCCTACATACAAAAAAAAGACACACCCGTGACATTTTGGGCCGAATGAAATTTTTTCTGTCATGCTTATGACACTTCTATGACGATACTTGTGACAAAACCCGGTATCATCATAGATGTGGTGGGCTCCTACTTCTATGACAAATAATCATGACAGAAAATGGGCTTTTCGTCCTGGGCGGGTCGGAGACACAGTTGCATGACATTCATCCATGACGGAAAAAACCATGGTAGAAGCGAGGGCGAGGAAAATATTGGGGGACTTCCCGGTTACGGTGGGTGGTCGGGGGCCGAGCGATGCGTGTTTCTCTCGTATGTACGCGCGTGTGTGTGAGGCATTGCGCTCTAAATAAACCCAAGCGAGGCATTGGGCTCTAACTAAACCCGAGCGATTGCACTGCAGGCTACGCGTTACTGAACCCGAGCGATCAATCGATCACTTGCTGTTAACTGAACCCGAGTGATTCCTTCGCTACTGCTGCTAACTAAAGCTGATCGATGCTGCCTCTTGATGAATAGTGAGCATTGTTTGGGGTTTGGATGAACAGTTCCCGGTGGGGTTTGGATGAACATGACACTGTGGTAGTAGAGGCCGTTGCCGCTGGATGAACAGTACCCCGATCGATCAAGCCGGTTGGGGGCTGGATGAACAGGACCTTGTGGAGGGCTGGATGAACAGGACGACCCCGTGGAGGGATGGTTGAACGGTAGCCGGTGGAGGGCTAGATGAACACTAGCCCATGGAGGGGTGGTTCAACAGGACCCCGTGGAGATGGCTGGTTGAACAGTAGCCAATGGAGGAGCGCGCGGTGGAGTCTGGATGAATAGGAGCCCGTGGATGAACAGTGGCTAGTGGAGGTAGGAGGGGAGACGCCGTGGATGAACAGTCACAGGTGGAGGCTGGAGGAGGTCGACGGTGGATGAACAGTAGCCCGTGGAGGCAATCGACGGTGGAGATGAATAGTATCCCGTGGAGTCCTGTTTTGCGGTAGGCCACACCCCTCCCGATGAACAGGACCCCTGTTTCGACCATAGCGCTACAACACAAGTCCTTTTCCTCCATTTTGCGGTACGCCACACCCCTCCTGATCAACAGGACCCCGTTTCGACCATAGGAGGTCCAAGAGAAGTTTGTTTCCTCCGTTTTGTGGTGCGCCAGACCCCTCCCGATGAACAGGATCCCATTTCGACCATGGCCAATCAAACACAAGGCCGTTTCCTCTGTTCTGTGGTACGCCAGGCCTTGTTTCCATCGGTTGTTCCGTCCAAGCCGGTTGGCTCTCGATGAACATGATGACGCATTCCGTTCTGACCCAGCCGGTTGGCTCCCCATGAACACGATGATGATGCAGTTCTCCGTTCTGACCCAGCCATGTACACGAGCCCTGACCGTACGTATGCGCAAATAGGCGTTCGAGACCCCGCCCATATGTACATACGTGGCCGTATTTTCTTTCTTGAACCCTGGCCGCTGTACGTACCTGTACATGCTACGTGCGCGCCTCTACTATGACAGGTGCGCGCCTCTACTACGACACGTGCGCGCCTCTTCATCGACCAATACGTACGTACACGTTCGCGACCAGAATGACAACGCTTCGTATGCTTCTACCAGGTGGGTCTCGACTGTCAGACACTTACTTGCGTACGAAGATGTAGCTCGTGGGTCCCAGTAGTTACGACGCAAATCTTTTTTCCGTAATATGGACACACTTCCTGGTGTGCGAAGATGTAGCTGGTGGGTCCCAGCAGTCAGGAGGGAAATGTTTTTTTTGCAAAATACGAGGGGCCCGTCCGGTGGGTCCCTTCTATCAGGTGGAGGAATCATTATTTTGTGCGTAATAAGGAGGCATTTCCTTGTGTGCGGTAGTGGACCCAGCTGTCAGCCTCTCCATGTACAGTCCATGTCCGATGGATGTCGTTCGTTGACCACGTTGACCATGGTGCGCCGAGAGCACCATTGCGGTGTATGACGGCGAGGCCTAGGAAGGGGACAACGCAGAGCCGGGGAAGACGCGGCAGTGGATGCCCACGCAGAGCAGAGTACGAGGGTTCACTAGTTCGACTGCGGTGTGAGGCTGCCGTCGCCGTAGGGCCTGGCCAACGGTGGGAGTAGTAGGGGGCGGTGAGGCCTCTGCGGCAGCACAGCCTGCCACAGGAGGCAGGAGCAGGCGGCACGACCAGCACTGCTTTGGGTGGCTGGAGGAAGAAGACCAGAGGTTGAAGAAGCACTATGACCGTTGGATGGACATTGTACGGTCACTGGAGCTAGAATCGTTCATATTAACTAAGTTGATAAAGCCCTCCATCCCCGTCAACTTAGTAGGCCCACATGTTAACCTCACACTATGCTGGGTCCCAGCTAGCAGGGGGTATTCATTTTTTGTGCGTAATAAGGAGTCAGTTCCTTGCGTGCGAATATATAGTTGGTGGGTCTGACCTGTTAGCGGGGGGAACATTTTTTTCGCGAAATACAAAGGCCCTTCCGGTGGGTCACAGATGTCAGGTGGACGAATCATTATTTTGCACATAATAAGGAGGTATTTCCTTGTGTGCGGTCGTGGACCCAACTGTCAGCCTCTCCACGTACAGTCCATGTATGATGGATGTCGTTCGTTGACCATGTTGACCACAGCGCGCCGAGAGCACCAGGGCGGTGGATGTCGGCGAGGCCTAGGAAGGGAAGGGCACGGAGCCAGGGAAGACTCGGCACTGGTTGCCCATGCGGTGCGGAGTACGAGGGTTTACTGATCCGGCTGCCGTAGCCGGAAAATAACAGGAGGTGTGGGCGAGTAGAGGAATGGCCTGGCCAACAATGGAGTAGGGTGGGGCTGTGCAGCCTGTGCGGTAGCACAGCCGGCCATGGGAGGCGGGAGCAGGCAGCCCCACCGGCTCTGGTTTGGGCGGCTGGAGCAAGAAGATCAGATATTGAAGAAGCACCACGGCCGTTGGATTAACATCCAACGGTCACTGCTGCTAGAATCATTTGTGGACTAACTTGACAAAGCCTTTCGTACACGTCAACCTAGTAGACCCACAAGTCAGCCTCCAAATCTATCCCAAACAGCATACAGCCCGAAATTTCTTGCCAGATTCAAATTAATTTAAAAACTAAACATACCTTAATTTAAATCCAATGAAATTTTACCCGCACAAAAATAATGAAATTTAAAATATCAAAATCCGAAAGAAAAAAGTATTTTAGAACTAATTGCCTGTTTGCTGTATTTTTTCATTTTACAGCCCATTTAATATTACTCATAGCCCATTTCTTATACTTATAGCCCATTTTCTTGGAAAAATGCATCCCTCCTTGTCTTGAAAGATTTCCGGCCCAATAGGGCGTAGAAAAGCAAGTAGGCCTATGTTGGCTATTCTGCAAAAACAAAATAGCTGTGCTAGCCATTTATAGAAAGGAAAAAACAAACTGGGCTGGTCATGTGCTAGACGGGCCACGACTCTCGAACAACCCAGTTGATACCCTTCTCCGCCCAGAAAAAACAAAATTACTATGCGCTGCTGGGTCCCTACTGTCATCCTCGCCATGTACAGTCATCTCATTATTCCTCTCGGTTGTTGACCATGTTGACAACACCGGAGGGCGGCGCCACGACGAGCGAACCAAGGCGGGGGATGATGGTGATGCCTCGGACGGGAACGAACAGGAGCCGGGAAAGATGCGCAGAGTTTTAGGGTGCGATGTGGCCACGATGCGTGCGCGGCAGCATGGCCAGCCGTGGGAGGCGGGTGCAAGCGGTCCCGCCAGCGCTGGTTGGCTTTGGCAGCTGGAGGAAGAAGAGACTGAAGATACTCGACAAACGTTGAATATCAATTCAACGGTCAAGATTGGCACAATCGTTTGTTGACAAAGCTAACACCAAGTAGCATACTTTTTTATATATACGAACAAAAGAAAAATTGGGCTCATTCGCTTGATAACATTCCCGAAATTGCGACCGTTTGATCTTCCGTCGCAACTAAAACTGCGAGGAAAATGTGTTCGTCTGCCATCCTCCTCCCAGGGAACATTCGCCACATAAGTGACTAGCATCCTTGGGTTTCAACCGAGAGGTCTTGGATTCGAGTCCCAGGAACTCTCAATTTTGTCCTGCTTCCTTCGTCGCAAAAAAGAAAGAAAAACAAAGACTTGAGAAGGCGTACAGAACAAGCTAGTGTACCAGCAAAGAGACGTTGCTGAGTTTTAGAAAAAAGAGAGACGTGCTCCTGTAGCTGGTTCGAATCCAAACCTAGACTATGACTATATATGGTGCTATGCTACTCTGCAAGTAATGAAAATGATATATCCAATACTAAACAACACGTTCATCAGGTTTCAGTTGTCATAGCAAACCCAATTTCACATAGTAGATAAAAAACGTCTTCTGACAGGAAAATATGACAAAAGAAATCTAAGCATTATCCGCAGCAGTAGTGTCAACATTTTCGCCATGTGTATTAGTCTGAATCGTAATTCCCTAGAGTGTCATCTTCTTCTTCATCCTCAATGTCCTCTAATATTGGGTTCTTCTTGATCAACTCTTGTATGTCCACAGCACGACACGCAATCTTTTTGCCAGCGTCATTAACGTGATGGTTCTCAAAGATATTAGGAACATTTGTAGAATCTTGTACATTAGGAGCAGTGTAAGCATCTTCTTGTTGTCCAACTTCATTAAACGAATTCCTCTGCTCAAACCTTTGCAATACTCTCCAGTCATCACTACGTGCAAATGTGTCTTCCAAGAAAAATATATGTGTTGCTTTATTTGCCAAAATAAAAGGCTCATTGGTCTGGTACGCCGCCTTGACATTGATGGGTTTGAAATAATCATCAACTCTGGGTTTTGCGATCCTGGAAAACAGGTTATACCAACGACAGCACAACAGAACCACACACCGATGATCCTCGAAACTGGACATATAATGCAACTGGACAATGTATGTTATGTTAGCATACATTTCAGTTGTCTCTCTATTGTATGTGTCTGTGCTCATGATGGCACTATTTTGTGTCTTCCTGCCTTCGTCGCGTGCAAGGGTGTTGTAGTGCACATCTCCAACAACGCAAGATTCATAATGTCTTACCCGAGTATCAGGACCCATTGCTAGTGCGTAAAGGGTATCATCAACTGCCTGCCCATCCTCCCGCATCTTCTTAACCTATGGTTAGAAAATAGACAAGCTGATCATCTTATGTACTCAATATATTAGAAAAACTGACAGTGCAATTCAAAAGCTTACATGGCTCTTGAATCATTTCACAAATCCTGCCATAACCAGTTTGTCAATGTTTCTTGGATTTTGCGGCAGTAACTCCTTTTTGTAGATGCTGCACAACATAGTAATCGCGTCAAACATTTAAATATATAAGAATCTGCTGCAAGTTTAGTAGATTACGATGTATAAGCTGCAATACTTAGCACTTACTTGATATAAGTGTTGGGGAACGCAGTAATTTCAAAAAAAATCCTATGCACACGCAAGATCATGGTGATGCATAGCAACGAGAGGGGAGAGTGTTGTCTATGTACCCTCGTAGACCGTAAGCGGAAGCATTACTACAACACGGTTGATGTAGTCGTACATGTTCACGATCGACCGATCCTAGTACCGAAAGTATGGCACCTCCGCGATCTGCACACGTTCAGCTCGGTGACGTCCCACGAACTCTATATCCAGCTGAGTGTCGAGGGAGAGCTTCGTCAGCACGATGGCGTGATGACGGTGATGGTGATGCTACTGAACAAGGCTTCACCTAAGCACCGCTATGATATGACTGAGGTGGATTATTGTGGAGGGGGCACCGACACGGCTAAGGGATCAACCATTTCGAGACTCCTCGTTATGTTCATGATCACATCCGGGACTCCGAACGACCTTCGGTACATCAAAACACATAAACTCATAATACCGATCATCACCGAACGTTAAGCGTGTGGACCCTACAGGTTCGAGAACTATGTAGACATGACCGAGACACGTCTCCGGTCAATAACCAATACTGGAACCTAGATGTTCATACTGGCTCCCACATATTCTACGAAGATCTTTATCGGTCAAACCGCATAACAACATACATTGTTCCCTTTGTCATCGGTATGTTACTTGCTCGAGATTCGATCGTGGTACCTCAATACCTAGTTCAATCTCGTTACCGGCAAGCCTCTTTACTCATTCCGTAAGGTATCATCCCGCAACTAACTCATTAGTCACATTGCTTGCAAGGCTTATAGTGATGTGCATTACCAAGAGGGCCGAGAGATACCTCTCCAATACTCGGAGTGACAAATCCTAATCTCGATCTATGCCAACTCAATAAACACCATCGAAGACACCTGTAGAGCATCTTCATAGTCACCCAGTTACTTGTGACGTTTGATAGCACACTAAGTGTTCCTCCAGTATTCGGGAGTTGCATGATCTCATAGTCATAGGAACATGTATAAGTTATGGAGAAAGCAATAGCAACAAACTAAAAAGATCATCGTGCTAAGTTAACGGATGGGTCAAGTCAATCACATCATTCTCTAATGATGTGATCCCATTAATCAAATGACAACTCATGTCTATGGTCAGGAAACATAACCATCATTGATTCAACGAGCTAGTCAAGTAGAGGCATACTAGTGACAATCTGTTTGTCTATCAATTCACACATGTACCAAGTTTCCGGTTAATACAATTCTAGCATGAATAATAAACATTTATCATCATATAAGGAAATATAAATAACAACTTTATAATTGCCTCTAGGGCATATTTCCTTCAGTCTCCCTGATACGTCTCCAACGTATCTATAATTTTTGATTGCTCCATGCTATCTTATCTACTGTTTTGGACTATATTGGGCTTTATTTTCCGCTTTTATATTATTTTTGGGACTAACCTATTAACCGGAGGCCAAGCCCAGAATTGCTGTTTTTTGCCTATTTCAGTGTTTCAAAGAAACAGAATATCAAACGGAGTCCAAACGGAATAAAATCTTTGGGAACATGATTTTCTCACCGAACGTGATCCAGGAGACTTGGACCCTGCTCCAAGGAACAAAAGAGGCGGTCACGAGGGTGGGGGGGCGCGCCCCCTGCCTCGTGGGCCCCTTGATGCTCCTCTGGCGTACTTCTTCCTCCTATATATACACACGTACCCCCAAACGATCAGAACATGAGCCAAAAACCTAATTCTACCGCCGCAACTTTCTGTATCCACGAGATCCCATCTTGGGGCCTGTTTCGGAGCTCCGCGGGAAGAGGGCCGTCATCACGGAGGGCTTCTACATCATCATAGCCTCTCCAATGAAGTGTGAGTAGTTTACCTCAGACCCTCGGGTCCATAGTTAGTAGCTAGATGACTTCTTCTCTCTCTTTGAATCTCAATACAAAGTTCTCCCCCTCTCTTGTGGAGATCTATTCGATGTAATCTTCTTTTTGCGGTGTGTTTGTTGAGATCGATGAATTGTGGGTTTATGATCAAGTCTATCTATGAATAAAATTTGAATCTTCTCTGAATTCTTTTATGTATGATTGGTTATCTTTGCAAGTCTCTTCGAATTATCCGTTTGGTTTGGCCAACTAGATTGGTAGTTCTTGCCATGGGAGAAGTTCTTAGCTTTGGGTTCAATCTTGCAGTGTCCTTACCCCGTGACAGAAGGGGTAGCAAGGCACGTATTGCATCGTTGCCATCGAGGATAACAAGATTGGGTTTATGTCGAATTTCGGGTTCCGGCAGACCCTTGAGGTTCGAACACTGGGGTGCGCGCGGAGATTTCGCCTTCTACCTACCTGCACCCCTCCGCCTCGCTAAGATCTAAGCTATGGAAAGAACAGCACAAGAGACAGAGGGTTTATACTGGTTCGGCCCACCGTTGTGGTGTAATACCCTACTCCAGTGTGTGGTGTGGTGGATTGCCTCTTGGGCTGATGATGATGAGCAATACAAAGAAGAACAGCCTCGCAAGGGTCTGTTCTTGGCTGGGGGGATGAACTGCTAGGAGGAGTTCAGTCGCCCTTCTCTCTCTCTGTGAGATGCTACCCGATCCGATCCTAGCTAGTTTCTCTCTTGGCTTCTAGATTCTCCCTTCTTGATTGCCCCCTACCCTGGGGGTGGCTAGTCCTATTTATAGGCAAAGGCCCTGGGCCTCTTCCCAAATATTGAGCGGGAAGGGTGCCAACAATTGGCCATTTTGAAGGGGAACATCTGGTACACTTATCTTGACTAAAGTTGGTCCTCGCCTGCCAAAGGCTCTGGTGGTGACGCTGGCTTGGGCTCCACAACGACTTCCTCCCTGCCGTTGGACTGGTCTTGGTCTCGTTGTGAAACGGGTGCCTTTTCTTGATGCTCTCGCCTGCTCTTGCTCCCTTTGCACCAAAGAGGAAAGGAGGACACTGCGTGGCTGGTGCCCGCCTGGCGCCTTTGGTCGTCATGGCTTGCGTCACGGGCACCTCGTGAGGTACCCCGCCTTGATCTCTCCGCCTCCTCGTGAGCCAGCCTAATGAGGCCGTGCCTGAGGAAGCTCCGTGTCGTCCGCCCCGCGAGGCTTGGCCCCTCGCGAGGGTCTTGGGTCTGTGTTGATGAAGATGGGCCGTGCTGGGCCCCCTTTTGAGCCACGCCGCAGGCCGCAGGCAGGCAAGTCTGGGGACCCCCGTTCCCAGAACACCGACAGTAGCCCCCGGGCCCAAGGCGCGCCCGGACTTGGCCGTGCAGGGACGCGAAAGGGCAAGAGCGAAGCGCCGCGGGCCCTAACAGCCTGCGGCCTTGGGTGCCGTGTGGCGGTTGACTGGATGTGGGCGCCTCAGCAACCGCGCGAGTTGATAAGGGAGCGGCATCTGCCTAGACTTTGCTTTATTTTGCTTTCTCCGGTTGCTGCTCAGATCCCCTTTCTTGCGCCTCTCCTTCCTTCCTCCAAAATTTCTAGATCTACTCCGACCACGTGACCTAGGAAGCCATGGCGCCTCGTCAGTCCCCGGCCGGAGCTTGGTACTTGTCTGCCCTGGACTCGCCGAACGTGTCGGAGGCGAGCCTCGCCCGGTTGTGCCGGATGGCGGCGGCGCAGGGCATCGACGGGGCGAAGGTGTTCAAGGCCGGCTCCGCCACCCCTGAGAGCCAAGGGAGCACCTTCTATCCGTTCATTGTAAGCGCCATTGCTGCTGGCCTGGTGCCTCCCTTCTCTGAGTTCTTCTTCTCTATCCTCCGCCATTATAAGCTACAGGCTCTGCATCTCCACCCCAACTCCGTCCTTCTCCTGGCAATCTTCGCCTATTACTGCGAGGCTCACATAGGGGTGCAGCCCTCAGTGGCCTTGCTGCGCCACTACTTCTACCTCCGAACCTCTCGCGGTCCTGCTTCCGCGTGCGCGAGCTTCATCGCGTACGGTGGCGCCATTGCCATTTCGAACCCCGGGAAAAGGATTGAGGGCTTCAGGAGCAAGTGGGTCTTGGCAGATGCTGGGCGCATCCACCCTCGGCTGATCTTGCCCACGGAGCAACCCACGAGCTCCAGCGATTGGGGTCGAGCGGAGCTCGTGGACCCCCGCGCGAAGCCGGTGTTGGAGAAGATGGACGCGGATCTGAGGCCGGCCAACATGGAGGCGGCGAAGCTGACCGGCGCATCGCTGCTGAGGGAATTCTTGGAGCACCAGCTGGCTCCGCTTCGTCAGTACTCACTTCCAATGTGGAGGACCCATCCGAGCCCCGCGGCCTTGGCCGACGAAGATCTGGCTGCGGTCCTCCAATCTCTTGTCGGGGGCGATGTGGCGAGGTTGGAGGGCGCTCCTACGCCCTTGTTCCTCCGCGACGACTGGGAGCAGGTACTGGAGTCCATGCCCGTCTTCAATGGGGACGGGCCCGTGCCCATGGAAACTCCCGGGGAATCGGTGGACGTGTCCTCCGATGACTCCAGCGAAGTGGAGGAAGGAGGGGAGCGGGAAAAAGGGCCTGACTCCGAGGCGACTGACGGAGAGTCGAGGGCTCCCCTCCCTCGGTGCAGGTCCCGCGCTCTCCGCCTCTCTCCGAGCGATGACGACGAGGATGATGATGAGCAGGGCGGCGGGAGCTTGCCCCCGATCACGAAGAAGGACAGGACCGGGCTGATCTCCCGCGGGTCTGCCTCGGCCCCGAGGCGGACCGCAGACGCGCCTTCCGCTCCCGAGCTTCCCAAGGTTGACCCTTCCAGCCGGCTTTCAGGCTTCAAATTTGGCCGGAGGCTGCCTGAGCTCACTGGCGACGACCCGTAAGCGCTTGATTCTTGTCTTTATTTCTTGTTCTGCTCCTGAGGCTTGATGTCCACATCTCTTGGACAGGCTGGCGCCCACAGCAAAGAAGCCGAAGGAAGCTCCTGAGGTTCCATCCGTGGCAGCGCCTCTGCCCGCGAAGGAAGGTGACCACGACGCACGGGCTTCTCCTGTTCGGTCGTCCTTGCGAGGCCTGGCTGAGCCGGCTGGGGCGAGCTCAGCCCCCATGGCCCAAGTGACTCCCGAGGTGCCTTTGCCTGCTGCCGCCACTACAGCCGTTGGGGTGCAGCAGGCTCCGCCTCAGGATGCTGTGGTCGCGCTGCCGGCTTCTCCTCCTACTCCCCCGACTGCTGTCTCTCCGACTCCCCCTGCCGTTCTGGATCGTGCTGCTGCTGAGCTGGACCGGCTGCGGCAGGATCTTCTTGGCGCCGACCCTCGCTTGGTGGCCGGGCGCTTGGAGCTGGCCTCAGGATGGATTCGCTCTGACGCTTTGATTCGGGTGGCGCTGGTCCAGGCCTCGATGGCTTGCGATGAGGAGAGGCAGGCCGTCCTTGAGGCGAAGGCTGCTCGTGAAGCAGCCCTGGGGGAGGTGGTCGACGTCCGTGGTCGCTGCAAGGCGCTGGAGGACGAGCCGCAAGGCCTGCGTGACCAGCTCGCGAAAGAGGCCCGCCTTCGCCAATAGCAGGAAGAAGGCGTGAAGGCTCGAGAGGCGGCCGTCAAGGAGAGGGAGGTCAAGCTCAGGAGGCGCCGTGACCGCCTAGGCGTGCTGGAGCAGGAGTTGGGGGTGAGGAAGGTCGACCTGGACGACAAGGCCTAGGTTCTTGCCGAGGACCGCGTGGCCTTCGCGGAGATGGAGGCGAAGGCTCGCTCCTCGCTGAGGACGCTTTACGACAGCGGCCTGGAGAGCCCGCTGGCTGGCGCCGAGGACGGCCGCGCCACCCTGCTTCCCTTCCTGGTTCACGCTCCTGAAGATGTCACCCTTGGCCTTGGCCCCACGGCCGAGGCCGAGGCGCGTGTCCTGTCTTCTGCAGCGCTGACGCGGGTCCTCACCCACATCTACCTTCGCGATCCCGGCGTCGACCTCGACAGCCTGCTGGAGCCAGTAAGCGGCGAGCGTGCCGCTGCCGAGGCCGTGAAGGGTCACGCGAAGGCTCTGCTGGGGAAGTTCCGGGCCTTCAGCATCAAGCCGAAGCAAGGCGCTGCCGACCCCGCTGCTCCATGAGGCGAACCCACTCCGCGCTGCTCCACCGCCGACAAGTGACTCCGTTGTGGCTCCTGTCTTGCCTTTAATTCCTGCACATGTATCATGCCTCGGGGAGGCATTTAAACTTGCGTTTGGCATTGAGATAATAGTGTGGACTGTAATATTTGCTTTTGAATTCCTTGAAATTTATGATTTTCCTTCCTACTTGCTTATGTTCTACGCAGGCAGAGCCCGGCCCCGCACATACCTCAGCCGCCGTTAGCCCCGACCGGAAACCAGGACGGGACCAAGGAGTGAGGGGCTACGTGACAAGTTAGGCTCCTGAGTCGCGATGCTCAGGAGTCCCCCTTGGCGCACGAACAGCAAGTAGGCAGGTGTGATGTGGGTGGATCTACCGTTCTACGTCTGCAGAGCCCGGCCGCGCGCATACCTCAACCGCCGTTAGGCTCCTGAGTGAGGGGCTACGTGACCAGTTAGGCTCCTGAGTCGCGATGCTCAGGAGTCCCCCTTGACGCTCAAACGTCCTTCGTACCTTGGCTCCGCTCGGGGAGAGACGCGCGACGAACCAGGCCCGGGGGGCCTGGCTGGGTGGCGTGCGTCTGGGCGTGACCCAGGCGTATCCCCCATGCCCAGCCCCCTCGCGCGGCACTCCCGAGGGGAGGCGTTACGATGAGGCTAGACACTGAGCTCTGAGCTCCCTGAGGTTGATGCGGCCCGGGGGCCGCCCTCGGTTGTTTATCACCAGCGCGGAGCATAGCGCTTTCGTATGTGTACGGGCATAGCCGCTCCTCGGCAGTGTCTTCAGCCAGCGCGGAGCATGGTGCTTCCACTGGTACGTGGGAGGGGGCTCCCCTCCGGGAGGAGCCCCCGGGGCGTGTACAGCCCCGCCCTGACACGTGGCTGGCACGGTAGGGCCTGGCGAGGTGTATCTGGGCACCCATGAGCCAGCGCAGGACTCACGGGGCCCTACCTCTAGGCGGGTTGCGCCTGGCACTGGGCCTTATCTTGTGATGTGTCCCTGCAAATTTGGTTAGATGCCGGCACTCTACATCCTCGGGTCCCGGCCCTCGAGCTAGTCTCAGCCGTCGCTGGTATACCAGGTCGCGATGCCGTGGGCAAGGCCAGAGGGTGAGGGCTGGAGAGCCAGTAAGAGCCCTGAGTCGCGATGCTCAGGTACCCCCCATTTAATGTGCAAGTGGTCGGCATGGAGAAGAAGAGGTGCCGTGGACAGGCATCAAATAATCAAGCATGGTGGGTCGAACGCATAGCCGGAAATAAACGCAAAAGGGATACATGCCGCTGGGTCTGGCCCGAGCGACTTGGGGGATGATGCAGCCCGAGGGGCGCCCCCAACAAGGTAAGCTAACAACATGAAATAAAAGGGATACATGCCGCAGGGACGGACCCACGCGGCCTGGGAATAATGCAGCGCTGGGGGGCGCTCCCAGCTGGAAATGAAACTTGAAAGATGTCACCTAATGATGTTGAGGACGAAGGAGTGTTGGTGTAGCAGACTCCGTGGGCTATGGAAGCCGATCCTCATGAGCCCCCAGGCCCAGGGGCCTCGGGAGGCTCCGGAGGCGCTGGTGGCTCCTCGCGGACCATCTCCATCTCCGCCAAGGCTGCGGAACACCTGGCCTCTTGAGCCTCCATGATGCCCCTCATGAGGCGCTGGTACGTGGCAGCCGCGTTCGGCAAGCCGTAAGGCATGCGAACGTAGCTGTGGGGTGGACCTTCGCAGCGCCCCACTCGTGAGGGCCAGAGGCGCTCCAGAGAGGCGACTCGATTGAGCCCTGGTATGTCGATGCAGACGCGCAGCCCACCATCCTCGCCTGGATGGGGAGCCACAGCTGGTAGGCGGCGGCCGCCTTTCATGACTCTTGACTCCTGTAGCTCCTGAGTGGCCTTGCTGACGAACTCCTGAGGGTCTGGCCCTCCTTGCCTTACTCCTTCTTGAGGGAAACGTGCTTCGAAACACACCTCCATGTGGTGCCCAAGCGCCTCCCTCGTGACCTTAGCTAGGGGAGAGCCCCCGAGCCCTGCCTGAGGAGGGCGCAGGGTGCGCTTTCCTATGTGATGGAAGGAGGTTCCCCCTGGGCAGGCGCGGGCCCTGAGGGGCCTGCCTCCTGAGGGGCCGGGCCGGATGATGTCTTCTTCTTCTTGGGGGCGGTCTCGGGAAGCCTCCTACTTCCGCGATCTGGGTCTTCCAGTGATGCGGCCTGAAAGGCTCGTTCCAGGGAACAAACCACGTCCTTCTCTTCACAGGGCACCGTGATGACTCCGCCACTTCCTGTCATCTTGAGGACGTTGTAGCCGTGGTGAGTTACGGCCATGAACTTGGCCAGCGCTGGGTACCCAAGGATGGCGTTGTACGGCAGGCGAATGTGAGCGACGTCGAAGTCGATGAGCTCGGTGCGGTAGTTGTCGCGTGCCCCGAAGGTGACAGGGAGGCGGACCTGCCCAATCGGGACCGTGGAGCCATCGGTGACTCCGGAGAAAGGCTTGGTTGGCTGAAGCTGGTTGTAGGGCACTTGGAGATTGTTGAATGTTTCCACGGACAGGACGTTGAGCCCCACCCCGCCATCGATGAGGGTCCTGGTGACCACCACGTTGCTGATGATTGGGGAACAAAGCATCGGGAGGACTCCGGCTGTGGCCGCACACTTGAGCTGATCTGCTGAGCTGAACGTGATGGCGCACGCCGACCACCTAAGAGGGCGCGTGGCTTCGAGCTTGGGGAGGACTGCATTCACTTCGCGGGCGAACTACTTGAAGATGCATTGAGAGGCTGGGGCTTGAGCCCCGCCCAGGATGCAGGCGATCGCGCGCAGCTCCTGGAAGCCCCCAGCCCCCTCGTCCTGATGGCGGTCCTCATTTCTCCTTGGCTGCGGCGGCAGCGGAGGGAGGCATGCGTTACCTTGCGGGCAATCCTCACGAGGCTGATCCCTCCAGTCTCCCTCGCGAGGCGGGTCTTGCCAGCGATCCTCACGAGGTCGATCGCACCACCCTTGGCGCGGGAAGCGGTCTTCCCAGCGTCCTGCGTTCCTTCCTCCTCTTCGACCGTAGCCCCGGTCACCGTGGTCGGGGCGATGGCCGATCCTTCCTTCTCGCACGGCTCAGAGCTCTTGACATTCGTTGGTGTTGTGGGTGTGGAGGTCGTGGTACACACAGTACCGATTGCCCTTGGAAGATTTGGGCTGATCTCTGCCCCGCTTGGTGTCTGGTTCTGCCGCGAGCACGGCAGCCCCCTTGCGCTTCACATCCTTGGCCTTGGGCTTCTTCTCTTCTGGGTCTGCGGCAGGCAGCTCGAGGAGGGAGAGACGCCCTTCCTCAGCCCTGGCGCACTTGGTTGCCAAGTTGAACAACTCCAAGGAAGTGCACAGGTCTTCATGCATCGCCAGCTCCTCCTTCATCTTGACATCACGCACGCCGTCGGAGAAGGCTGAGATGATGGCCTCCTCGGTCACCTTGGGAATCTTGAGGCGTGCGTTGTTGAAGCGCTGGATGTACTTCTACAGGGTCTCTCCGGGTTGTTGCTTGATGCGGCGCATGTCGCTCACGGCGGGTGGCCGGTCGCGAGTACCTTGGAAGTTGGCGATGAAGCGGGTGCGCATCTCGTCCCAGGAGGAGATCGTGCCTGGAGCCAGGTTCAGGAGCCAAGTGCGGGCCCCGTCCTTGAGCGCCATGGGAAACCAGTTCGCCATGACCTTCTCGTCTCCGTTGGCAGCTTCGATGCCCAGCTCATAGAGCTGGAGGAACTCCACAGGGTCGGCCGTGCCGTCGTAACGAGGAGGCGGGTCTGGCTTGAACTTTCCGGGCCACGCGACGCTGTGTAGCTCGGTGGTGAAGGCACGGCAGCCTGCTGTGGCCACGGGAGGCCTTGGATGAAGGAGAGCTTGGTCTTGCACGTCCCCACGCGTTTCAGCTGGGAGCAGCGCGGGGTCTTGACGTGCGGGAGCAGGATCATGGTCGCGACGTGCTGGAGCAGGGAGCGCCGGGCAGCTTCTTGCGGGCAAGGGACTTCTTGGCAGCTCTGCTCTTACCGCGCTGGCACCTGACGGAGCGGGTTCCGCTCAGGGGCCACGCGCCTTGGAGCCATGGCGCCTTCTTGAGGAGGAGGCGGCTGGGGCGCCCCCGGAGCTTCGTCGCCCACGCGGGGCAGGGTGCGGTGCAGCGGAACAGACGGCGCAGGAGAGCCCCCTGTGGCGCGGACGAGCTCGGCGACGCGGTCGAGCCATTCTCCATAGACATCGTCGACGGTACGGTAGCGCAGGAGCTCGTTTGCCGCGATAAGCGCAGCTCGAGCCTCCATGGGTGCATGGAGCACGCGGGACGAAGAACCAGCTGGGGTGAGCGAGGGAGTAGCAGTGCGGCCGTCTTGCCGCACGGACGGATGCTGAGATGACGCTCGCTGCTCGTTCCCCGCCGGGCCGGTGGCGGCGTTGACGGCAGCTGACGGGGAACGGCGAGGACGCCCGCCGACAGGAGTCGTCTGGTCGACGCGGGAAGCGAGAGCGGCCCGGTGCTCGGCGCGGGCCCGACGAGTGTCAGACATGGACGTGATGGTCGGAGGAGAACGGGGTGGTGGAAGACGAATTCCGGTGCACCCCTACCTGGCGCGCCAAATGTCAGATTTCGGGTTTCGGCAGACCCTTAGGTTTGAACACTGCGGTGCGCACAGAGATTTCGCCTTCTACCTACCTGCACCCCTCCGCCTCGCTAAGATCTAAGCTATGGAAAGAACAGCACAAGAGACACAGGGTTTATACTGGTTCGGCCCACCGTTGTGGTGTAATACCCTACTCCAGTGTGTGGTGTGGTGGATTGCCTCTTGGGCTGATGATGATGAGCAATACAAAGAAGAACAGCCTCGCGAGGGTCTGTTCTTGGCTGGGGGGGTGAACTGCTAGGAGGAGTTCAGTCGCCCTTCTCTCTCTCTGTGTGATGCTACCCGATCCGATCCTAGCTAGTTTCTCTCTTGGCTTCTAGATTCTCCCTTCTTGATTGCCCCCTACCCTGGGGGTGGCTAGTCCTATTTATAGGCAAAGGCCCTGGGCCTCTTCCCGAATATTGAGCGGGAAGGGCGCCAACAATTGGCCATTTTGAAGGGGAACATCTGGTACACTTATCCTGACTAAAGTTGGTCCTCGCCTGCCAAAGGCTCTGGTGGTGACGCTAGCTTGGGCTCCACAATGACTTCCTCCTTGCCGTTGGACTGGTCTTGGTCTCATTGCACCGAAACGGGTGCCTTTGCTTGATGCTCTCGCCTGCGCTTGCTCCCTTTGCACCAAAGAGGAAAGGAGGACACTGCGCGGCTGGCGCCCGCCTTGCGCCTTTGGTCCTCATGGCTTGCGTCATGGGCACCTCGTGAGGTACCCCGTCTTGATCTCTCCACCTCCTCGCGAGCTAGCCTGATGAGGCCGTGCCCGAGGAAGCTCCGTGTCGTCCGCCCCGCGAGGCTTGGCCCCTCACGAGGGTCTTGGGTCTGTGTTGATGAAAGATGGGCTGCGCTGGGCCCCCTTTTGAGCCACGCCGCAGGCCGCGGGCAGGCAAGTCTGGGGACCCCCGTTCCCAGAACGCCGACAGTTTATTTCATATTGCATGAATTTATCTCTCTACATCATGTCATCTTGCTTAAGGCGTTACTCTGTTTTTAACTTAATACTCTAGATGCATGCTGGATAGCGGTCGATGAGTGGAGTAATAGTAGTAGATGCAGAATCATTTCGATCTACTTGTCACGGACGTGATGCCTATATACATGATCATGCCTAGATATTCTCATAACTATGCTCAATTCTGTCAATTGCTCAACAGTAATTTGTTCACCCACCGTAGAATACTTATGCTCTTGAGACAAGCCACTAGTGAAACCTATGGCCCCCGGGTCTATTCTCATCATATCAATCTCCATCACTTTAATCTTGCTTTGCTTTTTTACTTTGCTTTTACTTTTTTACTTTGCATCTTTATACCAAAAATACCAAAAATATTATATCTATCAGATCTCACTCTCGTAAGTGACCGTGAAGGGATTGACAACCCCTAATCACGTTGGTTGTGTGTAGCTATCGTTTTGTGCAGGTACGAGGGACTTGAGCGTGGCCTCCTACTGGATTGATACCTTGGTTCTCAAAAACTGAGGGAAATACTTACGCTACTCTGCTGCATCATCCCTTCCTCTTCGAAGAAAACCAACGCAAGCTGAAGACGTAGCAAGAAGGATTTCTGGCGCCGTTGCTGGGGAGTCTACGCAAAAAGTCAACATACCAAGTACCCATCACAATACCTATCCCTCGCATTACATTATTTGCCATTTGCCTCTCGTTTTCCTCTCCCCCCAATTCACCCTTGCCGTTTTACTCGCCCTCTCTCTCTCTCTATCCTCCCTCTCTATTTGCCTCTTTTGCCCGTTTTCTTTTTGTTTGCTTGTGTGTTAGATTGCTTGTTTGTTGTGATGGCTCAAGATACTACCAAATTGTGTGACTTCACCAATACCAATAATAATGATTTCCTTAGCACCCCGATTGCTCCTCTTACCGATGCTGAATCTTGTGAAATTAATGCTTCTTTGTTGAATCTTGTTATGAAAGATCAATTCGCCGGCCTTCCTATTGAAGATTCCGCTACTCATCTGAATAGCTTCGTTGATTTATGTGATATGCAAAAGAAAAAAGATGTCAATAATGATGTCGTTAAATTGAAGCTATTTCCTTTTTCACATAGAGATCGTGCTAAAGCTTGGTTTTCGTCTTTGCCTAAAAATAGTATTGATTCATGGAACAAGTGCAAATATGCTTTTATCTCCAAGTATTTCCCTCCCGCTAAGATCATCTCTCTTAGAAATGATATTATGAACTTTAAAAAACTTGATCATGAACATGTTGCACAAGCTTGGGAGAGGATGAAATAAATGATACGTAATTGCCCTACTCATGGTTTGAATTTGTGGGTGATTATACAAAACTTTTATGCCGGATTGAATTTTGCTTCTAGAAATCTTTTAGATTCGGCCGCGGGAGGCACTTTTATTGAAATCACTTTAGGAGATGCTACTAAACTCCTAGATAATATTATGGTTGATTATTCTCAATGGCATACTGAAAGATCTTCTAATAAAAAAGTGCATGCGATAGAAGAAATCAATGTTTTGAGTGGAAAGATGGATGAACTTATGAAACTATTTGCTACTAAGAGTGTTTCTTCTGATCCTAACGATATGCCTTTGTCTACTTTGATTGAGAATAACAATGAATCTATGGATGTGAATTTTGTTGGTAGGAATAATTTTGGTAATAATGCTTATAGAGGGAATTTTAATCCTAGGCCATATCCTAGTAATCCTTCTAATAATTATGGGAATTCCTACAACAACTCTTATGGAAATTATAATAAGGTGCCCTCTGAATTTGAGAATAGTGTTAAAGAGTTTATGAATTCACAAAAGAATTGTAATGCTTTTCTTGAAGAGAAATTGCTTAAAGTTGATAACTTGGCTAGGAACGTTGATAGAATTTCTCTTGAGATTGATTCTTTAAAGCTTAGATATATTCCTCCTAAGCATGATATCAATGAGTCTCTCAAAGCCATGAGAATTTCCATTGATGAGTGCAAGGAAAGAACCGCTAGGATGCGTGCTTCCAAAGATGCCTTTATTAAAGCGTGTTCTCCAATTCCTATGAAAATCAAGATGAAGATCCAAAAGTTATTGATGTGTCCCCTATTAAATCTTTATTTTGCAATATGAATTTTGACGAAACTGAATATGATCTTCCTTTACCTAGAAGGCGTTCTAAAAATTCGGAGTATTTAGATCTTAATGATGAAATTGATGAAAGTGAGATTGAAAGAAATAAAAATCTAGATGTTGCTAAACCCACTATATTGGATTTCAAGGAATTTAATTATGAAAGTTTCTCTTTAATTCATTGTATTTCCTTGTTGCAATCTGTGCTAAATTCTCCACATGCTTATAGTCAAAATAAAGCCTTCACCGAACATATTGTTGATGCCTTGATGCAATCTTATGAAGAAAAACTTGAGTTGAAAGTTTCTATCCCTAGAAAACTCTATGATGAGTGGGAACCAACTATTAAAATTAAAATTAAAGATCATGAGTTTTATTCTTTGTGTGATTTGGGTGCTAGTGTCTCTACTATTCCCAAGACTTATTGTGATTTACTAGATTTCCGTAATTTTTATGATTGCTCTCTAAACTTGCATCTTGCGGATTCCACTATTAAGAAACCTATGGAAAGGATTAATGATGTTCTTATTGTTGCAAATAGGAATCATGTGCCCGTAGATTTCATTGTTCTTGATATAGATTGCAATCCTTCTTGCCCTATTATACTTGGTAGACCTTTCCTTAGAACGGTTGGTGCGATTATTGATATGAAGGAAGGGAATATTAGATTCCAATTTCCATTAAAAAGGGCATGGAACACTTTCCAAGAAAGAAAATAAAATTACCATATGAAACTATCATGAGAGCCACTTATGGATTGCCTACCAAAGATGGCAATACCTAGATCTATCCTCGCTTTTATGCCTAGCTAGGGGCGTTAAATGATAGCGCTTGTTGGGAGGCAACCCAATTTTATTTTTATTCATTGCTTTTTGCTCCTGCTTAGTAATAAATAAATTATTTAGCCTCTGTTTTGGTTGTGTTTTTTGTGTTTAATTAGTGTTTGTGCCAAGTAGAACCGTTGGGAAGACTTGGGGAAAGTCTTGTTGAACTTGCTGTAAAAAACAGAAACTTTAGCGCTCACGAGAACTGCTGTCATTTTTATTTTACGAGTGATATTTAGTTAATTATTTTTGAATATAATTAATAGATAAATTCCTCACGTCCACAAATTTATTTTAGAATTTTTGGGGTTCCAGATCTTGCGCTAGCTACAGATTACTACAGACTATTCTGTTTTTGACAGATTCTGTTTTTCATGTGTTGTTTGCTTATTTTGATGAATCTATGGTTAGTAAAATAGTTTATAATCCATAAAGAAGTTGGAATACAGTAGGTTTAACACAAATATAAATAAAGAATGAGTTCATTACAGTACCTTGAAGTGGTCTTTTGTTTTCTTTCGCTATCGGAGCTCACGAGTTTTCTATTTTGAGTTTTGTGTTGTGAAGTTTTCAAGTTTTGGGTGAATTCTTTTGATGGATCATGGAACAAGGTGTGGCAAGAGCCTAAGCTTGGGGATTCCCATGGCACCCCCAATATAATCCAAGGACACCAAAAATTCAAAGCTTGGGGATGCCCCCGAAGGCATCCCCTCTTTCGTCCACTTCCATCGGTAATTTACTTGGAGCTATATTTTTATTCACCAACATGATATGTGTTTTGCTTGGAGCGTCTTGTATTATTTGTGTCTTTGTGTATTAGTATGCCACAATCATCCTTGCTGTACACACCTTTTGAGAGAGCCATACATGAATTAAAATTTGATAGAATACTCTATGTGCTTCACTTATATCTTTTGAGCTAAGTAGTTTTGCTCTATGTGCTTCACTTATATCTTTTGAGCGTTATAATTTTGCTCTATGTGCTTCACTTAGATCTTTTAGAGCATGGTGGTGGATTTGTTTTAAAGAAACTATTGATCTCTCATGCTTCACTTAAATTATTTTGACAGTCTCTTAATAGCATGGTAATTTTCTTAATAATAATATGCTTGGTATTCAAGATTTGTGAAACTTTCTTTTGAGTGTGTTGAATACTAAGAAAAGATTGAAGCATGATAATTGTTTTGAGATATGGAGGTGATAATATTAAATTCATGCTAGTTGAGTAGTTGTGAATTTAAAGAATACTTGTGTTAAAGTTTGTGATTCCCATAGCATGCATGTATGGTGAACCGTTATGTGATGAAGTCGGAGCATGATTTATTTATTGATTGTCTTCCTTATGAGTGGCGGTCGGGGACGAGCGATGGTCTTTTCCTACCAATCTATCCCCCTAGGAGCATGCGCGTAATACTTTGCTTTGATAACTTCTAGATTTTTGCAATAAGTATATGAGTTCTTTATGACTAATGTTGAGTCCATAGATCATACGCACTCTCACCCTTCCACCTTTGCTAGCCTCTCTAATACCGCGCACCTTTCGCCGGTATCATACACCTACCATATACCTTCCTAAAAACAGCCACCATACCTACCTATTATGGCATTTCCATAGCCATTCCGAGATATATTGCCATGCAACTTTCCACCATCTAGTTCATCATGGCACACTCCATCATTGTCATATTGCATATCCCGGTACACCGCCGGATAAATTCACATAGAGTCATATTTTGTTCTAAGTATCGAGTTGTAATTGTTGAGTTATAAGAAAAATAAAAGTGTGATGATCATCATTATTAGAGCATTGTCCCAAGTGAGGAAAGAATGATGGAGACTATGATTCCCCCATAAGTCGGGATGAGACTCCGGACGAAAAATAAATAAAAGAGGCCAAAGAAGCCCAAATAAAAAGAGGCCATAAAAAAGAAAAAAAAAGAGAAAAAGCCCAAATAAAAAATGAGAGAAAAAGAGAGAAGGGACAATGTTACTATCCTCTTACCACACTTGTGCTTCAAAGTAGCACCATGATCTTCATAGTAGAGAGTCTCTCATGTTATCACTTCCATATACTAGTGGGAATTTTATATTATAGAACTTGGCTTGTATATTCCAATGATGGGCTTCCTCAAATTGCCCTAGGTCTTCATGAGCAAGCAAGTTGGATGCACACCCACTTAGTTTCTTTTTGAGCTTTCATATACTTATAGCTCTAGTGCATCCGTTACATGGCAATCCCTACTCACTCACATTGATATCTATTGATGGGCATCTCCATAGCCCGTTGATACGCCTAGTTGATGTGAGACTATCTTCTCCTTTTTGTCTTCTCCACAACCACCATTCTATTCCACCTATAGTGCTATATCCATGGCTCACGCTCATGTATTGCGTGGAGATTGAAAAAGTTTTGAAAAAGTTAGAGTATGAAACAATTGCTTGGCTTGTCATCGGGGTTGTGCATGATTTAAATACTTTGTGTGGTGAAGATAAAGCATAGCCAGACTATATGATTTTGTAGGGATAACTTTCTTTGACCATGTTATTTTGAGAAGACATAATTGCTTTATTAGTATGCTTGAATTATTGTTATTTTTATGTAAATATAAACTTTTGTCTTGAATCTTTCTAATCTGAATATTCATACCACAATTAAGAACATTTCCATTGAAATTATGCCAAGTAGCACTCCACATAAAAAATTCTCTTTTTATCATTTACCTACTCGAGGACGAGCAGGAATTAAGCTTGGGGATTCCTGATACGTCTCCAACGTATCTATAATTTTTGATTGCTCCATGCTGTATTATCTACTATTTTGGACTATATTGGGCTTTATTTTCCGCTTTTATATTATTTTTGGGACTAACCTATTAACCGGAGGCCCATCCCAGAATTGTTGTTTTTTTGCCTATTTCAGTGTTTCGAAGAAACAGAATATCAAACGGAGTCCAAACGGAATAAAATCTTCAGGAACGTGATTTTCTCACCAAACGTGATCCAGGAGACTTGGACCCTTCTCCAAGGAACAAAAGAGGCGGTCACGAGGGTGGGGGCGCCCCCCCTAGGGCGCGCCCCCTGCCTCGTGGGCCCCTCGATGCTCCTCCGGCGTACTTCTTCCTCCTATATATACACACGTACCCCCAAACGATCAGAACAGGAGCCAAAAACCTAATTCCACCGCCGCAACTTTCTGTATCCATGAGATCCCATCTTGGGGACTGTTCCAGAACTCCGCCGGAAGAGGGCCGTCATCACGGAGGGCTTCTACATCATCATAGCCTCTCCAATGAAGTGTGAGTAGTATACCTCAGACCTTCGGGTCCATAGTTAGTAGCTAGATGGCTTCTTCTCTCTCTTTGAATCTCAATATAAAGTTCTCCCCCTCTCTTATGGAGATCTATTCGATGTAATTTTCTTTTTGCAGTGTGTTTGTTGAGACCGATGAATTGTGGGTTTATGATCAAGTCTATCTATGAATAATATCTGAATCTTCTCTGAATTCTTTTGTGTATGATTGGTTATCTTTGAAAGTCTCTTCGAATTATCCGTTTGGTTTGGCCAACTAGATTGGTAGTTCTTGCCATGGGAGAAGTGCTTAGCTTTGGGTTCGATCTTGCAGTGTCCTTACCCAGTGACAGAAGGGGCGGCAAGGCACGTATTGCATCGTTGCCATCGAGGATAACAATATGGGGTTTATTTCATATTGCATGAATTTATCACTCTACATCATGTCATCTTGCTTAAGGCGTTACTCTGTTTTTAACTTAATACTCTAGATGCATGCTGGATAGCGGTCGATGAGTGGAGTAATAGTAGTAGATGCAGAATTGTTTCGATCTACTTGTCACGGATGTGATGCCTATATACATGATCATGCCTAGATATTCTCATAACTATGCTCAATTCTGTCAATTGCTCAACAGTAATTTGTTGGGAAAATTTTGTTTTTGCCACTCTAGATTTTGCCAATTTTCCTTATGCCACTCTAGATTTTGACATTTCACTTTTGCCACTCCTAGTTTTTGATAATTATCACAATTGCCATTCCGATGGCAAAAGCAAAAATTTTAGAGTGGCAATTGTGATACATTTCAAAAGCTAAGAGTGGCAAAAATGAAATAAAATTATTTAGCTTTTGCCATAGAATGGCAATTGTGATAATTGTCAAAAGCTAAGCGTGGCAAAAGTGAAATGTCAAAATCTAGAATGGCATAAGGAAAATTGGCAAAATCTAGAGTGGCAAAAACAAAATTTTCCCTAATTTGTTCACCCACCGTAGAATACTTATGCTCTTGAGAGAAGCCACTAGTGAAACCTATGGCCCCCGGGTCTATTCTCATCATATCAATCTCCATCACTTTAATCTTGCTTTGCTTTTTACTTTGCTTTTACTTTTTACTTTGCATCTTTATACCAAAAATACCAAAAATATTATATCTATTAAATCTCACTGTCGTAAGTGACCGTGAAGGGATTGACAACCCCTAATCGCATTGGTTGCGTGTAGCTATCGTTTTGTGCAGGTTCGAGGGACTTGAGCGTGGCCTCCTACTGGATTGATACCTTGGTTCTCAAAACTAAGGGAAATACTTACGCTACTCTGCTGTATCATCCCTTCCTCTTCGGGCAAAACCAACGCAAGCTCAAGACATAGCACTCCCACTTGCACTAGAGTCAATAATCTAGATTACATTGTAATGATTCTAACACCCATGGAGTCTTGGTGTTGATCATGTTTTGCTCGTGAGAGAGGCTTAGTCAACGGGTCTGCAACATTCAGATTCGTATGTATCTTGCAAATTGCTATGTCTCCCTCCTTGACTTGATCGCGGATGGAATTGAAGCGTCTCTTGATGTGCTTGGTTCTCCTGTGAAATCTGTATTCCTTTGCCAAGGCAATTGCACCAGTATTGTCACAAAAGATTTTCATTGGACACGATGCACTAGGTATGACACCTAGATCGGATATGAACTCCTTCATCCAGACTCCTTCATTTTCTTCTTCCGAAGCAGCTATGTACTCCGCTTCACACGTAGATCCCACCACAACACTTTGTTTGGAACTACACCAACTGACAGCTCCACCATTTAATAAAAATATGTATCTGGTTTGTGACTTAGAGTCATCCGAATCAGTGTCAAAGCTAGCATCGACGTAACCGTTTACGGCAAGCTCTTTGTCACCACCATAAACGAGAAACATATCCTTAGTCCTTTTCAGGTATTTCAGGATATTCTTGACCGCTGTCCAGTGATCCACTCCTGGATTGCGTTGGTTCCTCCCTGCTAAACTAATAGCAATGCACACATCAGGTCTGGTACACAACATTGCATACATGATAGAACCTATGGCTGAAGCATAGGGAATGACTTTCATTTCTCTCTATCTTCTGCAGTGGTCGGGCATTGAGTCTGACTCAACTTCACACCTTGTAACACAGGCAAGAACCCTTTCTTTGCCTGATCCATTTTGAACTTATTCAAAACTTTATCAAGGTATGTGCTTTGTGAAAGTCCAATTAAGCGTCTTGATCTATCTCTATAGATCTTGATGCCCAATATATAAGCAGCTTCACCGATGACTTTCATTGAAAAATTCTTATTCAAGTATCCGTTTATGCTATTCAGAAATTCAGTATCATTTCCAATCAACAATATGTCATCTACATATAATAACAGAAATTCTATGGAGCTCCCACTCACTTTCTTGTAAGTACTGGCTTCTCCAAAAGTCTGTATAAAACCATATGCTTTGATCACACTATCAAAGCGTATATTCCAACTCCGAGAGGCTTGCACCACTCCATAAATGGATCGCTGGAGCTTGCACATTTTGGTAGCACCTTTTGGATCGACAAAATATTTTGGTTGCATCATATACAACTCTTCTTTAAGATATCCATTAAGGAATGCAGTTTTGACATCCATTTGCTAAATTTCATAATCATAAAATGCGACAATTGCTAACATGATTCGTACGGACTTAAGCATCTCTACGGGTGAGAAGGTCTCATCGTAGTCAACTACTTGAACTTGTCAAAAACCTTTTGCAACAAGTTGAGCTTTGTAGACAGTAACATTACCGCCAGCGTCAGCCTTCTTCTTGAAGATCCATTTATTCTATATGGTGTGCCGATCATCGGGAAAGTCAACCAAAGTCCACACTTAGTTCTCATACATGGATCCCATCTCAGATTTCATGGCCTCAAGCCATTTTGCGGATTCTGGGCTCATCATCTCTTCCTCATTGTTCGTAGGTTCATCATGTTCAAGTAACATGACCTCCACAACAGGATTACCGTACCACTCTGGTGCAGATCTTACTCTAGTTAACCTACGAGGTTCGCTAGTAACTTGATCTAAAGTTTCGTGATCATCATTAGCTTCCTCACTTACTGGTGTAGGAATCACTGGAACTGATTTTAGTGATGAAAAACTTTCCAACAAGGGAGCAGGTACAAATACCTCATCAAGTTCTACTTTCCTCCCACTCACTACTTTCGAGAGAAACTCCTTCTCTAGAAAGGATCCATTCTTAGCAACGAATATCTTGCCTTCGGATCTGTGATAGAAGGTGTACCCAATGGCTCCTTTGGGTATCCTATGACGACACATTTCTCCGATTTGGGTTCGAGCTTATCAGGTTGAAGCTTTTTCACATAAGCATCGCAGCCCCAAACTTTAAGAAATGACAACTTGGGTTTCTTGCCAAACCACGGTTCATAAGGTGTCGTCTCAACGGATTTAGATGGTGACCTACTTAACGTGAATGCAGCTGTCTCTAAAGCATAACCCCAAAGAGATAGGGGTAAATCAGTAAGAGACATCATAGATCACACCATATCAAGTAAAGTACGATTACGACATTCAGACACACCATTATGTTGTAGTGTTCCGGGTGGCATTAGTTGCGAAACTATTCTGCATTGTTTCAAATGAAAACCAAACTCGTAACTCAAATATTCTCCTCCATGATCAGACCGTAGAAAATTTTATTTTCTTGTTACGATGATTTTCCACTTCACTCTGAAATTCTTTGAACTTTTCAAATGTTTCAGACTTATGTTTCATTAAGTAGATATACCCATATCTGCTCAAATCATCTGTGAAGGTGAGAAAATAATGATATCCACCGCGAGCCTCAATGTTCATTGGACCACATACATCAGTACGTATGATTTCCAATAACTCTGTTGCTCGCTCCATTGTTCCGGAGAACGGAGTTTTAGTCATCTTGCCCATGAGGCATGGTTCGCAAGTACCAAGTGATTCATAATCAAGTGATTCCAGAAGTCCATCAGAATGGAGTTTCTTCATGCTCTTTACACCAATATGACCCAAACAGCAGTGCCACAAATAAGTTGCACTATCATTATCAACTCTGCATCTTTTGGCTTCGATACTATGAACATGTGTATCACTACTATTAAGACTTAGTAAAAATAGATCACTCATCAAGGCTGCATGACCATAAAAGATATTACTCATATAAATAGAACAACCATTATTCTCTGATTTAAATGAATAATCGTCTCGCATCAAACAAGATCCAGATATAATGTTCATGCTCAACACTGGCACCAAATAACAATTATTTAGGTCTAAAACTAATACCGAAGGTAGATGTAGAGGTAGCGTGCCGACGGTGATCACATCGACTTTGGAACCATTTCCCACGCGCATCGTCACCTCGTCCTTAGCCAATCTTCGCTCAATCTGTAGCCCCTGTTTCAAGTTGCAAATGTTAGCAACTGAACCAGTATTAAATACCCAGGCACTGCTGCGAGTATTAGTAAGGTACACATCAATAACATGTATATCAAATATACCTTTCACTTTGCCATCCTTCTTCTCCGCCAAATACTTGGGGCAGTTCCACTTCTAGTGACCAATCCCTTTGTAGTAGAAGCACTCAGTCGCAGGCTTAGGTCCAGACTTGGGTTTCTTCACATGAACACCAACTGTCTTGTTGTTCTTCTTGAAGCTCCCCTTCTTCCCTTTACCTTTTTTCTTGAAACTGGTGGTCTTGTTGACCATCAACACTTGATGCTCCTTCTTGATTTCTACCTCCGCAGCCTTTACCATTGCGAAGAGCTCAGGAATCGTGTTATCCATCCCTTGCATATTATAGTTCATCATGAAGCTCTTGTAGCTTGGTGGCAGTGATTGAAGAACTCTGTCAATGACACTATCATCAGGAAGATTAACTCCCAGTTGAGTCAAGTGGTTGTGGTACCCAGACATTCTGAGTATATGTTCACTGACAGAACTATTCTCCTCCATCTTGCAGCTGTAGAACTTATTGGAGACACCATATCTATCAATCCGAGCATTTGCTTGAAATATTAACTTCAACTCATGGAACATCTCATATGCTCCGTGACGTTCAAAACATCGTTGAAGTCCTGGTTCTAAGCCGTAAAGCATGGCACACTGAACTATCGAGTAGTCATCAGCTTTGCTCTGCCAGGTGTTCATAACATGTGGCCTTGCTCCATATCAACTAAACCATGTCCGATCATCACGTGAGATGGAGTAGTTTTCAATGGTGAACATCACTATGTTGATCATATCTACTATATGATTCACGCACGACCTTTCGCTCTAAGTGTTCTGAGGCCATATCTGCACAAGCTAGGCTCTTCAAATTTAACCCGAGTATTCTGCGTGTGCAAAACTGGCTTGCACCCGTTGTATGTGAACGTAGAGCTTATCACACCCGATCATCACGTGGTGTCTCGGCACGCCGAACTGTAGCAACGGTGCATACTCAGGGAGAACACTTATACCTTGAAATTTAGTGAGAGATCATCTTATAATGCTACCGCCGAACTAAGCAAAATATGATGCATAAAGGATAAACATCACATGCAATCAATATAAGTGATATGATATGGCCATCATCATCTTGTGCTTTTGATCTCCATCTCCAAAGCATCATCACGATCACCATCGCCACCGGCTTGACACCTTGATCTCCATCGAAGCATCGTTGTCGTCTCGCCAACTATTGCTTCTACGACTATCGCTACCGCTTAGTTGTAAAGTAAAGCAATTGCATGGCGATTGCATTTCATACAATAAAGCAGCAACCATATGGCTCCTTCCAGTTGCCAATAACTGTGTTACAAAACATGATCGTCTCATACAATAAAATTTAGCATCATGTCTTGACCATATCACATCACAACATGCCCTGCAAAAACAAGTTAGACGTCCTCTACTTTGTTTTTGCAAGTTTTACGCGGCTGCTATGGGCTGAGAAAGAACCGTTCTTACCTAGGCATCAAAAACCACAAGGCGATATAGTGATTGCTTTCTGATCTTCAGAAAGAACCCTGTTCATTGAATCCGATTCAACTAAAGTTGGAGAAACCGACACCCACCAGCCACCTGTGTGCGAAGCACGTTGGTAGAACCAGCCTCGCGTAAGTGTGCGCATAATGTCAATCTGGGCTGCTTCATCCAACAATACTGCCGAATCGAGAATCAACAAGTGACGGCAAGCAATATGTATATACCCACGCCCACAACTCCTTTGTGTTCTACTTGTGCATATAACATCTACGCGTAGACCTGGCTCGGATGCCACTGTTGGGGAACGCAGTAATTTCAAAAAAAAATCCTACGCACACTCAGGATCATAGTGATGTCTAGCAACGAGAGGGGAGAGTGTTGTCTACATACCCTCGTCGACCAGTGTAAGCATTATGACAACGCGGTTGATGTAGTCGTACGTCTTCATGATCGACCGATCCTAGTACCGAAAGTACGGCACCTCCGCGATCTGCACACGTTCAGCTCGCTGACGTCCCATGAACTCTAGATCCAGCTGAGTGTCGAGGGAGAGCTTCGTCAGCACGACGGCATGATGACGGTGATGATGATGCTATCGGAACAGGGCTTCGCCTAAGCACCGCTACGATATGACCAAGGTGGATTATTGTGGAGGGGGGCACTGCACACGGCTAAGGGATCAATGATCAACTTTTCGTGTCTATGGGGTGCCCCCTCCCTCGTATATAAAGGAGTGGAGGGGGGAGAGGTCCGGCCTCCTAGGCACGCCCAAGGGGGGAGTCCTACTCCCGGTGGGAGTAGGATTCCCCCTTCCCTAGTTGGAGTAGGAGAGGGAAGGAAGGGGGAGAAGGAGAGAAGGAAAGGGGGCCGGCCCCCTCCAATTTGGATTGGGCTTGGGGGGGCGACTTTGCCCGCCTCCTGCTCCTTTCCACTATGGACCATTAAGTCCCATTGACTCCCCGGGGGGTTCCGATACCCCCCCGGTACTCCGGTATATGCCCGAACTCTCTCGAAACCTTTCCGATGTCCAAACATAGTCATCCAATATATAGATCTTTATGTCCCGACCATTTCGAGACTCCTCAACATGGCCGTGATCGCATGCGGGACTCTGAACTACCTTCGGTACATCAAAACACATAAACTCATAATACTAATCATCACCGAACGTTATGCGTACTGACCCTATGGGTTCGAGAACTATATAGACATGACTGAGACATGTCTCCGGTCAATAACCAATAGTGGAACCTGGATGTTCATATTGGCTCCCACATATTCTACGAAGATCTTTATCGGTCAAACCGCATAACAACATACGTTGTTCCCTTTGTCATCGGTATGTTAGTTGCCCGAGATTCAATCGTTGGTATCTCAATACCTAGTTCAATCTCATTACCGGCAAGTTTCTTTACTCGTTACGTAATATATCATCCCGCAACTAACTCATTAGTCACATTGCTTGCAAGGCTTATAGTGATGTGCATTACCGAGAGGGCCCAGAGATACCTCTCCGATACTCGGAGTGACAAATCCTAATCTCGATCTATGCCAACTCAACAAAAACACCATCGGAGACACCTGTAGAGCATCTTTATAGTCACCCAGTTACGTTGTGACGTTTGATAGCACACTAAGTGTTCTTCCAATATTCGGGAGTTAAATGTTCTCATAGTCATAGGAACATGTATAAGTTAAGGAGAAAGCAATAGCAACAAACTAAACGATCATCGTGCTAAGCTAACGGATGGGTCAAATCAATCACATCATTCTCTAATGATGTGATCATGTTAATAAAATGAAAACTCATGTCTATGGTTAGGAAACATAATCATCATTGATTCAACGAGCTAGTCAAGTAGAGGCATACTAGGGACACTCTGTTTGTCTATGTATTCACACATGTACCAAGTTTCCGGTTAATACAATTCTAGCATGAATAATAAACATTTATCATGATATAAGGAAATATAAATAAGAACTTTATTATTGCCCCTAGGGCATATTTCCTTCAATAAGGTAGTATCTCAAGACAGTTATTCAACACATACCAAACCATTTTGTCCAAATCTTTAGGTTTGTCCTCTTGTCGACTCTTCTGTGTAACTCTAACAGAATAATCGAAAACATTGAGCCCGGGATTGTCTTCACCCACCTCTTTGCTAAGTTGATCAGTTGTTTCAATGGAACCCTCGGCTCTAGCTCTGTTCCTAACATAGCCCTTGAAAGTTACTAGCCTCCTTTCAATAGGGTACATCCAGCCATACTGTGCTGGACCTCTAAGTAGTGCCTCATTGGGTAGATGAACAACCAAATGCACCATCACATCAAAGAAGGCTGGAGGATATATCTTCTCAAGGTCGCATAGGATAGTTGGTATCTTGTCTCTAAGACGCTCCAAAGCATCCACCCTGATATTTCTACTACAGAGTTCCCTGAAGAATTGTCCCAACTCTGCAACTGCTCTGTATAGGTTAGGGCGGCCCAATCCTCTAAGGATAACAGGTAAAGCCCTTCGAAGTAGGATGTGGCAGTCATGAGTTTTCAACCCTTGTACCTTGTTTCCGTCTGCACCGACTCTCCTTTCAGGGTTGTGTGGCGTCCTGGGAATGGGGGTACCCAGAATTGCCTGCTTGTGGCCCAGGGCGTGGCTCCACCAACGGCCTAGTACGGCCCATCTTCATCAGCTACCACTCAAGACTCTCACGAGGGGCCAAGCCTCATGAGGCGGACGACACCAAGACCTCCTCTGGGGCAGCCTCGCTAGGCTGGCTCCCGAGGAGCGGAGATATCTATGCAAGGGGCACCTCGCGAGGTCCGCGTGACGTGAGCCATGACGACCAAGTCCAGGCGGGTGCTAGCGGGTGCAGGGTCCCAGTTTCCTCTTTGGTGCTAAAGGGGCAGACACTGGCAAGGAGTCCTGAGACATCAGGCAAAGGTTGCCATTCGGTGCAACAAGACCAAGACTAGCAGGACGGAGGTCACCGCGGAGCCCACAGTGGCGTCACCACCAGAGCCTTTGGCAGGCGAAGACCACCTTTTGTCAGGATAACTTGTAATAGTTGCCTCCCTTCGAACTTGGCTTTGTGGGATCCCTTCCCGCCTAAACATTTGGGAAGAGGACTAGGGCCTCTATAAATAGGACTAGCCACCACCGTAGCCAGGGATTGGCTCATCTTGGATCGGATCCACTCCACCAAGGCCATCTCACCAGCTCATCAAGCTCAAGAACACCTCTCCTCAGGAGGCTGTTCATCCACGGTAATAGTTCATCCTTAGCCCACGAGGCAATCCACCACACCACACTGGAGTAGGGTATTACACCACAATGGTGGCCCAAACCAGTATAAACTCTCGTGTCACTTGTTCCTTGGGTTCGGTGAGCTAGGCCTTGAGATTGTTGCGAGAGCGAGCTAGGGAGAGAAAGATCTTCGTGCGCACCCCAGTGTTCAAACCTCAAGGGTTTGTCGGAACTCGCAATCCGACATTTGGCACGCTAGGTAGGGGTGCGTCGGAGCTTCGCCTCTCCGCTTGCTTCATCCTGCTCCCATGGCAGGCACCGCTCCTCCAATTAGGCAGGCAGGCTCCTGCGGATGTACCGCGGGTGTCCGGGCCTTCACCCTCACTCTACGATAGGTGTGGTGGCTGCGTAAATTCAAGCCAGAGATGCTGCCCCGCTACGACGGTGTGGCAGATCCAGCGGCCTTCCTGTAGGTGTACGAGGAGGCCGTTGTCGAAGCCGGAGGCGACGGCCAGGTCATGGTCAACTGGTTTCCCCTAGCCCTGGCCGGCGTGCCACGCGCCTAGCTGCTCAGTCTGCCAGGATCCTGTGTAGCCTCCTGGGAGGAGCTGCACAATCTCTTCATCGCGTGCATCGCGACACAGATGCCCCCCGCCGTAGCAGCCCTCCTTGGTGGTTCGCACGCACCACCCACGGGTTGCCACGTCAAGCAGTTCATCCGTCAGGTGGGCGCTGCCCGCGTGCAGCAGGGGGATCCCCCAGGTCTGGTGGCGCCCCAGGCCGACCTCACCTTCAGCTCGGAGGACCACCCAGCCATCACCACAGGCTCGGGCGCGCTCCCAATGCTCTGCACACCCACCATCTGCAACGTGGCTATGACCAAGACCCTCATCGACGGCGGAGCCGGCCTCAACATGCTCTCCGTGGAAGATTTCGGGTTGCTTCATGTACCATACGGCCGGCTCCACCCCACCAAGCCTTTCTCTGGAGTCGGCGTCGGCTCCACCAGCCCCCTGGGGAAAATACGCCTCCCGGTCACCTTTGGTACCCGCGACAACTACCGCACCGAGCTGATCGACTTTGACATCGCTCACATTGGCCTCCCGTACAACGCCATCCTCGGGTACCCTACCCTGGCTCAGTTCATGGCAGCAACCCATCCAGCCTACAACCTCATGAAGATGCCAGGGAGCATCAGCATTCTCACCGTAGCTGGGGACACCAAGAAAGCACTGACGGCTCTCAAGCTCGCCTTCAGGGCCGCCGCGGCAGCACGCCCAGCCGACGGAGCCACCTCGGGGGCTAAGGGGGATGCGTCAGCAAAAAAGAAGCAGTTGTTCACTCAAGGTCGGGCTGAAACCAAGCAAGTACCAGTCAAGCAGGACGGGGCACCATAGGCGCCAACCTCGATCCCGACCAAGAAGAGGCACTGGTGAGGTTCCTGCATGCGAACAAGGAGGTATTCGCCTGGGAGACCAAGCAGCTGGTGGGGGTCCCAAGGGGGGTAATCGAGCATCACTTAAGGGTGTGCCCCAATGTTCGCCCTGTGAAGCAGAAGGCGCGACGACAGTCCATGGAGAAGCAGTCCTTCATCGTCCAGGGAACCTACAAGCTACAAGATGCGGGTGTCATCCGCGAGGTCCGGTACCCAGACTGGCTGGCGAACCCCATCGTTGTGCCAAAGAAAGGCGGGAAGGAATGTATGTGCGTCGACTTCACCAACCTCAACAAAGCCTGCCCTCAGGACCCGTTCCCACTTTCGCGCATCAACTAGATCGACGACTCCACCGCCGAGTGCGACCTGTTGTGTTTTCTAGGTGCCTTCTCGGGTTATCACCAGATCAAGATGGTGGTGGAGGACATGGAGAAGACGGCCTTCCTGACCCCGTGCGGGGTATACTGCTACACCTGCATGCTGTTCGGATTGCGCAACGCTGGGGAACCTTCCAGCGGCTGATGCACTTCGCCTGGGCTAGCAACTCGAGAGGAACACTGAGGCCTACATCGACGACATCATGGTAAAATCTCGGGAAGCGAGGACCCTCATACAAGACTTGGAGGAGACTTTCGCCAGCTTGCGCCAGGTGGACCTGCGGCTCAATCCAGAGAAGTGCGTGTTTGGCATCCCTTCAGGTAAGCTACTGGGTTTCCTCGTGTGGCATAGGAGGGTCGAGGAAAACCCGGAGAAGGTCAAGGCGATAGAGGACATGAGCCCGCCCCAAACTCTCAAGGAAATGCAGAAGCTCGCGGGTTGCATGACCTCATTGGGGCGCTTCATCTCCAAGCTGGGAGAACGCGCCCTGCCATTCTTTAAGTTGATAAAGAAGAAGGGCCCGTTCTAGTGGATCCCAGAGGCCGACCTGGCATTTCAAGACCTCAAGAGATACTTGACCAGCCCTCTGGTGATGGTCGTGCCTCGACCCCTCGAGCCCCTGGTGCTCTACCTGGCCACCACGCCCCACTCAGCGAGCGCGGCGTTGGTGGCTGTCCGGGAGGAGCGCCAGGCCAAGGATGCGCCGCGTAATGCCGTACCTTTAGCCGGGACGGTGCAACGCCGAGACGGCACCACTGAAGCCACAACAACACGCGCGGACGATCAGACCCCACAAGACGGCGTCTCCGGGCCTGTGGAGGCCATGGTGGGCAACCGAGCTCCTGAGGTACCCCTGCCTCGGGAGGCGCCACAACCTCCGGAGGCCACAGGCTCCACCAACGCTCCCACCCTCATCGAGCACCCAGTCTACTTCATCAGCATGGTACTATGGGATGCAAGGGCACAATACCCCATGCCGCAGAAGCTTCTGCTCGTGCTCCTGGTGGCCTCACACAAGCTACGTCATTATTTCCGAGGCCAACCAATTAAGGTTGTCTCAGCCTACCCACTGGAGAGGGTGCTCCGGAGCCCCAACGCAGCGGGAAGAGTCGCCGAGTGGAACATTGAGCTGCAGGCGTTTCAGCTGGAGTTTAGCACAACCAGGGTCAACAAGGGGGCTGCCCTCGTCGACTTCATGCCAGAATGGACCGATGCTCCGGAACCTGAAGCAGGCGAGAACCGATCCCTCTCGCCAGGAAGTGAAGCGCCAGATGGATGGGTCATGTACTTCAATGGCGCTTTTGCACGCTAGGGCGTGGGGGCTGGAGCCGTGCTCATCTCGCCCACCCAAGACAAACTCTACCATGTTGTGCAACTCTGCTTCCAGCGGGGCGAGAAGGTCTCCAACAACATCGTGGAGTACAAAGGTTTGATCGCTGGCCTCAAGGCTGCGGCGGCCTTGGGGGTGAAGCGCCTCACCATCAAGGGTGACTCCCAGCTCCTCGTCAACTTCTCCAACAAGGTGTAAGAACCAAAGGATGAGCACATGGAGGCACACCTCACGGAGGTACGGAAAATGAAGAAGCAATTCTTGGGCCTAGAACTGCAGCATGTGCCCCACGGCACAAACAAGGAAGTGGATGATATTGCCAAGAGGGAATCAAGGCAATAGCCCTAGGAGCCCGGCGTCTTCGAGGAGCGGCTCTTTAAGCCTTCAGCGGCCCCTCCAGCTGCGGAGCCTATGCCGCCTCAGGAGGAGCTCCCCCCACCACCAACCTCAGGAGCTCTCGCCTGCGGCCCGACCTCAGGAGCACGCCTGCTCCTTCCGCTTGAGACTCGGGAGGGGTGCTGGTATGAAGAATTCAAGGCGTACCTACTGCGGGGGACACTGCCAGAGAAAAAGGAAGACACAGAGCGTGTGGCCCGGCAGGCTACGGCATATTGCATCCATGACGGTGAGCTATACAGAAAACGACCAAATGATGTTTCTTTGTGATGCATCTCCATGAAGCAGGGGAGCGAGCTACTAGCTGACATACAGGGCGGGGACTGCGGGCATCACTCATCATCGCACATCCTGGTTGGCAATGCATTCCGCAACGGGTTCTACTGGCCAACGTCACTCAACGACGCAACCGAGCTGGTAACGTCCTTTGAGGCCTGCCAGTTCCATGCCAAGCAAATCCACCAGCCGGCCCAGGGCCTCCAGACTATCCCACTCATGTGGCCGTTCACGGTCTTGGGGCTGGATATCCTGGGTCCGTTCCCACGAGCGCCCGGGAGCTACCGCTACCTCTACGTCGCCATCGACAAGTTCACCAAGCGGGCAGAGGTGGAAGTCGTCTGCACCATCCTAGCTGGGTCGGCAGTTAAGTTCATCAAGGGCCTCATGAGCCGGTTTGGGGTCCCTAACCGCATCATCACCGACAATGGCTCACAGTTCACTAGCAATCTCTTCAAGACATATTGTGCTAACCTTGGAACATAGATCTGCTACGTGATACGTCTCCAACGTATCTATAATTTTTGATTGTTCCATGCTATTATATTATCTGTTTTGGATGTTTAACGGGCTTTAATGTACCTTTTATATTATTTTTGGGACTAACCTACTAACCAAAGGCCCAGTGCAAATTGTTGTTTTTTTGCCTATTTCAGTGTTTCGCTGAAAAGGAATATCAAACGGAATGAAACCTTCGGGAGAGTTATTTTTGGAACAAACGTGATCCATGAGACTTGGAGTTTACGTCAAGAAAGAATCGAGGAGGCCACTATCGGAGTCAAAACCGGCAAATCTCGGGGTAGGGGGTCCCGAGCTGTGGATTCTCTGATCAATGGTAACAGGAACGAAGGAGACGATGTTTTACCCAGGTTCGGCCCTCTTGATGGAGGTAAAACCCTACGTCCTGATCTTGTTTATATTGATGGAGTATCAAGTACAGAGTTGATCTACCTTGAGATCATATGTTGTGGTCTAAAACCTGAGGGTATAATGAATAATGTCATAATCATCTTGCGACTAGCCTGGCCTCGGCTTATATAATGTACCGGAGGCCTAGGATAACAAGAGTCCTAGTCGAATACGTTGGTGAGTCCTTGTCTTGATCATCAACTCTTGTGGAATATTCCTCATGTGCGGCATGGGCTGCCCGAAGTGGCCCATGAGTGAACCGCCATGGGGGTCCTCGGCCCGATCCAGCTGGTCGGGAGACGACGTGGTGAGTACCCCCTAGTCCAGGACACCGCCAGTAGCCCCCTGAACTGGTCTTCAAGTTGGGGTCACTCCTTGATTCTTCTGAACTGTTCTTCATCTTCGGTCATCGGTCTTGAAAACTGGTTCAACAAATATTCTTATCTTCAATCTTGAGGATCGTCGAAGTAAATTCGAAGAGTTTACACGTCGGGTATCCTGAGGAGCCCCTTTAAGTTATCGGTCATTATTAATGCCTTGTTATTTTTACGCCCACCTCGGGTTTGCAGTGTTTCCCATGCGGCGGTGTCCTCTCGCGTCCGAGATCCATTGCCGGGCTGCATTCGAGGTATCTTTTGCATCCGAGCACCAACGCCGGACAACTTCCGAGCTTCAACGTCGGAATGTATCTGAAGAGTATTGTTACAGTCGAGCTCCAACGCCGAACTGTATCCAAGCTCCAATGTCGGACTATGTCCAAGCTCCAACGTCGGACTGTATCCGAGCTTCAATGCCGGAATGTATCCAAGCTCCAACGCCGGACTATATCCGAGGTGTCATAAATCACCTTGGTTCAAAAAAGTTGAAGGAGTTTAGCCAAGCTTAATGCCGGAAATGCCCTCTATGGAGCCAGCCACTGGCGCCCGAGCTTTATGTTGGACTGCTTCTGAGGTGGTGCGCCACCCCGACCACGGGCCGATTTTTTGTCAATATTTTTGATTGGTGCAATTTATTCTCTGCCGAGATATATAGCCAGTAGCCCTCAAGGTGTGTATCGGTCTAAAACCCGAGATGCACCTGAAGGATAACATAAGACCACTGGTCCCAGTAGCCCCTGAGACTCAGGTTGATTCGCAAAATCGGCCTGAGGATCAACTCCTAGCTCGGCAGAATGCTTCGGGACACAAAAAGCGGTGTGCAAAGTCCTCGAGACTCAGGTTGGGTGCGGCCGACCAACCTGAGGATCATAATCTTCTCGAAAACTATATTGCACTTAAATTTTCTGCATTGGATTACCAATGCAGTAGCCCCCCGAGAATTGGGTTGGGCCATGGCCGACCCTAGGATCGTACCTCCTCGGGAACTAGTTCAGTTGTCATGTATGTTTGGACAATATCGAGGTGGGGTTCGGTAGAAAAGATACCAAACTATAGTTTTAGAAAAGAGTTTCATGCCGAACACCTCAACCAAGAGAATGTCCTACTTCCCGAAAGGAAAAAATAGAATAGGTGAAAAGATGTTATAAGCTCAATGGCCAAAAACATGCGTAAAAAACTTTACGTCTAGATTGAATCAAGCTGTTTTGGTGCCAATAAGGGATTGGTCTTAAAATTGTACTTCCCTCGTGCTTTGACATGACAAATTCGATCTGTAGACTTCAAGTGGGTCAGCCTTCGGCTTCAACCTCCCTATCCCGAAGGCGGAGTGTTTCTCAGGCCAGTTTAGTGAACTAAACGCGAGCGGCTTTAGAGAGAAACCAGGCTACCCGGCTATTGATCATACACCTGAGTCGATAAAGGAGTGGTAGAAAAAGATTTTGCAACGACTAAGAAGAAAACATCTATTACAAAACTGCTCATATTAATTTAAGAGCCCCCAAGTGATTTGGGTAAAAGAATTTATGTATAATGATTGTATGTACCGAAGTACTTATATCATATCTGTGTTCACTCAAACTTTAAAGGCGTCTTAACCGACCGTCGGCTTCTCCCTCTTCGGTCAAGGGCCGAAAAGTGTTATGTACTCCACCTATCGAGAGTATCGATGGTGTTTCCGATAACGAGGCAATCAGGCCATAAGGCTGTAATAGATAAAGCGCGCTCAGGGAACTTATGCTATATTACTGACGAAGTGTAAGAAGCATCTTCGAAGAAAATAGTACCTCCACCAATACCTTTCTTCGGTTGCTCATTGTTACTATGAGACTTGTGCAATGGATTGTTTGTACTCACGAGTTCCATTGTGTGCTGACCATGATTGAAAACAATAAGAGCGCTAGCTTTCGGCTTCACCCAGTCTGAGGTCCGAGCTCGGATGACCCGATCGTGACAATCACAGAGGTGCGCCCTTTACTCCCTAGCCGAACAATCGGGAATGTAGGGGTAAACACAGGAGCAAGGCAACCCAGCTTGCGGAACACTTAAGTCAACATGGTGCATATTGTGGCGTAATACACGAACAAGGAACGAAGCCATACAAGTATAATAATATGCAAGAGGAAAGGTTTCATAAAGGAAGCCCCCAAGTAAACGGGGTATTTGAATTTGTGTGTCACAAACAAAGTTTTGACAAGGAGGTTTTTCACAAACAACTTTTTTCCAAAAAAGTATAATGCTTGGTCAAACTGAAAAAATTGAAAACTAAAAGTTTTTTAGCATTAAAGCGACTTAGCTGGTTAATGTGCTCGGTATTGATGACGCGCTCCGATCTTACGGCGGGATGAGCTCCCAGTCCCTAAGCCGGTACCGAGGGGCAGAGCAAAGAGCTCGACACTCCGAAGTGGCGACATAGCACGGCCGATGCAGGCTGGCAGTGTGACGCCGAAGTACCCGGCGTGGGTTAATGAAGTGATGAATAAGCCCCCGATCCAGCCGAGGTGACGTGGTATGTCAATACGCCGAGGTGACAGCGCTGCCCAATCTGGATCATTTACCTGTGCACAGAAGATAGTGCAAGCAGGAGATAATAGCAATAATAATAATAATATTTTAAAAAAATATGCATGATTAATAATTTATGAAAAGTGAGTAATAAAAGAAATCTGGCTTGTGTGCCGAACACTCGATGAGGCAGAGCTCCCTCTGCGATGCCGAAGTCCCGAGGCGACCGAACATGTCGGTATGGCAATTCGACCAACAAGGTGATCACGCAAGCCGATTTAGGGCTATTGGGACGATGACGTCGGCTTGCCGAAGTGACCGCGTGACGCAGTCGAAGTCGATTACCTACACGTGTAAAATAGTGTAGTCCAACAATAACAACATAAATATATAAAAATCCTTGCGTAATTAATTTACGCAAGATAATTCATTTAAAGATATGTGGCCTGGCGCCGAAGTCAATGTCGATGCACGGCGTCAGCATGATGCGGTAAAGGCGTGGCAAAGCCTGACTTCACGGGTCGGTCCGAGTTCCGGATGCGGCGCTCGCCGAACTATTTACGGAAATTGACCGAACCACCATATGACCGTTGTTAATGCGGCCACCATTTGATAGACCTGTGTACAGATGATGGAACAAAGCAGAGTAATAATTCCTTGGGAAAAATAAACCCAAACAAGCAAAAATTATTAGGATAAATAGCACCTGGTTTATTTGTTGTAGCAATCCGCAGAAAGGTGACTCCCAAAATTGGGACCCGATCCGCACACCCATTCCCTGATGGGCGATAAAGCGACGGCATGGCGATGCTAGCAAAGGTTGGCTTGCCGAGACAAAGCCCTCGGTCCAGCTAACATGACGAAACTGGTCGGCTAGTGACGCCGAAGTCACCAGATTATGTTGATGAAGAAATAGCCAATTCCTCGGTCCAGCTGAGGTGACGGAGCAGGTCGGTGAGGAGACGTTGCGGCTGCCATGACAGTGCGGCCATGCCGATGCAGGTCATGACTTGTGATGCGGTCAATGCCGGCTTGATGAAGTGACCATGCGGCGATACCGGTGTGCCCGCTCTGTGTAATCCGTGGGGCAGTGATGTTGGTGATGATTTATCCTTCACAATGCCGAACTCTTGTTCGGCTTGCCGAGATGATGATCCGAAGAAGTTGAGCTCAGCTCAACAAAGCGGCGACGTGTCTAGCGCAGGTCGGCAGCCGTGGAGCAATACTGCCGGACTGGTTTGACACCAGCGTGATGGTGAAGATTACCTCGGAGGAGGCTTAAAATTTTATGGGTGCGTGTTTAAAAACAACACATAATACCCTAGAAAAAAATTCCTTCAAAAAGGTTATCCAATATCCCGTTCATGAAGAAACATGAACTCGGGCCGGAACCGTATTCGTGTAGAAAACATATCAAAAAATTGTTCCACTCATTGGAAGGTTCCCGGAATTTGAACCGTCGGATCGAGCTGAAATTTGGAGGGGTGGTAATATGAGAATTACGCAGCAGATGAACAGTTGGATCTTCCAAAGGACCTCCAAGCTGGGCTCTGGAGACCACGCCCTAAACTCGACTAGATTCCCGTCCAGATTTGACAGGCTCCGGTATATCGTAGATTGCCATAGATTCCTCCATCGGAACTCGACGATATTTTGCATGGTTGTTGTCGACTTAATTCCGCATAGTTCCACCAAAGGAATCGTCAAAGCGATGCTCGAGGAGGTGGTGGCAGTAGATACAAGTTTGCTATTTCGGAAAAACAGCATGGTTGCCCGAGGGCAATGTTGACGTCGAGCCCCCGAGCTCCATGGATGATTCCTCCATGATCTTGATAGAGATCAGAGTTGATGTTGATGAAGTCCCTCGTCCGAACATGATAATTGGAGGTAGGGCACAGTTCTCGGTCAAGCCAAGGTGATCGGTCGAGGCAGCGACGACGATGTCGAGATGGCAGTTGATCTGCAGGCGAGTCATTGATCCTTTTGCCGGTCACACAACGGAACTCTCAATGAAAGCACCATTTTCGGATTCAAAACCTTCAGATCTCGGGGTAGGGGGTCCTGAGCTGTGGATTCTCGGATCAATGGTAATAGGAACGAAGGAGACGATGTTTTACCCAGGTTCGGGCCCTCTTGATGGAGATAAAACCCTACGTCCTGCTCTTGTTTATATTGATGGAGTATCAAGTACAGAGTTTATCTACCTCGAGATCATATGTTGTGGTCTAAAACCCGAGGGTATAATGAATAATGTCATAATCATCTAGCGACTAGCCTGGCCTCGGCTTATATAATGTACCGAAGGCCTAGGATAATAAGAGTCCTAGTCGAATATGTTGGTGGAGAGGAGTCCTTGTCTTGATCATCAAGTCTTGTGGAATCTTCCTCGTGTGCGGCATGGGCTGCCTGAAGTGGCCCATGAGTGAACCGCCATGGGGGTCCTCGGCCCGATCCAGCTGGTCGGGAGACGACGTGGTGAGTACCCCCTAGTTCAGGACACCGACAGCCACGAGGCAGGGAGGCGCGCCCTCCACCCTCGTGGGCCCCTCGCAGCTCCACCGATGTACTTCTTCCTCCTATATATACCCATATACCCTGAAAACATCCAGGAGTACCACGAAATCCTATTTCTACCGCCGCAATCTTCTGTACCCGTGAGATCCCATCTTGGGGCCTTTTCCGGCGCTCCGCCGGAGGGGGAATCGATCACGGAGGGCTTCTACATCAACACCATAGCCTCTCCGATGATGTGTGAGTAGTTTACCATAGACCTTTGGGTCCATAGTTATTAGCTAGATGGCTTCTTCTCTCTCTCTTTGGATCTCAATACAAAGTTCTCCTCGATTCTCTTGAAGATCTATTCTATGTAATTCTTTTTGCGGTGTGTTTGTCGAGATCCGATGAATTGTGGGTTTACGATCAAGATTATCTATGAAAAATATTTGATTCTTCTCGGAAATCTTTTATGCATGATTTAAATATATTTGCAAGTCTCTTCAAGTTATCAGTTTGGTTTGGCCTACTAGATTGATCTTTATTGCAATGGAAGAAGTGCTTAGCTTTGGGTTCAATCTTGTAGTGTCCTTTCCCAGTGACAGAAGGGGCAGCAAGGTACGTATTGTATTGTTGCCATCGAGGATAAAAATATGGGGTTTATATCATATTGCTTGAGTTTATCCCTCTATATCATGTCATCTTGCCTAATGTGTAACTCTGTTCTTATGAACTTAATACTCTTGATGCATGCTGCATAGCGGTCGATGTGTGGAGTAATAATAGTAGATGCAGAATTGTTTCGATCTACTTGTCGCGGACGTGATGCCTATATACATGATCATGCCTAGATATTCTCATAACTATGCGCTTTTCTATCAATTGCTCGACAGTAATTTGTTCACCCACCGTAGAATTTGCTATCTTGAGAGAAGCCACTAGTGAAACCTATGGCCCCCGGGTCTATCTTCCATCATATTAATTTCCTATCAACTTGCTTTTTCTATTTTGCAATCTTTATTTTCCAATCTATGTCATAAAAATACCAAAAATATTTATCTTATTATCTTTATCAGATCTCACTCTCGTAAGTGACCGTGAAGGGATTGACAACCCCTTTATCGCGTTGGTTGCGAGGTTCTTATTTGTTTGTGTAGGTACGAGGGACTTGCGTGTAGTCTCCTACTGGATTGATAACTTGGTTCTCAAAAACTGAGGAAAATACTTACGCTACTGTGCTGCATCAGCATTTTCTCTTCATGGGAAAACCAACGCTAGCTCAAGAGGTAGCAAGAAGGATTTATGGCGCCGTTGCCGGGGAGGCTTACACCAAGTCAAGTCAAGATTTGATCTCCCAGCAACTAGCCATTTCTGGCGTCGTTGCCGGGGAGGTTGCACCAAGTCAAGTCAAGATTTGATCTCCCAGCAACTAACCATTTCTGGCGCCGTTGCCGGGGAGATCTACACACAAGTCAAGACATACCAAGTACCCATCACAAACTCTTATCCCTCGCATTACATTATTTGCCTTTTGTCTCTCGTTTTCCTCTCCCCCACTTCACCCTTGCCGTTTTATTCGCCTTATTTTCCGTCCACCTCTTTTCCGCCCATCTCTTTTTGCTTGCTTCTTGTGTGTTTGTGTGTTGGATTGTTTTCCGTGATGGGTTTACCAAGAAGCGATGATCCTCACCTTAGAAGGTTGGAAGAAACTGAAAACAATGTTAGAAGTTTTATGTCCTTGCAGTTTGAGCATAATAATTTCTTTAGAAACGAGCTTAAAGAACAAAAATGTTTTATGGGGTACATGAACAAAGAGCTCGATGATATGTCTAAAGAATTTTATGGTTTGAAATCTCAGTTCGCTCATCTTGAGAACTTAATAGCCCAAATTTCGGATAAGCAGGCCACCTTAGTAAATAAGATGACCGCCAAACCGGAAGAACTACACGATAATAAGGATGAAGATCTAAAAGTGATTGATATGTCTCCTATTAAATCTTTGTTTTGTAATAGGAATCTTGATAATGATGGGACTAGAGATGAGTCAACTTTAGCTAAAAGGCGTCCCAATGTTTCGGAGTTTTTAGATCTTGATGCAAAATTTGTAAAAGTGGAATTGAAGGGGTCAAAACTTTACATACCAATGAACCCACTATTTTGGATTTCAAGGAATTTAATTATGATAGTTGCTCTTTTATAGATTGTATTTCCTTGTTGCAATCCGTGCTAAATTCTCCTCATTCTTATGATCAAAATAAAGCTTTTACCAAACACATCGTTGATGCTTTAATGAAATATTATGAAGAAAAGCTTGAATTAGAAGTTTCTATCCCTAGAAAACTTTATGATGAGTGGGAACCTACTACTAAAATTAAAATTAAAGATCATGTATGCTTTGCTTTATGTGATTTGGGTGTTGGTGTTTCCATTATTCCAAAAACTTTGTGTCATGTGTTAGGTTTCCGTGAATTTGATGATTGTTCTTTAAATTTGCGCCTTCCAGATTCCACTATAAGAAATCTATGTGAAGGATTAATGATGTTCTTATTGTTGCAAATAGGAATTATGTGCCCGTAGATTTCATTGTTCTTGATATAGAATGCAATCCTACATGTCCTATTATTCTTGGTAGACCTTTCCTTAGAACGATTGGTGCAATTATTGATATGAAAGAAGGAAACATTAGATTCCAATTTCCGTTAAGGAAAGGCATGGAACACATTCCTAGAAGGAAATTTAAATTACCTTATGAATCTATTATGAGAGCCACTTATGATTTGCATACCAAAGATGACAATACCTAGATCTATTCTTGTTTTTATGCCTAGCTAGGGGCGTTAAACGATAGCGCTTGTTGGGAGGCAACCCAATTTTATTTTTGTTTCTTGATTTTTGGTTCTGTTTAGTAACAAATAATTAATCTAGCTTATGTTTAGATGTGGTTTTATGCTTTTAATTAGTGTTTGTGCCAAGTAGAACCTTTGGGAAAACTTGGGGGAAGTTTATGTGATCTTGCTGTAAAAAAACAGAAACTTTAGCGCTCATGAGTTCGCTGCCATTTTTTACTGGAGACTGCTATTAGGTTGATTATTTTTGAAGATGATTAATAGACAAATTCCTCACGTCCACCAATTTATTTTAGAATTTTTGTTGTTACATAAGTATTCGAAACCTACAGATTACTGCAGACTGTTCTGTTTTTGACATATTCTGTTTTTCGTGTGTTGTTTCTTATTTTGATGAATCTATGGTTAGTATCGGGGGGTATGAACCGTAGAGAAGTTGGAATATAGTAGGTTTAACACCAATATAAATAAATAATGAGTTCATTACAATACCTTGAAGTGGTGGTTTGTTTTCTTATACTAACGGAGCTCATGAGATTTTCTGTTGAGTTTTGTGTTGTGAAGTTTTCAAGTTTTGGGTAAAGATTTGATGGATTTTCGAATAAGGAGTGGCAAGGACTAAGATTGGGGATGTCCAAGGCACCCCAAGGTCAAATTCAAGGACAACCAGAATGCTAAGCTTGGGGATGCCCCGGAAGGCATCCCCTCTTTCGTCTTTGTCTATCGGTAACTTTACTTGAGGTTATATTTTTATTCACCACATGATATGTGTTTTGCTTGGAGCGTCTTGTATGATTTTAGTCTTTGCTTTTTAGTTTACCACAATAATCCTTGCTGTACACACCTTTTGGAGAGACACACATGAATCAGAATTTATTAGAATGCTCTGTGTGCTTCACTTATATCTTTTGAGCTAGATGATTTTGCTCTATGTGCTTCACTTATATCTTTAAGAGCAAGGTGGTGGTTTTATTTTATAGAAATTATTGATCTCTCATGCTTCACGTATATCATTTCGAGGGTCCTTTAGTACAGCATGGTAATTTGCTTTGGCTACAAAATTAGTCCTAATATGGTATAATAAAGTCTATCATAAAAGTGCATTGAATACTATGGGAAGTTTGATACTTGATGATTGTTTTGAGATATGAAGATGGTAATATTAGAGTCATGCTAGTTGAGTAGTTGTGAATTTGAGAAATACTTGTTCTAAAGTTTGTGATTCCCGTAGCATGCACATATGGTGAACTGTTATGTGAAGAAGTCGGAGCATGATTTATTTATTCATTGTCTTCCTTATGAGTGGCGGTCAGGGACGAGCAATGGTCTTTTCCTACCAATCTATCCCCCTAGGAGCATGCGCGTAGTACTTTGTTTCGGTAACTAATAGATTTTTGCAATAAGTATGTGAGTTCTTTATGACTAATGTTGAGTCCATGGATTATACGCACTTTCACCCTTCCACCATTGCTAGCCTCTCTAGTACCGCACAACTTTCGCCGGTACCATAAACCTACCATATACCTTCCTCAAAACAGCCACCATACCTACCTATTATGGCATTTCCATAACCATTCCGAGATATATTGCCATGCAACTTACCACCGTTCCGTTTTTTATGACATGCTTCATCATTGTCATTTTGCTTTGCATGATCATGTAGTTGGCATCGTATTTGTGGCAAATCCACCATTCATAATTCTTTCATACATGTCACTCATGAGTCAATGCACATCCCGGTACACTACCGAAGGCATTCACATAGAGTCATATTTTGTTCTAAGTATCAAGTTGTAATTTTTTGAGTTGTAAGTAAATAAAAGTGTGATGATCATCATTATTAGAGAATTTCCCCATGTGAGGACAGGATGATGGAGACTATGATTCCCCACAAGTCGGGATGAGACTCCAGACAAAAAAAAGAGATAGGCCATAAAAAAGAGAAGTCCCAAAAAAAAGAAAAGAAAAAATGAGAGAAAAAGAGAGAAGGGACAATGTTACTATCCTTTTACCACACTTGTTCTTCAAAGTAGCACCATGATCTTCATGATAGAGAGTCCCTCATTCTATCACTTTCATATACTAGTGGGAATTTTACATTATAGAACTTGGCTTGTATATTCCAATGATGGGATTCCTCAAAATGCCCTAGGTCTTCGTGAGCAAGCAAGTTGGATGCACACCCACTTAGTTTCTTTTGTTGAGCTTTCATACACTTATAGCTCTAGTGCATCCGTTGCATGGCAATCCATACTCACTCACATTGATATCTATTGATGCGCATCTCCATAGCCCGTTGATACGCCTAGTTGATGTGAGACTATCGTATCCTTTTTGTCTTCTCCACAACCACCATTCTATTCCACCTATAGTGCAATGTCCATGGCTCACGCTCATGTATTGCGTGAAGATTGAAAAAGTTTGAGAACATCAAAAGTATGAAACAATTGCTTGACTTTTCATCGGGGTTGTGCATGATTTAAATATTTTGTGTGGTAAAGATGGACCATAGCCAGACTATATGATTTTGTAGGGATAACTCTCTTTGGCCATGTTATTTTGAGAAGACATGATTGCTTTGTTAGTATGCTTGAAGTATTATTATTTGTATGTCAATATTTGTCGGATTTCGGGTTCCGGCAAAACCCTTGAGGTTCGAACACTGGGGTGCGCACGAAGATCTCTCCCCCTCTAGCTCTCGCCCTCACCGCAATCTCAAGTCTTAGCGTGTCGAACCCGCAGAACAAGGGACACGAGATTTATACAGGTTCGGGCCACCGATGCGGCGTAATACCCTACTCCAGTGTGGTGTGGTGGATTGCCTATGGGGATGAGGATGAACGGTTACAAGGGAAGAACAGCCTCCTGGGGAGAGGTGCTCTTGTGCTTGGTGAGTTGATGCCGTAGAGGATCGTCTCTCTTTCTAAGTGGTGGCTAGTCCTATTTATAGAGGCCCGGGTCCTCTCCCCAAATATTAGGCGGGAAGAGATCCCACAACGGCCAGTTTGAAGGCGTGCAGCTAGTACAAGCTATCCTAACAAAAGATGGTCTTCGCTTGCCAAAGGCTCTGGTGGTGACGCCGTCCTGGGCTCCATGGTGACCTCCGTCCTGCCGTCCTGCTGGTGTTGGTCTTGTTGCACCAATTTGGAAACCTTTGCTTGACGCCTCGAGACTCCACGCCTGCGCTTACTTCTTTAGCACCAAAGGGGAAAGGAGGACACTGCGCGCGCTGGCGCCCGCCTGGCCTTGGTCGCCATGGCTTACGTAAAGGGGACCTCGCGAGGTGCCCCTTGCCTTGATCTCTCCGCCCCTCACGGGCCAGCCTGGTGAGGTCGTCCCCAAGGAGGTCCTGCGTCATCAGTCTGGTGAGGAACTTGCCTGGCCAGACGACGCAACGTAGCTTGGGAACGGGAGTGTGGCAGCCTGCGATGGCCACCGGGGCCTTCTGTAGGGGCGGAGCCTGCCCTTGATGCCCGCGCACCGCCTCCACAGGTGGCATGCAGTCTTGTCATGGCGCCAGGAGCACTGGAGCGTTTTCTTGCGGCCGGGGAACCTCCCGACAACTTCTTTCTTCATGCGCAGGCACACAGCGCGGTGGATCACGCCGCGGGACTGCATGTCTTGGGGCGAGGACGCCATCTTGACGCGGAGGAGGCAGAGGCGCTCCGTGAGCTGCGTGTCTCAGTGCGAGGGCGCCGTCTTGATGCAGAGGAGGCGGAGGCTCTCCGTGAGCTATATCCCCTGCAGCTGGAGGTGAGCGAGGCAGCAAGAGGGATGGTGCAGGTGAGCCTCCAGCGGTGCTGATGAGCTCGGTGATGCGGTCCAACCAGTCCTCATAGAGGTCGTCGACCAGGCGGTAACGCAGGAGCTCGCGTGCCATGAGCAGCGTGGCATGCGCGTCCGTGGGTGCGCGGCGAGCTTGAGACGATGAGCCGGCCGGAGTTAGCAACGGGGTGGCGGTGCGGCCGTCTCGCCGCACGGAGGGGTGCAGTGAGGACGCCTGCTGCTCATTTGCCGCCGGGCCGGTAGCGGCGTTGGGAACAGGAGACGGAGAACGATGGGGAGGCCCACCGATAGGGGCTGTCAGAGCGACACGGGCGGCGAGGGCGGCCCAGCGCTCGGCGCGGGCTCGGCATGCATCCGACATGAATGTGGTGGAGCGATGGGACATGGCGGCGGAAGGAAAGCTTCAGCGCACTCCTACCTGGTGCGCCAAATGTTAGATTTCGGGTTCCGGCAAAACCCTTGAGGTTTGAACACTGTGGTGTGCACGAAGATCTCTCCCCCTCTAGCTCTCGCCCTCACTGCAATCTCAAGTCTTAGCGCGTCGAACCCGTAGGACAAGGGACACAAGATTTATACTGGTTCGGGCCACCGATGCGGTGTAATACCCTACTCCAGTGTGGTGTGGTGGATTGCCTCTAGGGCTGAGGATGAACGGTTACAAGGGAAGAACAACCTCCTGGGGAGAGGTGCTCTTGTGCTTGGTGAGTTGATGCCGTAGAGGATCGTCTCTCTTTCTAAGGTGGTGGCTAGTCCTATTTATAGAGGCCCGGGTCCTCTCCAAAAATATTAGGCGGGAAGGGATCCCACAACGGCCAGCTTGAAGGGGGATAGCCAGTACAAGCTATCCTGACAAAAGATGGTCTTCGCCTGCCAAAGGCTCTGGTGGTGACGCCGTCCTGGGCTCCACGGTGACCTCCATCCTGCTGTCCTGCTGGTCTTGGTCTTGTTGCATCGATATGGAAACCTTTGTTTGACGCCTTGGGACTCCGTGCCTGCGCTCATTTCTTTAGCACCAAAGGGGAAACGTGGACACTGCGCGCACTGGCGCCCGCCTGGCCTTGGTCGTCAAGGCTTACATCACGGGGACCTCGCGAGGTGCCCCTTGCCTTGATCTCTCTGGCCCTTGCGAGCCAGCCTGGTGAGGCCATCCCCGAGGAGGTCTTGCGTCCTCCTCCTTGCGAGGCTTGGCCCCTCGCGAGGGTCTTGAGTGCTTGCTGGTGAAGATGGACCGTACAGGGCCGCTGGTGGAGCCATGTCGTGGGTCGCAGGCAGGCAAGTCTGGGGACACCCGTTCCTAGGACGCCAACTATATTAAACTTTTGTCTTGAATCTTTCGGATCTGAACATTCATGCCACAATAAATAAAATTACATTGAGAATTATGCTAGGTAGCATTCCACATCAAAAATTCTGTTTTTATCACTTACCTACTCGAGGACGAGCAAGAATTAAGCTTGGGGATGCTTGATACGTCTCCAACGTATCTATAATTTTTGACTGTTCCATGCTATTATTTATTTGTTTTGGATGTTTAATGGGATTTAATATACCTTTTTATATTATTTTTGGGACTAACCCACTAACCAAAGGCCCAGTGTAAATTGTTGTTTTTTTTTGCCTATTTCAGTGTTTCACAAAAAAGGAAAATCAAACGGAATCCAAACGGAATGAAACCTTCGGGAGAGTTATTTTTGGAACAAACATGATCCAGGAGACTTGGAGTTTATGTCAAGAAAGAAGCGAGGAGGCCACGAGGCAGGGAGGCGTGCCCCCCACCCTCGTGGGCCCCTCGCAGCTCCGCCGACGTACTTCTTCCTCCTATATATACCCATATACCCCGAAAACATCCAAGAGCACCACGAAACCCTATTTCCACTGCCGCAACATTCTGTACTCGTGAGATCCCATCTTGGGGCATTTTCCGGCGCTCCGCCGGAGGGGGAATCGATCACGGAGGACTTCTACATCAACACCATAGCCTCTCTGATGATGTGTGAGTAGTTTACCACAGACCTTCGGGTCCATAGTTATTAGCTAGATGGCTTCTTCTCTCTCTTTGGATCTCAATACAGAGTTCTCCTCGATTCTCTTGGAGATCTATTTGATGTAATTTTTTTTGTGGTGTGTTTGTCGAGATCCGATGAATTATGGGTTTATGATCAAGATTATCTATGAACAATATTTGATTCTTGTCTGAAATCTTTTATGTATGATTTAAATATCTTTGCAAGTCTCTTCGAATTATCAGTTTGGTTTGGCCTACTAGATTGATCTTTCTTGCAATGGGAGAAGTGCTTAGCTTTGGGTTCAATCTTGCGGTGTCCTTTCCCAGTGATAGCAGGGGCAGCAAGGCATGTATTGTATTGTTGCCATCGAGGATAAAAATATGGGGTTTATAACATATTGCTTGAGTTCATCCCTCTACATCATGTCATCTTGCCTAATGTGTTACTCTGTTCTTATGAACTTAATACTCTAGATGCATGCTGCATAGTGGTCGATGTGTGGAGTAATAGTAGTAGATGCAGAATCGTTTCGATCTACTTGTCGCGGAGGTGATGCCGATATACATGATCATGCCTAGATATTCTCATAACTATGCGCTTTTCTATCAATTGCTCGACGGTAATTTGTTCACCCAACATAGAATTTGCTATCTTGAGAGAAGCCACTACTGAAACCTATGGCCCCCGGGTCTATCTTTCATCATATTATTTTCCTATCAACTTGCTTTTTCTATTTTGCAATCTTTATTTTCCAATCTATATCATAAAAAACTAAAAATATTTATCTTATTATCTTTATCAGATCTTACTCTCGGAAGTGACTGTGAAGGGATTGACAACCCCTTTATCGTGTTGGTTGCGAGGTTCTTATTTGTTTGTGTAGGTATGAGGGACTTGCCTGTAGTCTCCTACTGGATTGATACCTTGGTTCTCAAAAACCGAGGGAAATACTTATGCTACTGTGCTGCATCATCCTTTCCTCTTCAAGGGAAAAACAACGCAAGCTCAAGAGGTAGCACTACGCTTCAGTGGCACACCCCAGGAGCAATGGCCAAGCCGAGCGCGCCAACGCGGAGGTCTTGAGAGGCCTCATGACTAGGACCTTCAAGAAGAAGCTCGAGGCCTGCGACAGGGGCTGGCACGACAAGCTCCAGTCTGTGCTGTGGTCCATCCGCACCACCGCCACCAAGCCAACAGGCGAGGCCCCGTTCTTCCTCGTCTACGGAGCAGAAGAGGTTCTCCCTCACGAGGTCAAGCATCGCTCCACGCGGGTCCTGGCGTTCGACGAGGCACGTCATGACACCATGCGAGGGATGGACCTCGTGCTGGGGGAGGAGCGCCGCCGTCAAGCCTCGCTCCGGGCGGCAAGATACCAGCAGGCGCTACGACGGTACCACTGCCGCATCGTCCACTCCAGGACACTCGGGGTGGGCGATCTCGTCCTGAGGTGGGTGCTCTCCAGGGAAGGGATGCATAAGCTCTCGCCCATGTGGGAGGGCCCGTTTAGGATTGCCCGCATCTCCAGGCCCGGCGTCGTGCGCTTGGAGACGCAGCACGAGACTCCCATCCAGAACGCCTGGAACATCCAGCACCTCCGGAAGTTCTACCCATGAAGCAAGGCCCGGTGCGTGTGAAGCTCTCCGCTTGTGACACTCTCACGTAATAATGAGTGGGGTTGCACATGCCCCGGAGTCTTCGGAGTGCCTCCCTCGGGCCTCGGGGGCTCCCTCCCACGTCCTAGTGGCAGCACTTAGCTCCGCGCTGGTAAGAAAACTAGACTTTCTGTAGTTGGTTTGCCCCCCTTTTTATGGAATTTGGAGTTCTGGCATTTCTCGATTGCTCGGTTGAACCCTTTCTTTTCTCTACTTCCTCGCTCGGTTCTTTGTTTTGCACCAGGGAGGGCGGCAGTTGCCCGACGCTCTCCGTCGCGTGCCTCACGCGGGGGCTGGGCAAGTGTGTGCGTGCGCTGGGCTAAACTAAGCCACGGGCACGCCTTGCCAAAGCCCTGTCGCTCCAGAGCTTCGGCTCACTCGAGAGCTTCGGCTCCCCTGACCCTCACAAGGCACCCTCGATTGAGCTCGCGGTTGGCGCACCCCCTAAGTCCGTGCCCCACGGGTACCGCGATGTGGTACGCTGGGCCATGATCATCAGGCCTCGCGCGAGGAAGGACAAGGCACCCGACGGACGTCCTAACAATTTCTGCAGCTCTGTGACGCCTCCTAAGGACAACGGCTCCCGAGCCAGCAATAAGGAGGGCTCACCAGGTGCCAGGGGGCGCGCCTTCACGAGACAGGAAACTACCCTGGGCGCATCCAGCTAAGTCACCCCTCTATGTCTACATGAAGCGTGAACGCCATAACACAACACATGAACAGTAAACATAGCACAAAGCAGCATAAGCACTACGGTTCATTACACGCCCTCGCAGGGCCCCATACTTGTTTCTTGTAAATGAAGGAGGAAAGGAAAGGACAGGCAAAAGCGGCCCCTACGACGCGGATGCTCACGAGGATCGGCCCCCCGGACTTAGCCGGAGCCCTCCTTGCACTTCACTAGGGCGCAGCGACGGGATGACCCGCCACCGTCCTCGAAGCGAGCATGGCAACGTGGCGACTGGTCGTAGCCGCCATTGCTCGAGCTTTCATCGGAGGAGGAGCTGCCGTTGCTGAACGAGCTGCGGCTGTCGCCGGGGGAAAGGCCGCCCTCGTCCTCGTGACGGCCGTCGCCAAGGCCGAGCACTCCATCACCCTCGCTGTCTTCAGGGCAGCACCCGGCACGGCGACCATCTTCCCCGAACACCCTCACGAAGAGGGTCGCGGCTCCGTCGTACTTGAAGTGGAGGGTGCACCGCCTGCCCAGGCCTCGTGCGCGGGCAAACGTCTTCTAGCCGCGAGCTAGGGTTACGTTTCCCATGACAGAGACCTCCACCGCGACCCATGAAGCCTCGTTGGAACAGCCGTCAGCTGCAGCCAGAGGCCGCCAGGACCCATTGCCTGCAGCTCGCCGTTAAAGGAGCACGGAAGCTAAAGCTAGGTGCCGGCCGGGTTCTCCGACCACATGACAAACTCCGGCAGCACCTCCGCCGAGTGGAAGCGCAGCCGGAGAGGTCGGGCGAAGATGGCATGCCTCCCTTCGTGGACAGGACTACCGCATCTCGAGCAGCTCCCGCCGCATGAGGAGACACTGCCGCGGCTGCCAGGAACGGCGCCGGACCCCAAGGAAGTTCGTCCGCGCCCACGAGGGACCATAGTGGGGGTCGCCACGTGCTTGCGGGAGCAACCACGACCTCGCTTGGGCGGTGGTGAGTCAGGCCCCTCCTGGTGCGCCTTCCCCTTCTCTGCGGCCGTGAATCTCTTCGTCAGCGCCATGGGTGTCGCAGCAGCACGGCGGAGCAAAGAGAAAGAAGAACAAGCAAACAGAGTGGAGGAGAGGATGGGCAACGGGGGCTCCGCCCCTCTCCTCATTTATAGCCGGAGGGCGGCCAACCGCCGGCCTCCGCGGTCTAAGGTAATGATGATTTTCTTCTGCATGCAGCAGGGACACGTCAAGTCAGACGGTTGCCGAGGCAGCGTGGGGAAGCGGAGACGCCCACGTCCTGTTAATCGCCACACGTCAATCAAGGTCGCATGTGGTTGGGGCCCGTGGCGCTCCACACTTGCCCTTTGGCTTCGCTTAGAAGCCAAGTCTGAGCGCGCCTTGGGCCCGGGGCTACTGTCGGCGTCCTAGTAACGGGGGTACCCAGACTTGCCAGCCTGTGGCCCAGGGCATGGCTCCACCAACGGCATGGTACAACCCATCTTCATCAGCTACCACTCAAGACCCTGGCGAGGAGCCAAGCCTCGTGAGGCGGATGACACCAATACCTCCTCTGGGGCGACCTCGCTAGGCTGGCTCCCGAGGAGCAGAGATATCTATGCAAGGGGCACCTTGCGAGGTCTGCATGACGTGAGCCATGACGACCAAGGCCAGGTGGGCGCCAGCCGGCGCAGGGTTCTAGTTTCCTCATTGGGGCTAAAGGACAGCCGCTGGCGAGGAGTCCTAAGGCATCAGGCAAAGGTTGCCATATCAGTGCAACAAGACCAAGACCAGCAGGACGGCAGGATGGAGGTCACCGCGGAGCCCACGGTGGCGTCACCACCAGAAACTTTGGCAGGAGAAGACCACCTTTTGTCATGATAACTTGTACTAGTTGTCTCCCTTCGAAATTTGCCGTTGTGGGACCCCTTCCCGCCTAAACATTTGGGAAGAGGACCAGGGCCTCTATAAATAGGACTAGCCACCATCGTATCCAGGGATCGGCTCATCTTGGATTGGATCCACTCCACCAAGGCCATCTCACCAGCTCATCGAGCTCAAGAACACCTCTCCTCAGGAGGCTGTTCATCCAGTGTACTAGTTCATCATTAGCCCACAAGGCAATCCACCACACCACACTGGAGTAGGGTATTACACCACAACGGTGGCCCGAACCAGTATAAACTCTCGTGTCACTTGTTCCTTGGGTTCGGAAAGCTAGGCCTTGAGATCATTGCGAGAGCAAGCTAGGGAGAGAGAGAACTTCATGCGCACCCCAGTGTTCGAATCTCAAGGGTTTGCCGGAACCCGCAATCCGACAGGTTGGAAGCAAATCCATGTGGGAATCTCACACGTGACAGGACCTCGGAGAATTCTTTTCTTTTTACCTTGTCCAAGATGTACACAGCTGGTGTCATATCCCGTGGTTTACCTTCATCTTGCACCTGCAAGGGCCAGTTCTTTTGGGCAATTCTCCCAGAATTGACCCCCTCCAGCTTGTCCCAGAATTGCCACTTCTTTTTTTACAATTCCTAACTAATTAAGGTCTAATTAGTTATGAATTATAAAAAAAATGGAGTGGCAATTCTGGGAGAAGCTGGGGAGGGGGTCAATTCTGGAAGAATTGCCCAAAAGAACTGGCCCCAAATCCTGTCTGGTACCCAGGTGTGTCAAATCAATCCTAGAGTTTAAGGTATCTTTCGTCTTGCCTTCAATATTAAGAAGTGTGTCGATAATACTGTCACATATATTTTGCTCGATGTGCATCACATCAAGATTATGCCTGTTGGGTTTCGTAGTAATTTCAAAAAAATTCCTACGCACACGCAAGATCATGTGATGCATAGCAACGAGAGGGGAGAGTGTTGTCTACGTACCCACGCAGACCGACTGCGGAAGCGATGACGCAACATAGAGGAAGTAGTCGTACGTCTTCACGATCCAACCGATCAAGTACCGAAACTACGGCACCTCCGAGTTCGAGCACACGTTCAGCTCGATGACGATCCCCGGACTCCGATCCAGCAAAGTGTCGGGGAAGAGTTCCGTCAGCACGACGGCATGGTGACGATCTTGATGCACTACAGCAGCAGGGCTTCGCCTAAACTCCGCTACAGTATTATCGAGGAATATGGTGGCTGGGGGCACCGCACACGGCTAAGGAATAGATCACGTGGATCAACTTGTGTGTTCTAGGGTGCCTCTGCCTCAGTATACAAAGGACTAGAGGGGGGGAGGCTGGCCGGCCAAGGTGTGGCGCGCCAGGAGAGTCCTACTCCCTCTGGGAGTAGGATTCCCCCCCCCCCCCAATCCTAGTTGGAATAGGATTTGCGGAGGGGGAAAAGAGAGGGAGGGGGCCGGCCACCTCTCCTAGTCCTAATAGGACTAGGGGAAGGGGGAGGCGCGCAGCCCATGTAGGGCTGCCTCTTCTCTTTTCCACTAAGGCCCATCATGGCCCATTTAGCTCCCGGGGGGTTCCGGTAACCTTCCCGGTACTCCGATAAAATCCCGATTTCACCCGGAACACTTCCGATATCCAAACATAGGCTTCCAATATATCAATCTCTATGTCTCGACCATTTCGAGACTCCTCGTCATGTCCGTGATCACATCCGGGACTCCGAACAACCTTCGGTACATCAAAATGCATAAACTCATAATATAACTGTCATCGTAACCTTAAGCGTGCGGACCCTACGGGTTCGAGAACAATGTAGACATGACCGAGACACGTCTCCGGTCAATAACCAATAGCGGGACCTGGATGCCCATATTGGCTCCTACATATTCTACGAAGATCTTTATCGGTCAGACCGCATAACAACATACGTTGTTCCCTTTGTCATCGGTATGTTACTTGCCCGAGATTCGATCGTCGGTATTCCTATACCTAGTTCAATCTCGTTACCGGCAAGTCTCTTTACTCGTTCTGTAATACATCATCCCGCAACTAACTCATTTAGTTGCAATGCTTGCAAGGCTTAAGTGATGTGCATTACCGAGAGGGCCCAGAGATACCTCTCCGACAATCGGGGTGACAAATCCTAATCTCGAAATACGCCAACCCAACATGTACCATTGGAGACACCTGTAATGCTCCTTTATAATCACCCAGTTACGTTGTGACGTTTGGTAGCACCCAAAGTGTTCCTCCGGTAAACGGGAGTTGCATAATCTCATAGTTATAGGAACATGTATAAGTCATGAAGAAAGCAATAGCAACATACTAAACGATCGGGTGCTAAGCTAATGGAATGGGTCATGTCAATCAGATCATTCTCTTAATGATGTGATCCCGTTAATCAAATAACAACTCATTGTTCATGGTTAGGAAACTAACCATCTTTGATTAACGAGCTAGTCAAGTAGAGGCATACTAGTGACACTTTGTTTGTCTATGTATTCACACATGTATTATGTTTCCGGTTAATACAATTCTAGCATGAATAATAAACATTCATCATGATTATAAGGAAATAAATAATAACTTTATTATTGCCTCTAGGGCATATTTCCTTCAGTCTCCCACTTGCACTAGAGTCAATAATCTAGATTACACCGTAATGATTCTAACACCCATGGAGCCTTGGTGCTGATCATGTTTTGCTCGTGGAAGAGGCTTAGTCAACGGGTCTGCAACATTCAGATCCGTATGTATCTTGGAAATCTCTATGTCTCCCACCTGGACTAGATCCCGGATGGAATTGAAGCGTCTCTTGATGTGCTTGGTTCTCTTGTGAAATCTGGATTCCTTTGCTAAGGCAATTGCACCAGTATTGTCACAAAAGATTTTCATTGGACCCGATGCACTAGGTATGACACCTAGATCGGATATGAACTCCTTCATCCAGACTCCTTCATTTGCTGCTTCCGAAGTAGCTATGTACTCCGCTTCACATGTAGATCCCGCTACGACGCTTTGTTTAGAACTGCACCAACTGACAGCTCCACCATTTAATGTAAACACGTATCCAGTTTGCGATTTAGAATCGTCCGGATCAGTGTCAAAGCTTGCATCAACGTAACCATTTACGACAAGCTCTTTGTCACCTCCATATACGAGAAGCATATCCTTAGTCCTTTTCAAGTATTTCAGGATGTTCTTGACCGCTGTCCAGTGATCCACTCCTGGATTACTTTGGTACCTCCCTGCTAGACTTATAGCAAGGCACACATCAGGTCTGGTACACAGCATTGCATACATGATAGATCCTATCGCTGATGCATAGGGAACATCTTTCATATTCTCTCTATCTTCTGCAGTGGTCGGGCATTGAGTCTTACTCAATTTCACACCTTGTAACACAGGCAAGAATCCTTTCTTTGCTTGATCCATTTTGAACTTCTTCAAAATTTTGTCAAGTTATGTTGTTTGTGAAAGTCCAATTAAGCGTCTTGATCTATCTCTATAGATCTTAATGCCTAATATGTAAGCAGCTTCACCGAGGTCTTTCATTGAAAAACTCTTATTCAAGTATCCCTTTATGCTATCCAGAAATTCTATATCATTTCCAATTAATAATATGTCATCCACATATAATATCAGAAATGCTACAGAGCTCCCACTCACTTTCTTGTAAATACAGGCTTCTCCAAAAGTCTGTATAAAACCAAATGCTTTGATCACACTATCAAAACGTTTATTCCAACTCCGAGAGGCTTGCACCAGTCCATAAATGGATCGCTGGAGCTTGCACACTTTGTTAGCTCCCTTTGGATCGACAAAACCTTATGGTTGCATCATATACAACTCTTCTTCCAGAAATCCATTCAGGAATGCAGTTTTGACATCCATCTGCCAAATTTCATAATCATAAAATGCGGCAATTGCTAACATGATTCGGACAGACTTAAGCATCGCTACGGGTGAGAAAGTCTCATCGTAGTCAATCCCTTGAACTTGCCGAAAACCTTTCGCGACAAGTCGAGCTTTGTAGACAGTAATATTACCGTCAGCGTTAGTCTTCTTCTTGAAGATCCATTTATTCTCAATTGCTTGCCGATCATCGGGCAAGTCAACAAAAGTCCATACTTTGTTCTCATACATGGATCCCATCTCAGATTTCATGGCTTCAAGCCACTTTGCGGAATCTGGGCTCACCATCGCTTCTTCATAGTTTGTAGGTTCATCATGATCTAGTAGCATGACTTCCAGAACGGGATTACCGTACCACTCTGGCGTGGATCTTACTCTGGTTGATCTACGAGGTTCAGTAGTATCTTGTTCTGAAGTTTCATGATCATCATCATTAGCTTCCTCACTAACTGGTGTAGGTGTCACAGAAACAGTTTTCTGTGATGCACTACTTTCCAATAAGGGAGCAGGTACAGTTATCTTGTCAAGTTCTACTTTCCTCCCACTCACTTCTTTCGAGACAAACTCCTTCTCCAGAAAGTTTCCGAATTTAGCAACAAAAGTCTTGCCTTCGGATCTATGATAGAAGGTGTATCCAATAGTTTCCTTTGGATATCCTATGAAGACACATTTCTCCGATTTGGGTTCGAGCTTATCAGGTTGAAGCTTTTTCATAGAAGCATCGCAGCCCCAAACTTTTAGAAACGACAACTTTGGTTTCTTGCCAAACCATAGTTCATAAGGCGTCGTCTCAACGGATTTTGATGGTGCCCTATTTAACGTGAATGCGGCCGTCTCTAGAGCGTATCCCCAAAATGATAGCGGTAAATCAGTAAGAGACATCATAGATCGCACCATATCTATAAAGTACGACGTTCGGACACACCATTACGCTGTGGTGTTCCGGGTGGCGTGAGTTGCGAAACTATTCCACAATTTTTCAAATGTACACCAAACTCGTAACTCAAATATTCTCCTCCACGATCAGATCGTAGAAACCTTATTTTCTTGTTACGATGATTTTCAACTTCACTCTGAAATTCCTTGAACTTTTCAAATGTTTCAGACTTATGTTTCATTAAGTAGATATACCCATATCTGCTTAAATCATCTGTGAAGGTGAGAAAATAACGATATCCGCCACGAGCCTCAATATTCATCGGACCACATACATCTGTATGTATGATTTCCAACAAATCTGTTGCTCTCTCCATAGAACCAGAGAACGGTGTTTTGGTCATCTTGCCCATGAGGCACGGTTCGCAAGTACCAAGTGATTCATAATCAAGTGGTTCCAAAAGTCCATCAGTATGGAGTTTCTTCATGCGCTTTACACCGATATGACCTAAACGGTAGTGCCACAAATAAGTTGCACTATCATTATCAACTCTGCATCTTTTGGCTTCAACATTATGAATATGTGTATTACTACTATCGAGATTCAATAAGAATAGACCACTCTTCAAGGGTGCATGACCATAAAAGATATTACTCATATAAATAGAACAACCATTATTCTCTTGATTTAAATGAATAACCGTCTCGCATTAAACAAGATCCAGATATAATGTTCATGCTCAACGCTGGCACCAAATAACAATTATTTAGGTCTAATGCTAATCCCGAAGGTAGATGTAGAGGTAGCGTGCCGATCGCGATCACATCAACTTTGGAACCATTTCCCACGCGCATCGTCACCTCGTCCTTAACCAATCTTCGCTTAATCCGTAGTCCCTGTTTCGAGTTGCAAATATTAGCAACAGAACCAGTATCAAATACCCAGGTGCTACTGCGAGCATTAGTAAGGTACACATCAATAACATGTATATCACATATACCTTTGTTCACCTTGCCATCCTTCTTATCCGCCAAATACTTGGGGCAGTTCCGCTTCCAGTGACCAGTCTGCTTGCAATAGAAGCACTCAGTTTCAGGCTTAGGTCCAGGTTTGGGTTTCTTCTCTTCCGTAGCAACTTGCTTGCCATTCTTTTTGAAGTTCCCCTTTTTCTTCCCTTTGCCCTTTTTCTTGAAACTAGTGGTCTTGTTGACCATCAACACTTGATGCTCCTTCTTGATTTCTACCTCTGCAGCTTTCAGCATTGCGAAGAGCTCGGGAATAGTCTTGTTCATCCCTTGCATATTATAGTTCATCACGAAGCTCTTGTAGCTTGGTGGCAGTGATTGAAGAATTCTGTCAATGACGCAATCATCCGGAAGATTAACTCCCAATTGAATCAAGTGATTATTATACCCAGACATTTTGAGTATATGCTCACTGACAGAACTGTTCTCCTCCATCTTGCAGCTATAGAACTTATTGGAGACTTCATATCTCTCAATCCGGGCATTTGCTTGAAATATTAACTTCAACTCCTGGAACATCTCATATGCTCCATGACGTTCAAAACGTCGTTGAAGTCCCGATTCTAAGCCGTAAAGCATGGCACACTGAACTATCGAGTAGTCATTAGCTTTGTTCTGCCAGACGTTCATAACATCCGGCGTTGCTCCTGCAGCAGGCCTGGCACCCAGCGGTGCTTCCAGGACGTAATTCTTCTGTGCAGCAATGAGGATAATCCTCAAGTTACGGACCCAGTCCGTGTAATTGCTACCATCATCTTTCAACTTTGCTTTCTCAAGGAACGCATTAAAATTCAACGGAACAACAGCATGAGCCATCTATCTACAACCAAACATAAACAAGCAAGATACTAATCAGGTACTAAGTTTCATGATAAATTTAAGTTCAGTTAATCAAATTAATTAAAGAACTCCCACTTAGATAGACATCCCTCTAATCCTCTAAGTGATTACGTGATCCAAATCAACTAAACCATAACCGATCATCACGTGAGATGGAGTAGTTTTCAATGGTGAACATCGTTATGTTGATCATATCTACTATATGATTCATGCTCGACCTTTCGGTCTCCGTGTTCCGAGGCCATATCTGTATATGCTTGGCTCGTCAAGTATAACCTGAGTATTCTACGTGTGCAACTGTTTTGCACCCGTTGTATTTGAACGTAGAACCTATCACTCCCGATCATCACGTGGTGTCTCAGCACGAAGAACTTTCGCAACGGTGCATACTCAGGGAGAATACTTCTTGATAATTTAGTGAGAGATCATTTTATAATGCTACCGTCAATCAAAGCAAGATAAGATGCATAAAAGGAAAAACATCACATGAAATCAATATAAGTGATATGATATGGCCATCATCATCTCGTGCTTGTGATCTCCATCTTCGAAGCACCGTCGTGATCACCATCGTCACCGGCGTGACACCTTGATCTCCATCGTAGCATCGTTGTCGTCTCGCCAAGTTTATGATTCTACGACTATCGCTACTGCTTAGTGATAAAAGTAAAGCATTACATCGCGATTGCATTGCATACAATAAAACGACAACCATATGGATCCTGCCAGTTGCTGATAACTCGGTTACAAAACATGATCATCTCATACAATAAAATTCAGCATCATGCCTTGACCATATCACATCACAACATGCCCTGCAAAAACAAGTTAGACGTCCTCTACTTTGTTGTTGCAAGTTTTATGTGGCTGCTACGGGCTTAAGCAAGAACCAATCTCACCTACGCATCAAAACCACAACGATAGTTTGTCAAATAGACTCCGTTTTAACCTTCGCAAGGACCGGGCGTAGCCATACTAGGTTCAACTAAAGTTGGAGAGACTGTCGCCCGCAAGCCACCTATGTGCAAAGCACGTCGGGGGAACAGGTCTCGCGTAAGTGTACGCGTAATGTTGGTCCGGGTCGTCTCGTCCAACAATGCCGCCGAACCAAAGTATGACATGCTGGTAGGCAGTATGACTTATATTGCCCACAACTCACTTGTGTTCTACTCGTGCATTTAACATCAACATAAATAACCTAGGCTCTGATGCCACTGTAGGGTTTCGTAGTAATTTCAAAAAATTTCCTACGCACACGCAAGATCATGTGATGCATAGCAACAAGAGGGGAGAGTGTTGTCTAGGTACCCACGCAGACCGACTGCGGAAGCGATGACGCAACGTAGAGGAAGTAGTCGTACGTCTTCACGATCCAACCGATCAAGTATCGAAACTACGGCACCTCCGAGTTCGAGCACACGTTCAGCTCGATGACGATCCCAGGACTCCGATCCAGCAAAGTGTCAGGGAAGAGTTCCGTCAGCACGACGGCGTGGTGATGATCTTGATGCACTACAGCAGCAGGGCTTCGCCTAAACTCCGCTACAGTATTATCGAGGAATATGGTGGCTGGGGGCACCGCACACGGCTAAGGAATAGATCACGTGGATCAACTTGTGTGTTCTAGGGTACCTATGCCTCAGTATATAAAGGACTAGAGGGGGGAGGCTGGCCGGCCAAGGTGTGGCGCGCCAGGAGAGTCCTACTCCCTCTGGGAGTAGGATTCCCCCCCCCCCCAATCCTAGTTGGAATAGGATTCGCGGAAGGGGAAAAGAGAGGGAGGGGGCCGGCCACCTCTCCTAGTCTTAATAGGACTAGGGGAAGGGGGACGCGCGCAGCCCATGTAGGGCTGCCTCTTCTCTTTTCCACTAAGGCCCATCATGGCCCATTTAGCTCCCGGGGGGTTCCGATAACCTTCCCGGTACTCCGGTAAAATCCCGATTTCACCCGGAACACTTCCGATATCCAAACATAGGCTTCCAATATATCAATCTTTATGTCTCGACCATTTCGAGACTCCTCGTCATGTCCGTGATCACATCCGGGACTCCGAACAATCTTCGGTACATCAAAATGCATAAACTCATAATATAACTGTCATCGTAACCTTAAGCGTGCGGACCCTACGGGTTCGAGAACAATGTAGACATGACCGAGACACGTCTCCGGTCAATAACCAATAGCGGGACCTGGATGCCCATATTGGCTCCTACATATTCTACGAAGATCTTTATCGGTCAGACCGCATAACAACATACGTTGTTCCCTTTGTCATCGGTATGTTACTTGCCCGAGATTCGATCGTCAGTATTCCTATACCTAGTTCAATCTCGTTACCGGCAAGTCTCTTTACTCGTTCTGTAATACTTCATCCCGCAACTAACTCATTTAGTTGCAATGCTTGCAAGGCTTAAGTGATGTGCATTACCGAGAGGGCCCAGGGATACCTCTCCGACAATCGGAGTGAGAAATCCTAATCTCGAAATACGCCAACCCAACATGTACCATTGGAGACACCTGTAATGCTCCTTTATAATCACCCAGTTACGTTGTGACGTTTGGTAGCACCCAAAGTGTTCCTCCGGTAAACGGGAGTTGCATAATCTCATAGTTATAGGAACATGTATAAGTCATGAAGAAAGCAATAGCAACATACTAAACGATCGGGTGCTAAGCTAATGGAATGGGTCATGTCAATCAGATCATTCTCTTAATGATGTGATCCCGTTAATAAAATAACAACTCACTGTTCATGGTTAGGAAACATAACCATCTTTGATTAACGAGCTAGTCAAGTAGAGGCATACTAGTGACACTTTGTTTGTCTATGTTTTCACACATGTATTATGTTTCCGGTTAATACAATTCTAGCATGAATAATAAACATTCATCATGATTATAAGGAAATAAATAATAACTTTATTATTGCCTCTAGGGCATATTTCCTTCAATGCCGCAGATCCAAATCTTTCCAATACTCCAAGTCCCACAAAGTGGACCCGCGGGTAAACAATAATCTCTCTTCTACCCTGCCACGCTTCCTTTTCCCGCTACCATTACAAGGATGGTTTCCTGGTATAATATGTCCGACCTTCTCTAATTCCACTTGCAACTCATAGGCGGTGAGCCTCTTTGGCACATCACGGTTTTCATGATTTGCATTGAACACATGTCTTCGGTATTTTGTAGGACGCGGCTTGTCCTTGGCAAGGAAATGTCGGTGTCCAATGTAACAGATCTTGCTAAGTATTGCGTATGACAGCGGATTCCTGTCACAGCGAACACATGCATTGTAACCATGTGTCGTTCGCCCTGACATAGTGCCCAAAGCCGGATAATCATGGATGCACCAAATTATAACAACATGCAGAAAGAAATCAGCTGGTGGGCTGCTATATAGGTCTCGAGTGAGAACACCCCTCCATAGCTATCGAAGTTCCTTCACAAGAGGCTCCATGAATAAATCAAAATCCTTTCCAGGACTTTTTGGAACTGGGATGAGCAAGGCCATCATGTAGTTTGATTCTTTGGTGCAGACAGTTGGAGGCATGTTGTAAGGGATAACAAGCACTGGCCACATGCTATATGTGGCGCTCGGGTGGCCAAATGGGTTATATCCATCTGAAACTAAGCCAAGTCTAATGTTTCTCGGGTCAGCAGCAAACTTTTTGTGTTTCTGATTGAAGCTTTTCCACTCACTAACATGAGATGGATGGCTCATTACATTCTGATCTCTGTACTCCTGGTTCCTAGAATGCCACAGTACATCCTCCCTTGTTTCAGCATCATGAAACAACCTCTGCAATCTTGGTGTAATTGGAAAATGTCTCAGAACATTATGAGGAATCCTCTTCATAGCATCGCTATCTTTCCATCTTGATGATTTACATTTCAGGCATTCACTTAAGTTGGCATAATCCTTCCAGAACATAACACAATTATTCTTACAAACATGGATCATATCATATCCAATTCCAACCGCACGAAGGAAATTCTTAATTTTACTGTAGGTGTGTAGCAGCTCAGATGCATCTGGGAAAGCTTTGCGGAAAGCAGCCAAGATCGCATCGAATGATTTGTTAGTCATCTTCTCAGATGTCTTCACCTGAAGAAAGGTGACCATAGCTGAGAATACTGACAGCTTATTTCCTGGGGTGACAGCCATGTTGCAGTGTTCCAACATGCGGGCCCACCATTTTTCTTATGTAGGTGAAAGTTCATGAAATGCACAAGCATTTCGTAGCATTGTTTCAATGTTGGTCAAACTCACTGGCGCCACCACCACCTCCTCCTCCTCCTCTTCAACCTGAGCATCACGCAGATCAAGATGGTGATCTACTGCTTCCATGTAGTGAGTAACATTGACGTTCACAGCTTCACCATGATGAACCCACCTACTATATGTGACCGACATCTCATACAAGTGTAGATGATTTTGCACAGTTGACTGGGGTCTTGTAACTGAATTCATACAACTGCTACACGGGCAGAGCACATCTGATTTAGGACCACCGTACTCAGCTCTGATAAAGTTCATGAAGTTTTCAACCCCCTCGACATATGCAGCGGAGAATCTTCAAGCAAAAGTTATCCAAGTCCTATCCTTCTGTTAGACATACAAATTAGTTCTTCTAATAGATATTATAGTAAAAACATATATGCTTTTTATGAAGTCCAGAAAAAATTACCTAGGTCGATGTCTAATGCTATGGCAATATATTTGGATGAGCAGATCAAAGTAAGGAAATATATTTAAAGCTAATTCAGCAAACAGATGTGAGTGCTAAATTATGGCAGGCTATTTCATCAGTCAATGAGGCTGAGCACACAGCCATCGAACTATCAAAGGCCATCACAGCAACAAAGATCGAGTATAAAACGGTGTAGAGCTATTTCACCTAACAGATTGGCTACTAGACCATGGCAATCTACGTCACAATAAATATATGGCAGGATATTTTAGCAACTAATTGGGCTTGGCATGCCATCTCAGCTAAGCAGATTGGGTGCAGATCAGGGCAAGGAAGATTCTTAAGCAGAGCATATTGACTGTAAACTACTTGGGCAAATAGTGAGATTAACAGCGTCTATCAGCTAACATTCAGCGCTACACCGACATGCACGGGGCCTCTGTCTAGAATGCGCGTACCGCAGGAGAAGCTGACCGACGTGCGTCTCCACACGAACGTCGCCAGCGGTGGTGGCGCTGACCTTCGTGCGTCTCCACAAGAACGTCGCTAGCGGTGGCGGCATAGCTAGCGGACGGCTTTGGCAGAGCGAATGGAGTGGATGGGGACGGGGGGGTTGGGGAATATTATGGGCTATTTGGCCAAAGGGCGGTTGAATTTGGGATTTGGGGGGAATTTTTGAGGGGGGATTTTCGTGCGGTGGGCAGGGAGAGTTTGGCGCATGGTCTGTTTCTCCAAGAGCAGTCTCACGTGTCAGTGAAGAGGCAAGCGGAAGCGCGTTCCGTTTGTGTGAGCCGTGTGCAGGACTGAACATGTGTGGGGTGCAATGCGACTACGACAGGGGTGAGGTGAGTGTCCCGCCTTTTTTCCTTTTAAACTAGGTGCTTTGCCCCCTAAAAAAACTTGGTGCTTTGCATGATCCATCGATACTACTACTAGTAATCCAGTAATCCCGACTAAAACAGCACAGCCGGGTCTTTTCCCGCGCGATATGCTGGGAGGTTAGCTTAGTTGGGGTTTTTAGGACGAGAAATGCTACACCTACGTAATCCCACTTACGTAATTGACGTAATGTGAAATGTGTGAGCTGTTGATTGTAGATTGGGGGGAGGGAGGGGCCCACCACCATGAAAATCAGGGAGGAGAGAGAGAGGCAATTTACGTTAACCCTTTTGTAGGTTCCCGTAGATGTAGAATGATGTGAAATGCGTGAATGTGTAGTGGACGTACTATTGGAGTGCCTAAGATAAATTGTGTATGTAGACCCTATGTGTTTATTTACTTCGCATGTTAGCTTTGTCTCAATTCAATAAAAAGCAGACTTGGTGATGATGGTGTACCTGCCATCCTGCAATATAGGTTGTCCGATCTATATCTAACGGATAGGAAGGAAACTATGACAATTTACCCGCACTCCTATCCACATTTGCAGATAAGGCCTTCCCTCATTCATCCTTTTCTCCCACAAGATCTTAATGTTCCGTGCAACGCACATGCATCTTGCTAGTACTCCTACAATATACTATATTATTGGAAGTTCATATACACCATCCGAGATTAATGCAAACACGACAGATTTTCATTACATTTCGAACTTTTATAGGATAGGAAAATAACAGAAACCCGACCCTAAACCTATTCTACGGTGGTGACCAACGTCCTCCATCTGCGATCTCCATGTACGGGGGCGGGGTTCAAGACGAAGGTGCGGCTCCGACGAGGAAGAGTAGAACACAGGAGACGGACCGGCCAGTTGGCACACCATGCCCTGCTACCTCCCATGCCCTACTCATCCTCGAAGGAGTCCCCGACCTCGGTAGTGCCGAACGTTGGACGGTGACAAGTAGGACGCGTGGCTGGCGGTGCTCCCGTTGTCGGCTGCCATCATGGCCACCGCTTGTGCGGTCGCGTCCGCGTCCGCGTTCGGCCACATCGTATTACATCACGAGCGGCGACTTGAGCGAGGGCGGCGACCTCGAGCTTCATGCCCGAAGACAAAGCTCTCCCGCAGAGCGTTCGCGCTCGTGGTCATGGCGGATGTGGTGCCATTAAGTCACCGGAGTTGGTTCCTCAGGCACCGAGCCTCTTAGCGACGACATACAGACGAACGGCATGAATGCGGGTAGCTGGCGTCGGCTGGGAACGCACCGTGCGAAGGCGCAAGTGACGAGGGTTTTTGGTGTGCCAGGGTAGTCAGCTGCGGTTGTGGCAATGTTGGAGATGCCCTTTGCTCAGATGTGACCCCACATGTCATTGAAAAAGCAAGACGACCCGACATGGTCTCAGGTCCCGGGGATGTAGTTGGCCGCGCTACACCACTGCGCGGACGCGTCGTGGCGCGCACGCACTTCGGCACACCATGCATCCTCGACGAGCCAGGTGTTGATCTACTAGTCGTGCCACAGCGCTAACGCCACCCTCGGCACACTGAAACCGACCGTGTCCAGCGACGATGAGCGTGTCGCTCACCGTGGTCACCCTATCCAGAGGCGGTGCTGGAGCTGCGCCATGTTGCTGGCCCCCACGACCCACAAGAATGGTTGCCGATGGCGAGGAGGTCGTGGGCCGGCTCCTCCATTGGACTAGTCTGTGCCACGTCGTCCCGGCAGGTGTGCACCACATGTAGGTTTCCTTGTTTTCCTGGCCATATTCGAGCGTCAGTGCTCCGTGTTGCGCATTAGGCGCAGAACAGGTGGTTTTTGTGCCCTAGTTCAAATGTGGTACAGCACCAAGTTGTTACCCTAGCCCCAAGTGTGGTGGTTTTGGGTACGGTACCACCCTTTTCCTTTTCAAGTAGTGAAGCATAACACTTGATTAAGTAGCTGGATGGTGTGCTAAATGTAGGTGTCTGACTATTAGAAAGAATAATTGAGGTGTGCTCGGTCTGTGCCCGCATTTAGGGGTCCAACTTACCATGTTCCAGCAGTAATAACTATACTAGTCCCTGCGTACTCCCTCTGTTTTTATTTACTCCGCATTTCATCTTTGCTCAAAGTCAAACTTTGTAAACTTTGACGAAGTTTATAGATAGAAATAATAACATATACAATAACAAATCAATACCATTAGATTCATTATTGAATATACTTTCACATCATGTATATTTGCTATTGTAAATGTTCATATTTCTACTCTTACTAGCAAGATGCCCGTGCGTTGCACGTAACATCAAGATGCATTTGCATGACTAGTTTATCTTGTGAGAGAAAAGGATGAACGAGGGAAGGCCTTATTTGCAAATGTGGAGAGGTGTGTGGGTACCTTTTTGCAAAATTGCCATAGTATCCTCCTATCCGTCAGATATAAATCGGACGGCCTATATTGCAGGATGGCAGGCACACCATCATCACTATCCCAGGTGCATCTTGAACTTCGCTCGAGCGAGGGCGATGACCTCGCTCGAAATGAACCACCATCCCAGGTCCTTGCTTAAACTTCGCGGTGTCATATGTGGTTGCATGTTGCATATGGTGTCTAGCTTGTATTCAAAAGGCCGAAGTCGGTCTTTATTAAGATAAGGAAAGATATTTTTTACATGAACCACCATCCCAGGAGCACCAGAAGAAAAATAGCTAGTGAGGGCACTAGCCGATCTAGTTACAAACCCAACACAGAGAGGCATCACCTGGAAGCCAACTAAAAAGCCACGATGGTGGCGAAGTAGCCCGCCTCCCACCAGGCTCTCAGGTCCTAGGTGATCATGCTCACCACCCCAGCCGGATGTCTAGCTTGTATTACTTCCAATTTGGTTAAATTGCATTTTCTTAGCTTACAAATTATACCTTTGAATATGACATGCCTTCCTGTTTTTGGTACATACTAGTACATCTATCTATTAACCATGTTCTTACACCAAAGTAATGTTTTTGTGTATCCCTCATCAATCAATTATGATGCGGCAGTCAGGCCGGTGGACTACTGTGAGTAAAGATCCTCATTTAAAGAATGCAGCGTCAGCCTCCTGACATGATTCTCAAGAGACAGCAAGGCTAGATGAAGATAGTGAACGTAGCTCTGTAGTTGATTACCCCATTTCCCCTACATTAGCATCACAGGTGCTTGCTCTAACTTGGCAGTGTGATATGTGGTTGCATGTTGCATATGGTGTCTAGATTGTAATTCTTCCAATCTGGTTAAACTGGATGTGCTATTCTGCTTAGTTTATACATTATACCTATTAATGTGACATGCCTTCCTGTTTTTAGTACATAGTACATCTGTCTATTAAGCATGTCCTTACAAAAAACTATTGTTTTTTTGTATCCCACATCAATCAATATGACGAGACACCTTTAGTATATGCAGTGTGATATTAGTTGCATCTTTCATATGATTCATAGCATGCGCTGCTTCTAATTTGTTGAAATGCCATTTATGATGGGACGCTTTTAACTTGGCAGAGTCATATTGGTTGCATCTTTCATGTGGTGTCTAGCTTGCATTGCTTCTTATTTGTTGGAATGGTTTCTGCTTAGTTTAGACAAACAGTTGTGAACATGCCATGCCGTCCTGTTTTTCGTAAAATTTCCATCCTGGTATCATGTGTTTTCCTTACATCAAAGTAGTGATTGTCAGTGTCATGCATGAATGAGTTCTGAAGAGTGCATTTTATTGCCTTTCCTTGTCGATTTAACTTGACAATTCAAAATCAATAAAGCGGAAGGAAGTTAGTAAGACAGAGGATAAAAGTGCTCCTTCCAAACGGAGGGCCTCTACAGATTCTACTGCTCCATCCCCCCAAGATGATTTGCAAGACAACACATGCATAGACACTCAACGTAGCTGTGTTGATGATGAGCACATCTCCCCTAGTGCACCATCATAGGTGCTCCCTCTAACTTGGCACCGTTATATGTGGTTGCATGTTATGTATGATGTCTAGCTTGTATTGCTTCTAATTTTTTTGAATTCCGTCTGCTTACTTTACACATTATACTTGTGAATAAGACACGTGTTCCTGTTTCTAGAACATACAATATCCGTCTATCACACCGTGTTCTTACATCAAAGTACTATTATTGTGTAACCTACAACAATCACTTATCATAAGACACGTTTGACTTGGGAGTGTGATATAGGTTACATCTCGCATTCTTTTCTAGCTTGTACTACTTATAATTTTTTGAAATGGCACTTATGACGAGACAATTTTAACTTGGTAGAGTGATATTCATTGCATATTTCATCTGGTGTCTAGCTTTCATTGCTTCTAATTTCTTGAAATGCCTTCTCCTTAGTTTACACATCATAAGCTATGAATATGCAATGCTGTGAATATGCAATGGCACTAATGACGAGAGACCTTTAACTTGGTAGTGTGATGTTGTTTCCATCTTGCATATGATTTATTTCTTGTACTGCTTCACATTTGTTTAAGCGCCATTTATGATGAGACATTGTTAACTTGGCAGAGCGATATTTGTAGCATCTTTCATATGATGTCTACCTTCCATTGCATTGCTTCTAATTTAGTGAAATGTCTTCTACTTAGTTTACACATCATAGTTCTGGTTATCTCATGTCATCCTGTTTTTCGTACATATTACATCATCCTATCATGTGGTTGTCTAACATCAAAGTTCAGTTCTTCTGTATCACGCATCAATTTGTTTTGAAGAACTAAATTATTATTCGTTTTTCTTGTCAGCTTGACTTAACATGGCACGGAGAAAGAGAAAGGAACACAGAATGACAGGGAAAGGGAAGCGGAAGAATCCTGCAGATTCTGCTGGTACTGATGGTGCAATAGAAGGTCAAAGTCCAGCAAAAAATTGTACAAACAGGGTATCCCGTGCTACACGAGCTGCAGAACAAGCCAAACAGAAACAAATAGCTGCCACCAAACAAGCAGAGACGGCCATAGTTGTTGCAACACCTTCCACATTACCACCAGTTGCATGAGTTACTCGTTGGTCAACTCAGCTAGCAGCACGTTCCCAAGCTCCCTTGCCACCTGACACTACTTCTGAAGCACTCTTGACACAAGATGAGTTGGCAAGATCAGATGAACTTTGTGAGCTTCAACAACAAGAAGATAGTTGTCGGAGTCAAGTTACAGTTGCATGCCACAGTTTGATGTACACTAACACTTCCTATGTTCGTTGTTGGACTAGCACCTAGGCGCAAGAGGAAACAAACATCAGGGATAATGCTCGATAGGTTAACTAAATCTAGAGGAGGAAGAATGGAGATCTATTTTGAGGCAGGTTTAAAAAGGCCACGTGATGCTACAGAGTCAGCCAAGTTAGTATCAGAGGCTAGGTGTCATGTACGTATCCTCCCAACATGGATTCAGTACATGAATGACATAGACAAAACCCAGTTCAACACCTTCCTCGACCATTTATTTGTAAGTATGGTTATGTATGGAAACTAGTAATATCGTCTTGCTCTGTCCCATACTTTCTAGGTTGCTGATAATGAGACTCCCATAATTTTCAATAGATGAGGTTCAAGTTGGATAGCCAAGATGATGCAACCAGACAAGCTTGCACCCATGTTTTCAAGTCTGCTCTGCGACAGTATCGGTATAACTTGAGGGAAACTCACTTTGAAGGCAAGGCTAACAGTGAACTTGCCCAAACATCTATAGTGGAAAATATATCGGACTGCGAGGGTCTTGTAATTAGCTGATGTTTCACTCTTTTCGTTGTACCATATTATCAGCTCAATATTGACTTGTTCCAAATGCAGAGGAAATCCTGCAAGGACCAAAAAGTACCTGAACCAAATGATGTGGAAATCTTCAAGGACTGTCACACCAGCAAGACGAAGGGCATGACTACACCAGTCAAAGCCGCTGTTGTAAGTCATTAATCCTCATGCCTTTTAACAACTACTTATTCTGACTTGTGCCTTGAACTGCATGGTTTGCAGCCAATATCTATTACTCTTTTCAATTTTATACACAATTGTCTCAGTGTATCATTACACCTTACAAGGTTTAAAAGAGAGGAGTGATGTTCCTTTGATCTTGACCTATAATCTAGTTCCATGCTGGACTTGCCCACACAACGTTACAATTGCCTGTTTATCTGTTCTTAGTTGTTTTGTGATATGAATGATGTCATACTATCCTTACCATATTATAAACTTTGTCTCTTTATCCTTTGCTGTCAATACAATGTGAAGAAATAGACAATACATTAGCCATGGTACATGGTCATATGTTTGGAACCTGGTTTTATTATGTACTTTGCAGTAAAATACAACTAATGTTTTACATGGGTTCACCAGAATAAGTTATGTATACAGACCAAAGCTATTTTGTTTGGTTTTGTTGCCTCATTAATATCTTCTGTTCTGGTACTACTAATGTAAAAACTCAACTTTTCAGTATGCTATGGAAAAATGGTGGAACCGCCACCTTCTGAAGGTGGCGAGGCAACTATAACCCCAATGTCAGCTCTTGCTGTAGTGGGTCAGTACCTGTCCACTAACAGTGCCAAAAGCACGTTCCTGCGTAATACTGGGTTGGTTGTTAAGGCAATCTCGTCCAAATGCTTCATGATCAAGATATGCAAGCTCAAAACAATGTTATATATGCACTCCAGACACAAGTCCATTCCCTAATAGAGACCCTTTGTGAAACAAGGACATACATTGTTCGATGTCATCAAGATATGCATGGTTTTGAAACCAGACTATCAAACATTTGCTATGCTGTTCGGGAGCCTAGGAGAAATGAAGGCGAAGGTTATGGTGCTTCGCTGGACTATACAACATGAAAACGTAACAGTCAGGTCAAATGAACTGAGCTTCTGAACTTCTGGTGGTGCATTTATCTGCCAGACTGTTAACTTTTATGCCAACCTTCCTTTTGTTTTATAGTTGTAATTTGTTTTGTTGCGATACAAAATTTGTTCTTAACATGCAGCCAGCAGCTAAACAAAACAGCAAGCCATTTTTGTATAGTGTAGGGTGTTCCCTATATTTGCACTGGTGGCCATCTTTGATACCCAGTGGATGTAATCTGTGCAATCGCCTTAATAGCCTAGCGTTAGTACCTGGTTATTTTTTCCTAGTCTTCTTTTTCCCTGGTTTGCTAGTGACCGCAACAACCATGGGCCATATACGGATCGTGGTAACCTTGATGCTGCTATGGGTCGTAGGATCCATGGGCCTCCAACAGGGCCATAGAATCGGTGGGCCTCGGGCCGTCGGATAAATGGGTCTACATGGGCCGTAAATGGGCGTAATTGGTATCAACCTAGCACAGTAACGGGCCGTTAACAGGTCGGAGGACAGCAAAGGCTTAATTCTGTCACAGGCATAACGGGTCGTCAATGGGCCAGAATATAGGACGGGCTGGAAACGGCGGAACGGGTTAACAGGCCAAAAACGGGCCGACTCTTGCCATGGGCCGAATTTGGCCCATTAGGGGAACAAGCCAGTAACGGGCCAGAAGTAATTGAGGGCCGGAAAGGAACCCAAGAACGTATGGGCCATCAGTAGGCCGAAAGCTAACATAGGCTGGAAACGGCCCATGTGAATCATGGGCCGTTAATGGGTACAAAGAAATTTGTTGTTCGTTATGGGCTAGAGTCACCGTTAGCCTCTTAAGGGCCTAAAGATACAAAGGCCGCATATGGACCGAAAGACATCGTGGGCCATACATGGGCCGAAAGTGAAACGGGCTCATGTTATATCCGACGGCCCACATGACGTTGTTGGACCGATTTTGGGTAGGCCCTAATGGGTCATGAGTTACCGGGCCGTAAAATGGGCTATTTGCGAAGAGACTGTTAGCAAGCTTTTCATGGGCCAGCCCGCTAACTTTTGACCAAGTCAAACGGGCTGACCTTTGTAAGCTAAATGGGCTAGTGGTGGGCCATCGCACGTGTCGACATATCATAGGCGCCTATCTCACCCACTGACGAGCTGATACATGTTTCCTCCAGCCAATCAGAATTTTGCACATGGAAATTTCCCATTGGTCTGGGCTGTTAACGGGTTATCGGATCCAAAATCGGACCTGATAGCTTAATGGCGACCCTTGACGAAAGCACTTCTGTGACACGCGATTTATCGTCATGGAAGTGGACACTTCCGTGATGATAATTTTGGTAATGTCATGGAACACTTCTACGACAGCACATGTATGACTATCTTGATTCTGTCATAAAATCGTCATGGATGTACATGCATGACAAAAAACGTGACCTACTGTGAGAAACATGTATCATCACGGAAGTGTATTTTTTTGTAGTGCTATGAGTAAAACCAGATCCTCGAGTTTCCTCATGGTGGCCCCGCAGTCTACCCATTTGGTTCCAACACCATTAGCACTGGCCCCCCTGTTTATGTAGAAAGAATCCTTGGGTTCATGACACCCTAAGCCAATTAATTATTTAGTTCAATATTATTATGGAAAATGTTAAAACCAATGCCGGGCCTTGGTGGAAGAGTTTTATTCAAAGCGAACTGCCAAGAGGGGCCCATAAACCCTCATCGTGTTAGGGACGCAAAATCAAGGAACATAACACCGGTATGACGGAAACTAGGGCGGCAAGAGTGGAACAAAACACCAGGCAAAAGGGTGAGCCTTCCACCCTTTACCAAGTATATATGTGCATTAATTAAATAAGAGATATTGTGAGATCCCATGATATCCATGATATCCATGTCCCAACATGGAACAACCTGCAACTGCACCTGCAACTAGCAATGATATAAGAGGGGCTGAGCAAAGCGCTAACATAGCCAAACAACGGTTTGCTAGGAAGGGTAAAAAGGTTAGAGGCTATCTGCTACCTCTTGAGCATGCGTTGGTTTTCCCTTGAAGAGGAAAGGGTGATGCAGCAAAGCAACGTAAGTATTTCCTCGGTTTTTGAGAACCAAGGTATCAATCCAGTAGGAGACCACGCGCGAGTCACCTCGTACCAACACAAACAAATAAGAACCTCACAACCAACGCGATAAAGGGGTTGTCAAGCCCTTCACGGCCACTTGCAAGATTGAGATCTGATAGAGATAATAATAATAATAATAAGATAAATTTTTTTGGTATTTTTATGATGTAGATTGAAAGTAAATATTGCAAAATAAAATATATTGGAAACTTGTATGATGGAGAATAGACCCGGGGGCCATAGGTTTCACTAGTGGCTTCTCTCAAGATAGCATAAGTATTACGGTGGGTGAACAAATTACTGTCGAGCAATTGATAGAAAATCGAATAATTATGAGAATATCTAGGTATGATCATGTATATAGGCATCACGTCCGTGACAAGTAGACCGACTCCTGCCTGCATCTACTACTATTACTCCACACATCGCCCGCTATCCAGCATGCATCTAGAGTATTAAGTTCATAAGAATAGAGTAACGCCTTAAGCAAGATGACACGATGTAGAGGGATAAACTCATGCAATATGATATAAACCCCATCTTTTTATCCTCGATGGCAACAATGCAATACGTGTCATTTCCCTTTCTGTCACTGGGATTGAGCACCACAAGATTGAACCCAAAGCTAAGCACTTCTCCCATTGCAAGAAAGATCAATCTAGTTGGCCAAACCAAACTGATAATTCGAAGAGACTTGCAAAGATAACTAATCATACATAAAAGAATTCAGAGAAGATTCAAATATTGTTCATAGATAAACTTGATCATAAACCCACAATTCATCGGATAGATCGCAAAAGAAGATTACATCGAATAGATCTCCAAGAAAATTGAGGAGAACTTTGTATTGTGATCCAAAGAGAGAGAAGAAGCCAGCTAGATAATAAATATGGACCCGAAGGTCTGAAGTAAACTACTCACACATCATCGGAGGGGCCATGGAGTTGATGTAGAGGCCCTCCGTGATCAATGCCCTCTTCGGCAGAGCTCCGAAAAAGGCCCCAAGATGGGATCTCTTGGGTACAGAAGGTTGCGGCGGTGGAAATAAGGTTTCGTGGTGCTCCTGGATGTTTCCGGGGTATATGAATATATATAGGAGGAAGAAGTAGGTCGGTGGAGCAACGAGGGGCCCACGAGGGTGGAGGGCGTGTCTAGGCGGTAGGCGCGCCCCCTGCCTCGTGGCCTCCTAGATTGTTTCTTGACGTCCACTCCAAGTCTCCTGGATCACGTTTGTTCCAAAATAACGCTCCCAAAGGTTTCATTCCGTTTGGACTCCATTTGATATTCTTTTTCTGCGAAACACTGAAATAGGCAAAAAACAGCAATTTGGCCTGGGCCTCCGGTTAATAGGTTAGTCCCAAAAATAATATAAAAGTGTAAAATAAAGCCCATTAACATCTAAAACAGATAATATAATAGCATGGAACAATCAAAAATTATAGATACATTGGAGACGTATCAAGCATCTCCAAGCTTAATTCCTGCTCATCCTCGAGTAGGTAAATGATAAAAATAGAATTTTTTGATGTGGAATTCTTCCTAACATATTTCTCAATGTAATTTTTCTTTATTGTGGCATGAATGTTCAGATCTGAAAGATTCAAGATAAAATTTCAATATTGATATAGAAATAATAATACTTCAAGCATACTAACTAAGAAATTATGTCTTCTCAAAATAACATGGCCAAAGAAAGTTATCCCTACAAAATCATATAGTCTGGCTATGCTCTATCTTCATCACACAAAATATTTAGATCATGCACAACCCCGATGAAAAGCCAAGCAATTGTTTCATACTTTTGATGTTATCAAACTTTTTCAACGTTCACGCAATACATGAGCGTGATCCATGTACATAGCACTATAGGTGGAATAGAATGGTGGTTTTGGCGAAGACAAAAAAGGAGAAGATAGTCTCACATCAACTAGGCGTATCAACGGGCTATGGAGATGCCCATCAATAGATATAAATGTGAATGAGTAGGGATTGCCATGCAATGGATGCACTGGAGCTATAAGTGTATGAAAGCTCAACAAAAGAAACTAAGTGGGTGTGCATCTAACTTGCTTGCTCACGAAAACCTAGGGCAATTTGAGGAAGCCCATCATTGGAATATACAAGCCAAGTTCTATAATGCAAAATTCCCACTAGTTTATGAAAGTGACAACATAGGAGACTCTCTATCATGAAGATCATGGTGCTACTTTGAAGCACAAGTGTGGAAAAAGGATAGTAACATTGTCCCTTCTCTTTTTTCTCTCATTTTTTTTATTTGGGCCTTCTTCTTTTTTCTTTTGGCCTCTTTTCTCTTTTTTTCGTCCAGAGTATCATCCCGACTTGTGGGGGAATCATAGTCTCCATCATCCTTTCCTCACTGGGACAATGCTCTAATAATGATGATCATCACACTTCTTTTTTACTTACAACCCAAGAATTACAACTCAATACTTAGAACAAAATATGACTCTATGTGAATGCCTCCGTCGGTGTACTGGGATATGCAATGAATCAAGAGTGACATGTATGAAAGAATTATGAACGGTGGCTTTGCCACAAATACGATGTCATCTACATGATCATGCAAAGAAATATGACAATGATGAAGTGTGTCATAACAAATGGAACGGTGGAAAGTTGCATGGCAATATATCTTAGAATGGCTATGGAAATGCCATAATAGGTAGGTATGGTGGCTGTTTTGAGGAAGGTATATGGTGGGTTTATGGTACCGGCGAAAGTTGCGCGGTACTAGAGAGGCTAGCAATGGTGGAAGGGTGAGGGTGCGTATAATCCATGGACTCAACATTAGTCATAAAGAACTCACATACTTATTGCAAAAATCTATTAGTTATTGAAACAAAATACTACGCACATGCTCCTAGGGGGATAGATTGGTAGGAAAAGACTATCGCTCGTCCCCGACCGCCACTCATATGGAAGGCAATCAATAAATAAATCATGCTCTGACTTCATCACATAACGGTTCACCATACGTGCATGCTACGGGAATCACAAACTTCAACACAATTATTTCTCAAATTCACAACTACTCAACTAGCATGACTCTAATATCACCATCTCCATATCTGAAAACAATCATCAAGTATCAAACTTCTCTTAGTATTCAATGCACTTATATGAAAGTTTTTATTATTCCTAAAAGAAAATTGCCATGTTGTTCTAAAGGACTCTCAAAATAATATAATTGAAGCATGAGAGATCAATTATTTCTATAAAATAAAACCACCACCGTGCTCTAAAAGATATAAGTGAAGCACTAGAGCAAAAACTATATAGCTCAAAAGATATAAGTGAAGCACATAGAGTATTCTAATAAATTCCGATTCATGTGTGTCTCTCTCAAAAGGTGTGTACAGCAAGTATTATTGTGGTAAACTAAAAATAAAAGACTCAAATCATACAATACGCTCCAAGCAAAACACATATCATGTGGCGAATAAAAATATAGCTCCAAGTAAAGTTACCGATGAACAAAGACAAAAGAGGGGATGCCTTCCGGGGCATCCCCAAGCTTAGGCTTTTTGGTGTCCTTGCATTTACCTTGGGGTGCCTTGGACATACCCAAGCTTAGGCTCTTGCCACTCCTTGTTCCATAATCCATCAAATCTTTACCCAAAACTTCAAAACTTCACAACACAAAACTTAACAGAAAATCTCGTGAGCTCCGTTAGCGAAAGAAAACAAAACACCACTTCAAGGTACTATAATGAACTCATTATTTATTTATATTGGTGTTAAACATACTTTATTCCAACTTCTATATGGTTTATAAACTCTTTTACTAGCCATAGATTCACCAAAATAAGCAAACAACACACGAAAAACAGAATCTGTCAAAAACAGAACAGTCTATAGTAACCTGTAACAACGCAAACTTCTGGAACCCCAAAAGTTCTAAAATAACTTTTTGGACGTGAGGAATTTATCTATTAATCATCTGTAAAAAGAATTAACTAAATATCACTCTCCAATAAAAATGGTAGCAATTCTCGTGAGCGCTAAAGTTTCTGTTTTTTACAGCAAGATCAAAAAGACTTTCCCCAAGTCTTCCCTACGGTTCTACTTGGTACAAACACTAATTAAACACAAAAAACACAACCAAAACATAGGCTAGATAAATTATTTATTACTAAACAGGAACAAAAAGCAAGGAATAAAAATAAAATTGGGTCGCCTCCCAACAAGCGCTATCGTTTAACGCCCCTAGCTAGGCATAAAAGCGAGGATAGATCTAGGTATTGCCATCTTTGGTAGGCAATCCATAGGTGGCTCTCATGATAGATTCATATGGCAATTTAATTTTCTTTCTAGGGTAGTGTTCCATGCCTTTCCTTAACGGAAATTGGAATCTAATATTCCCTTCCTTCATATCAACAATTGCACCAATCGTTCTAAGGAAAGGTCTACCAAGAATAATAGGACATGAAGGATTGCAATCTATATCAAGAACAATGAAATCTACAGGTACATAATTCCTATTTGCAACAATAAGAACATCATTAATTTTTCCCATAGGTTTCTTAATAGTGGAATCCACAAGGTGCAAGTTTAAAGAACAATCATCAAATTCACAGAAACCTAGCAAATCACACAAAGTTTTTGGGATCATGGAAACACTAGCACCCAAATCACACAAAGCATAGCATTAATGATCTTTAATTTTAATTTTAATTTTAATTGTAGGTTCCCACTCATCATAATTTTTTCTAGGGATAGAAACTTCCAACTCAAGTTTTTCTTCATAAGATTGCATCAAAGCATCAACGATATGTTTAGTAAAAGCTTTATTTTGACTATAAGCATGAGGAGAATTCAGCACAGATTGCAACAAGGAAGTACACTCTATCAAAGAGAAATTATCATAATTAAATTCCTTGAAATCCAAGATAGTGTGTTCATTGCTACTTAAAGTTTTAACCTCTTCAATCCCACTTTTACCAATTTTTGCATCAAGATCTAAAAACTTCGAATCATTGGGACGCCTTCTAACTAAAGTTGACTCATCTCCAGTCCCATCATTATCTAGATTCATATTGCAAAACAAAGATTTAATAGGGGACACATCAATTACTTTGAGATCTTCATCTTTATTCTCTTAAAAACTTTCCGGTTTAGCGGCCATCTTATTAACTAAGGTGGCCTGCTTATCCGAGATTTCAGCAATTAATTTTTCAAGATGAGCAAGCTGAGATTTCAAACCATAAAATTCCTTAGACATATCATCGAGCTCTTTATTCATGAAACCGATAAAACCTTTTTGTTCTTTAAGCTTGTTTCTAAAGAAATTATTATGCTCAAACTGCAAGGACATAAAACTTCTAACATTGTTTTCGATTTCTTCCAACCTTCTAAGGTGAGGATCAACTCCTTTTGGTAAAGCCATAAGGGCAACAAGGAACAAGAGGCAATAGAAAAAGTGGCGAACGGAAAAGAGAGGGCGAAAGGAAAAGAGGGTGAATAAAACGGCAAGGGTGAAGTGGGGGAGAGGAAAACGAGAGGCAAATGGCAAATAATGTAATGCGAAGGATAAGAGTTGTGATGGGTACTTGGTATGTCTTGACTTGGCGTAGATCTCCCCAGCAACGGCGCCAGAAATCGTTATTGCTACCTCTTGAGCATGCGTTTGTTTTCCCTTGAAGAGGAAAGGGTGATGCAGCGAAGCAGTGTAAGTATTTCCCTCAGTTTTTGAGCACCAAGGTATCAATCCAGTAGGAGACCACGCGTGAGTCACCTCGTACCTACACAAACAAATAAGAACCTCGCAACCAACGTGATAAAGGGGTTGTCAATCCCTTCACGACCACTTGCAAGAGTGAGATCTAATAGAGATAATAATAATAAGATAAATATTTTTGGTATTTTTATGATATAGATTGAAAGTAAATATTGCAAAATAAAATATATTGGAAACTTGTATGATGGAGAATAGACCCGGGGGCCATAGGTTTCACTAGTGACTTCTCTCAATATAGCATAAGTATTATGGTGGGTGAACAAATTACTGTCGAGCAATTGATAGAAAAGCAAATAATTATGAGAATATCTAGGTATGATCATGTATATAGGCATCACATCTGTGACAAGTAGACCGACTCCTGCCTGCATCTAATACTATTACTCCACACATCAACCACTATCCAGCATGCATCTAGAGTATTAAGTTCATCAGAACAGAGTAACGCCTTAAGCAAGATGACATGATGTAGAGGGATAAACTCATGCAATATGATATAAACCCCATCTTTTTATCCTCGATGGCAACAATGCAATACGTGTCATTTCCCTTTCTTTCATTGGGATTGAGCACCACAAGATTGAACCCAAAGCTAGCTAAGCACTTCTCCCATTGCAAGAAAGATCAATCTAGTAGGCCAAACCAAACTGATAATTCGAAGAGACTTGCAAAGATAACCAATCATACATAAAAGAATTGAGAGAAGATTCAAATATTGTTCATAGATAAACTTGATCATAAACCCACAATTCATTGGATCTCGACAAACACACCGCAAAACAAGATTACATCAAATAGATCTCCAAGAACATTGTTGGGGATATAGCTACTAGGTATGACCCGCCCAGGAGGGGCCCGGTCGACCCCAATGGCGGGTTACAAAAGAAGCCCAGTAATATTCAAGGTGATAGTTTGTTAAAGACTTATAGAAGGCCTAAGCCCAGAGGCGGCTCAAGGCCCAATATTGTAAACCGCCATATGTAAGGAAAGACTTGTATAGAAATGCATATAAAAGAAGTCACCGAGCCGGACACGTTTTATGAGCTGGTCGGGACTCTGTAGGCTGCCAGGTGTCAACCCATGTATATAAGGGGACGACCCGGCAGCGGCTTAGGACAGGAGACAACAACTCGAAGCCAGCTCAAGCATATTCGCTCCCTGGTCTTCGAAACCCCAGCAATTCCAACACAACTAGACGTAGGCTTTTCCTTCATCGTAAGGGGCCGAACTAGTATAAATCTCTCGTGTCCTTTGTCCCGATTAACCCCTTTAAGCTTCCTAGTTGCGATGGCCCTACGACTAAGTCCTTTTGCTAGGACATCTTCCGTGACAATTCCATGACAGTTGGCGCCCACCGTGGTGCCAGCGCATGGTGGATTTGAGTTCTTGAAGGGCAATTTCGAAGGGCTCAAGTGATACGCTGTGGGCCGGATGACCAAGAGTCGTCGCGACAAGCTCTACATCAACAACGAAGGCTGGGTTCCCGAGGCCGGCTCAATTGAGTATGGGTACCGGGTCCCCTTTGGCAAAATCCATGTCTTCATCGGCCGGATCGGCGAATCAGGCCCTGAGCTGGACGTCTGCACCAACCTCATCGAGATGGCTCAGCGCGCGAAATCCGCTCGGGCCCGGCCTGCCGTGAAGCATGCCTTCGTGGGTTGCATCCATGGAGGTGAGTTCTCTGAAGGATCAGTGGACGGCGGTGCGACGGCCATCTGTTCCGACGGTGAGTCGTCCTCAGGCGAGACAAATTCTTTGTATCAGCTACAGGATGGCGTGCTAGGGGGCTGTTCCGATGGCAGCAGTATTCCGGACCTCTCTGAGCCGCTGAATCGAGCCGGAGTTTTCATGGCTGGCACTCAACCCGGTCAGAATTCCACAGCAGCGGCAGCAATAACCTCCGGGTCGGCAGCAGCCGGGTCAGGAGACCCCGCGCGCCCACCGGATAAGATGCTAATGGACCTCATGGATAAGTTAACGGCTCTATTGACTGATGTAGTGGAGCCGGTGGATAAAGTTCATCATGACGCGGAGGTAGCATGGCTACGCGAAGAGATGGCACAGGCCAAGGAAAATCTAGCAGCAGAAGAGGTCAGGATGGCCGCGGAGTGGGCGGCTTTGGATGCTCGTGCTCAGCAGCTTCAAGCGGAGACTTTCCGGCTCTCGGTGGATCTGAACGCATCGAACGAGGTCATGAGGAGAAGGCACCAGAAAACTCAATCACGTCTGCCTCTAATGTATGATCCTAGGAACCTTTCCCACACACCCGGGGCTAGTGCAAGTAACCCACCGGAGGCAAATCGGATCACGACACCCGGGGCTGGGGCGCTGTTTCAACCGCGGGCCATGGAACCACCTCGTATGGATACCGCTCCGCCTCATTGTACACCAATACCACCAGGTCATTTTTCTAACCCTTTGGAGAATCTCATTGCTGCATCGGCTCGTTTGGCGGCTCTCCTGATGGAGGGTGACTCTCCGATAGCAATTGAAATGCGAAGGGTGAGAGAACTTCTTGAAACGGCTCTGGCACAGCAGGATGCGTACTCTTACAGTCGAGATAGAATCCATTCAACCCTTTGCCCAAGACGGAGCCCGAGCTATAGCAGGCATATGGACTCAGCCGCTATGTCGAGCAATGCACAACACCGTAACCAACCGCGTAGGCATGAGCCGGCGTAGGGTGGAGCCCTTAACTTGGCGGATCAAGAGAGAATCCGTCAAGAGGCTGAGCGGGCGGCTCAGCTGGCAGCTGAGCAGGCGGCTCATCAGGCTTTTCCGGCTTATCCGGCAACCTCTGTTGAGGCAGGAGTAGCCACAAGAACAGGCGGTGTCCCTTGCCTAGTGTCGGCTATACATAATGAGCGCTTGCCAAAAGACTTTAAGGGGTCTCGTAAGGTGCCTAATTACATGGCCGACTTACAGCCTGGGGCATGGATTGAAAGTTATGACATGGCAATGGAGCTGTTGGAGGTCAGCGATGCAGCAATGGCTAAGTATTTCACTATGATGTTGGATGGAACGGCTCGCACTTGGTTGAAAGGATTGCCACCCAATTCCATCGGCTCATGGGCGGAGTTAAAGGGCCGGTTCATTCAGAACTTCAAGGACACCTGCAAACAACCTATGTCAATCGTGGACCTGACTAATTGTAAGCAAGAGGAAGGTGAGTCCACGACCCATTGGGTGCGTCGGGTCAAGGAGATAATACATTCATCTGATAAGACGGATGCTGGCTCTACGGTCTTAATGTTGGAGAAAAATTGCCATTTTGAACCTCTGAAATAGAAGCTGGGGCGGCTCAAGCGTGACTGTAATGACATGGGCCAGTTGATGGAAGCCCTGGTCAAATATGCTGATTCTGACAGTACCAAGGATCCCATGTGTGATGAAGAAAAAACAGGGAAGGGAAAGAAGAACGACAACGGCAAGGGTCACCAGCATAACTCGGCAAATCAAGGAGGTAATAAACGTAAGGCTGACGAGTTTGTGGCTAACACCAATACACAGGGCAACTGTAACGCCCGGAGACCGATGTGCCAGGTGTCTTCAAGTTATTCGCTGTTGTTGCCTTGTCATTGCTTGCGTGTCATGCATTGCATATCATGTCATCATGTGCATTTCATTTGCATACATGTCCGTCTCATGCATCCGGGCATTTTTCCCATTGTCTGTTTTGCAATCTGGCGCTCCTATGTCACCCGGTGTCCCTTTCTACCTCTTTTCGTGTGCGGATGTTAAACGTTTTCGGATTGGACCGAGACTTGTCATGCGGACTTGGTTTACTACAGGTAGACCGCCTGTCAAGTTTCGTGCCATTAGGACTTCGTTTGATACTCCTACGGTTAACCGAGGGACCGAAAAGGCCTCGTGTGTGTTGCAGCCCAACACCCCTCCAAAGTGGCCCAAAACCCACCTAAACCCCCTCCATCATCTTGGTCGTTCGATCACGATCACGTGGCCGAAAACCGCACCTCATTTGGAGCCTCCTAGCTCCTCCTACCTATAAATATACACTCCCCCGAAATTTCGGGTCATTTTCAACCCTACCCTAGCTCCCCACTCCTCCGCCGCGCTGGACACATCCGGAGCGGAGGGGACGCGTCCGCCGCCGCCGTCCATGCCAATCAGGAGCTGCCACGTGGCTCCACTCTGGCCGCCGCCGCCGCAGCCCGCTCGGGCCCGGGGTAGGCCCTCCCCGGCCCGCGCCTTCCCGTCGCCTGCGCCCCGTGCGAGGGAGCCGCGCTGCCCGCGCCGGCCTCCCCCTCCGACATCGGCCGCCTCGCCTCGCCAGTTCACCTCCGCGCAGGCCGCCTCGACCTTCTACACCGACGACGACCGAGGCCGCCGCCTTCTCGCTGACCTTCGCCGCGCGCCGCCGTGGTCCCGCCGTCCTCTGCCGCGGCCACCTCGCCGGCGGGTTGGCCTCCTCCTCCGCCGGATCTCCTCCTCCGGCGACCCCCTAACTCTAGCCACCGCATCCCCATCGCTGGCAAGCTCGAGTACGAACCTCGGGATCCGCGCCCGCCAGATCTGGAAAACCCTAGATCCGGTTGACTTTTGCCTCCTCCTAGTATTTTTTTGCATAACTTCATCATGTCATAACTCTGCATCCGTAGCTCCGGTTCGCGCGTGTAGCATATCAAAATGTTCGTCTCGACGAGTACATCATTTCATATCATTGCTTCATTTTAATTTGAGCTCATCTTTATGCCCTAAATGCTTTTGGAAGAGGGCTATGTGATGAATATGTCAGATCTGTTTCAGCAAATGGCCTTTTGTCATTTTTGCCATGATTAATGTGTGCATGCTATGATCTTGAGCTCTACATGTATTTTGTTATATGCCATGCCATCTTTACAGGGGTGTATGCCATGCATTTTTGTGATATTTGTGTTGACTAGCACAAGCATGCAAAGTCACGTAATCGCTGATGCTGATTTCAGGGACTTTGAATTTCTAAGTCCTTGTCCTGATTTTGTTGTTATGCCATATGTTCATGTTGTTTCCTAGTGATCCGTGCCTCTTTTAAGGATGATCAGTAAGTACGTTTTGTTAATATTGTGGTGCTCTATACATCCATGTCTTTGTTTGCAATTATGGAGCACCCTAGCTTGAGTCAATCGAGCTCTACTTTTGCTATAAATTGATCCTAGCAGATTGTTGACATGTTTAGCGATTTTGCCGGGGATGTTGCGATTGATCCGTGCATTCTATGATATTGTTCTTTCCATGTATAGATTCTATGACATGTCTTATTCATGGGTGTATGCTTAGTTTGTCATGCCATGCTCTGTAGTGAGTGCATCGAGCTCGTAAACATGCCTACTCGTTAACTGTTTTGCCATGCTCCAGTTTTTCACTAAGTCTGAATCTGTTTATGTTTTTGCCATGTTCACATGCTTGCAATTGTATTTTATTATCCCTTTTGGCTCAAGGTCACTAAGGGACTTTTGTTAAGTGCTTTGAGTAGCTTCATGCCATGCCTTGCTTTGCCATGTTAAGTTCCTGTACCTTGTAGTTTTCATGCTCTAAAGATTGCTACCTGATAATAAATTCCAGACTTGTGTTAATTTCACTAAGTCTGAAACCTATTATCATTTGCTCTTTTGCCATGCTTGTTTGAACCTGTTAATGAGTGAATTACCCGTAGCTCAGTGTTCATATTTTGTCAAGCATTATGAGTGGATCCCTACCATGTATTTTGTTGCTATGTTTGGGTGTTGTAGCATATTTATCTTGATGCATTTAGATGGCTACTTGTTGATTATCGCAGACCGGTGCCATAGTTGTTTTGCTTGCCATTTTCAAACCGTGCATCCGATTCCGGTGATCTTTATATCGATTTCAACCGAAATCACCTCACCTTTACAGTGGCACTCTTGGATTTCCAAGTTGAGGCCAGGCTCAATCTTTCCTTTCCAAATCATGCATATGCATCGCATACCGCATCCCGCATATCATACCATGTTCATGTGTTGGTTGTTTACTATGTTGTGTGCTTCTTTCCGGTGTTGCTTCTTTGGGTTGGTTCGGATTACGTCGCATTTGTGAGGACCCGTTCGACTACGTCCGTTTTTCTTCTTCATGGACTCGTTCTTCTTCCTTGCGGGATCTCAGGCAAGATGACCATACCCTCGAAATCACTTCTATCTTTGCTTGCTAATTGCTCGCTCTTTTGCTATGCCTATGCTACGATACCTACCACTTGCTTATCATGCCTCCCATATTGCCATGTCAAACCTCTAACCCACCATGTCCTAGCAAACCGTTGTTTGGCTATGTTACCGCTTTGCTCAGCCCCTCTTATAGCGTTGTTAGTTGCAGGTGAAGATTGGAGTTTGTTCCATGTTGGAACATGGATATTTTGTTGGGATATCACAATATCTCTTATTTAATTAACGCATCTATATACTTGGTAAAGGGTGGAAGGCTCGGCCTTATGCCTGGTGTTTTGTTCCACTCTTGCCGCCCTAGTTTCCGTCATATTGGTGTTATGTTCCCGGATTTTGCGTTCCTTACGCGGTTGGGTTATAATGGGAACCCCTTGATAGTTCGCCTTGAATAAAACTCCTCCAGCAATGCCCAACCTTGGTTTTACCATTCGCCACCTAGCCTTTTCTTTCCCTTGGGTTCTGCAGACTCAAGGGTCATCTTTATTTTAACCCCCCCGGCCCAGTGCTTCTCTAAGTGTTGGTCCAACTGAGCAATGTCCGGAGCTACCAGGGGCAACTCTGGGCTGGCCTACCCGACGTCTGGCTCATCTGAGTGTGCCCTGAGAATGAGATATGTGCAGCTCCTATCGGGATTTGTCGGCACATTCGGGCGGTGTTGCTGGACTTGTTTTACCATTGTCGAGGATGTCTTGTAACCGGGATGCCGAGTCTGATCGAAATGTCTTGGGAGAAGGAATATCCTTCATTGACCGTGAGAGCTTGTGATGGGCTAAGTTGGGACACCCCTGCAGGGATTTGAACTTTTGAAAGCCGTGCCCGCGGTTATGGGCAGATGGGAATTTGTTAATGTCCGGTTGTAGAAAACCTAAAGTTTATCTTAATTAAAATACATCAACCGCGTGTGTAACTGTGATGGTCTCTTCTTGGCGGAGTCCGGGAAGTGAACACGGTGTTGGAGTTATGCTTGACGTAGGTTGTTTTAGGATCACTTCTTGATCATAGTTCATCGACCGTGCTTTTGCCTTCTCTTCTCGCTCTCTTTTGCGAATATGTTAGCCACCATATATGCTAGTCGCTTGCTGCAGCTCCACCTCATACCTTTTACCCTTCCTATAAGCTTAAATAGTCGTGATCGCGAGGGTGTGAGATTGCTGAGTCCCCGTGACTCACATATACTTCCAAAACAAGTTTGCAAGTGCCGATGATACCATGCAGGTGACGCAAACGAGCTCAAGGAGGAGCTCGATGAAGATCTTGTCCTTTGTGTTGTTTCGTTCTAGTTGATTAGTAGTGGAGCCCAGTTGGGACGATCGGGGATCTGTGTAGCATTTGGGGTAGTCTTCTTTTATTTTGGTTCCGTAGTCGGACCTTGTGTGTATCTGGATGATGTAATGCTTTATTCATGTATTGTGTGAAGTGGCGATTGTAAGCCAACTATGTATGTCTTTCCCTTATGTATTACATGGGTTGTGTGAAGATTACCTCACTTGCGACATTGCTTTCAATGCGGTTATGCCTCTAAGTCGTGCTTCGACACGTGGGAGATATAGCCGCATCGAGGGCGTTACAGCAACAACCAACGATGCAAGGGTAGGCCGCCTCCTCGGTCAGGCAGGTCAGGTCCCACCCTCGAGCAACTACTGAATGAGCCTTATCCAAGACACGGCACCCGGGAGAAGCCAGCCACCCATCTGTGGAAGGACTGTACGATCATGAAGGCATTTAAAAATTCCAACACGTTTGATGGTAGCCACGGGCCTGGCGGTGGTTCAGGCGGAGGCGGCTTTCATGGCCCGAGCGTCGGTTCAGGCAGAGGCAGTTTTCACGGTCAGGGCCATCCGGGTAACCAGGGTGGTTATAATCAGCAACCCAGCCAAAGTAATCAGCAACAACATCAGCAACAGTCCGGGTATCAGAGTAATCCAAGGCAGTTGAATAGTGGGCAATACCATGTATTTACCACTAGTTTATGCAAAAGGGACCAGAAGCTTCATAAGAGGGATGTCAATGCTGTTGAGCCGGCGGTTCCATGTTATTTGAGGTGGTCAGAACAGCCTATTGTGTGGAGTAGGGAAGATCACCCTCCCCGGATTGATAATCCGGGTCATTTGGCCTTGGTGGTGGCACCTCAGGTGGGTGGATATAAGTTCACTAAGGTGCTGATGGATGGAGGCAGTAGTATCAACATCCTCTATTATGAGACGTTTCGTCGGATGGGGTTGACTGATAAGAGTCTTAAACAATCCAACACTATTTTTCATGGTGTTGTGCCTGGTAAGTCGGCATACCCAGTTGGTAAGATTGAAATGGAAGTAGCCTTTGGGGATGAATATGATTCCAGGGCTGAGAAATTAACTTTTGAGGTGGTTAAAATCAAAAGCTCGTATCATCCTATGTTTGGACGGCCGGCTTATGCCAAGTTCATGGCTCGACCGTGTTATGTGTATACGCAGCTCAAGATTCCGGGTTATAAAGGCACCATCACAGTACATGGAAGCCGGAAAATAGCCCTGGAATGTGAAGAAGGTGATACCGCTTATGCTGAGTCTGCTTGTGCGACAGAGGAGTTGAAGTTTTATAAAGATAATGTTGACCTGGAAGATATGACGTCTTTGAAGAAGCCAACTACAGAGCACGAACCGGTGTTGAAATTCAAGCCAGCTGATGACACCAAGATGGTTGATTTTGTGCCTGGCGACTCATCCAAACAGTTCATTATCAGTGCTAACTTGGATCCAAAATAGGAAAGCGCGCTCATCAAGTTCATCCGTGAGAACCAGGACATCTTTGCATGGAAACCTTCTGACATGCCGGGTGTCCCGAGAGAACTCGCTGAGCACACTCTTAATATTGATCCGACGTTTAAGCCGGTCAGACAGTTTCTTCGACGGTTTAACGAGGAAAGGCGCAAGGCCATTGGAGAAGAGGTGGCCCGGCTCTTGGCGGCCGGGTTCATTGTTGAAGTTTTTCACCCAGAGTGGTTGGCTAACCCGGTGCTTGTACTCGAGAAGAATGGCACTTGGTGTATGTGTGTGGATTACACCGATTTGAACAAGGCTTGTCCAGCTGACCCTTTTGCTCTCCCTCATATTGATCAGATCATTGATGCTATGGCGGGTTGTGAGCATTTGAGTTTTTTGGATGCATACTCAAGTTATCATCAGATCAAGATGGCAGTTAAGGACCAGGAGAAAATAGCTTTCATCACTCTGTTTTGAGCCTTCTGCTATGTGTCTATGCCTTTCAGGCTTAAAAGTGCCTAGGTGACTTATCAACAGTGTGTGCATAATTGCCTTCAGAATCAGATTGGGTGTATTGTTCATGCTTATGTGGATGATATAGTGGTGAAATCTAGAGAAGATGAAACCTTGGTAATAGATCTGAAGGAGAACTTTGATAACCTCCGGGTCTACAAGATGATGCTTAACCCGACCAAGTGTGTTTTTGGAGTCCCAGCTGGCAAACTCTTGGGTTTTTTGGTGTCTAACAGAGGTATTGAAGCTAACTCGGAGAAAATTAAGGCAATCACATCCCTGGCCAAACCGGTGTGCATCAATGACGTTCAACGGCTGGCGGGTCGCATTGCTTCCTTGAGCCGGTTGGGATCTTAGCATAAGTCGGTGCCACCTAACACCTTTTTAGATGTTTTGCATAACCCGTCTGTTAAGTTACCTACAGAGGAAGATTTGGTCGTTCGTGACCCGGAGGCACAGTTGGTGGCGGCTCTTCACGTCATTCCAGATTGGACAGTACCATTCTTGGCTTACATGACCCGGGGCGAGTTGCCAAAGGATGAGACCCTGGCCCGACTGATAACCAAGTGGTCCAAGTCAATGACGATTTCTGACGGAGAGTTATACCATCGCAGCATCACTGGAGCGTTTCAGCATTGTGTTTCTCCTGAAGAAGGCCAAGAAATACTTCGTGAGATCCATGAAGGCGGTTGTGGTCATCACAACGGGTCAAAGTCTCTTGTGGCCAAAGCTTTTCGTCATGGTTTTTATTGGTTAACGGCTCACGCTGATGCAGAGGATCTGGTTAGTAGATGTGATGGATGTCAAAAATTTGCACGACGAGTGCATGTGCCGACTCAAGAATTGCGGATGATTCCAATCACTTGGCCGTTTGCAGTCTGGGGGCTTGACATGGTCGGACCTTTCAAAAGGTCCAAGGATAAAAAGACACATCTTTTAGGGGCAGTTGACAAATTCACAAAGTGGATTGAGGCAGAGCCAGTGAGTAAATGTGATGCAGCCATAGCGGTTCAGTTCATGAAAAAGGTGATTTTTCGCTTTGGTTTTCCACACAGCATTATCACTAACAATGGCACTAATTTGTCCCAAGGTGCTATGGAGGAGTTTTGTCAAAGAGAGCACATCCGGATGGATGTTTCTTCCGTAGCTCACCCTCAATCTAATGGGTAGGCTAAGAGAGCAAATCAGGAAATCTTAAAAGGTCTCAAGCCCCGGTCATGGTTCCCTTACAATGGACGCCGGGTTGTTGGGTAGAGGAGTTACCCTCGGTGCTGTGGAGTATCAACACCACTCCTAACAGGTCTACAGGTTATACACCTTTCTTCATGGTTTATGGAGCGGAAGCGGTGCTGCCTAGTGACATCCGTCATGACTCGCCTCGTGTGGCGGCTTACGTTGAAGCTAATAACGAACAAGCCCGACAGGATGCACTTGACTTGTTAGATGACGAGAGAGACTTAGCAGCGGCTCGATCAGCAATTTATCAACAGGACCTGCGCCGTTATCACAGCCGCCGGGTTAAGTCCAGGACTTTTCAAGAAGGTGACCTAGTGCTCCGGCTCATCCAGGATCTGTCGGATGCACACAAGCTATCCCCGCCTTGGGAAGGACCCTTTGTGGTCAGCAAGAATTTAAACAACGGGTCATATTACCTCATCGATGTTCGAGAACACAAAGACTCACGTAAGTCGGAGGAGGAGACTCGCCAGCCGTGGAACATTGCTCAAGTTCGGCCATACAACACCTGAGCCACCGGCTCTCGTCATGTACATACTTTGACATTGTATATATTATGATAAGTAATAAAGCAGGACCTCTGTCCTTTTCCTCTTCAAAGGTCATATATCTTTACTATTTTCATGACTATTAAGGAGTTGATCATATCTGACTTTAGCTTAACCTTTCTGGTCCGGCTTATGATCGTATTCGAATCTAGCTGTAAACCTCATGATCACTTGGGGGCTTCCTGTTCAAACATAGGTCGTATTCGAACCAAAGAGAACATAGCTATTGTAACCCTCTTGATCGGCTCAAAGCCAAACTCACTAGGGGGCTTCTTGATCCTATGTGAATCATAGCTTAACCCCTTTTGGGTCCGACTTGGATCGTATTAAAATCAGGGTCGTTGAAAACCTCTCAAGGTCATTTGGGGGCTTCCTGTTCAAACTAGGTTGTATTCAAACCAAAGAGAACATAGCTATCGGTACCCTCTTGATCAGCGCAATGCCAAAGCCACTAGGGGCTATATGATCGTATTCGAATCTTAGCTTAACCCCTTTGGTCCGGTTTACTGATCGTATTCAAATCAGAAACCCCCAACTTTCAGTTACAAAGTTAATTTATATTGTTTGAAATCTGCTATTTGTCTTACTGGTCTTTGTTGTCTCAAATTTAAACGATCAGCACAGCTTTTTTACCGGCTTGATTATTTGACAATAAGCCGCAAGGCATGATAGTCATCAGGCGTACATAAGCATTGACTTCTCAAAAATGGACCGGGTCATCAACCTCATCACCCGGGTCATATAAACTGGTGGTCCAGATGCAAAGGATACAGGTATGACTGTTATTTATGAACAGTTCTTTCTATGTTTTTTCGTTAATCAAAGGTTGTTTCAACCTTGTTTATTTTCACGTCTGTTTATGTTTTTTCTACTATGATAAAACCATTGGTCATGTACCGGGTGTTCTGACCCGTTCGGTGCTAAACCGCCAAGCCAGTTTTTTCCTTTTCTACAGGAACATAGCTGAAATATTACAGAGATAACCATAGATGTGACGCATATATTGACATCAGGAAGCAAAGAGTCACACACGGCATCTTATGCACGATGGCATAGGCAAAATATGTAGTTGTTTCAAACTAAATCTATTACAAGGCTTTAAAGAGCCCATGTCGGTGTCAAAACCGGCAGATCTCGGGTAGGGGGTCCCGAACTGTGCGTCTAAGGCGGATGGTAACAGGAGACAAGGGACACGATGTTTACCCAGGTTCGGGCCCTCTTGAAGGAGGTAATACCCTATGTCATGCTTGATTGTTCTTGATGATATGAGTATTACAAGAGTTGATCTACCATGAGATCGTAGAGGCTAAACCCTAGAAGCTAGCCTATGGTATGATTGTATGTTGTCCTACGGACTAAACCCTCCGGTTTATGTAGACACCGGAGGGGGCTAGGGTTACACAGAGTCGGTTACAAGGGAGGAGATCTACTTATCCGTATTTCCTAGCTTGCCTTCCACGCCAAGGAGAGTCCCATCTGGACACGGGACGAAGTCTTCAATCTTGTATCTTCATAGTCCAACAGTCCGTCCAAAGGATATAGTCCGATTGTCCGGAGACCCCCTAATCCAGGACTCCCTCAGTAGCCCCTGAACGAGGCTTCAATGATGATGAGTCCGGCGCGCAGTATTGTCTTCAGCATTGCAAGGCGGGTTCCTCCTCCGAATACTCCATAGAAGATTTTGAACACCAGAATAGTGTCCGGCTCTGCAAAACAAGTTCCACATACCACCGCAGAGAGAATAATATTTCCACAAATCTAATCTGTCGGCGCGTTCTGATAGCACGACGTCATGTCATGGCTCAGTCATTATTCGAACCATTTTTCTCAACCAGCACCGCACATAACATGGGGCAGTTTTCTTGACATGTCTTGTCAAAGAAGAGATCGTGTCCCCCTTATTACGGGATTCTCGTCAATACGGACGTGGGTAACCCAACCGCGCCATCAATTATGGTGCCTGGGGAATAAGCGGTTTTACCAGGCAAGTGGGGAGACGCATCGCCTCTTTCGACCTTATAAAGGGACAAAGACTCACTCTTTTCACCCACGCCTTCTTCCTCCCTGCTTACCCATTCCCGCACACTCGAGCTCTAGCGCCCAAGCTCGCTTTCTTCTTCTCAAACCACTCCAAACATGTACGGAGCAGGAAGCAAGTGATGGAGGAGAACATCATAAAGTTATGCGAAGCCAGATATCTGGCCGCGGATATCATGCACCGGCTGCCAGATGCAGGGCAGATCATCCCAATGCCCGAACCCCATGAGAGGGTAGTTTTTCTTACCCACTTTGTCCGCGGACTGGGATTTCCTCTCCACCGTTTGTCCGTGGGCTCATGTTCTAATATGGGATGGATTTTCATGATCTGGCCCCCAATTTCATCCTCAACATCTCGGCATTTATCGTCGTGTGTGAGGCCTTCCTCCGCATCAAGCCCCATTTCGGCCTGTGGCTGAGGACCTTCAATGTCAAACCGTAGGTGGTGGTCGGCCAGCAAGCGGAGTGCGGAGGCGCCATGGTGGGCAAGATGCCTAATGTCACCTGGCTCGAAGGCTCCAATGTGGAGACCATAAAGGGCTGGCAATCGGGGTGGTTCGACATCACCGAGCCGCGTGACACCAACTGGGTTGCGGCCCCCAAATTCCGATCCAGAATCCCCACATAGCTCACCTCCTGAAAAGAGAAGGGCTTGTCCTGGGGTTCCTCGGTAGAGCTGATCGGACTCCAGACCTGCATCAAGAACATGATGAGCAAGAAAATCAAGCTCATCAACGTGGTCCAGGTCATGCTCTTCCGCCGGATTCTCCCATGTCAACAACGGGTATTCAACTTGTGGGAGTTCGACCCGACCAAGCACCAGACGCTGCGAGAGCTCTATGGCACGACGCACGAGGACGTCTGGAGGGTGCTGCTCAAGGGCGCCGAGGTACCTCCTTCCCTCACTGAGGACCGCGGACTCAGTGCAAAGCATCGCGCCAATCCGGTAAGTTTTTATATTTCACAGGGTATCCATTTGCCCCAGTTTAATCATGTGTGGGATCTAAGCCTTCCATGCTATTAATAGGACTGGGTGATGACAGCGGAGAAGATCAATTACCCTGCCCCCTACCGGAAGATCCTGCAGATGCTCTCCTGACGGAGATGCTGGTTCCGGCACCTTACAAGGTGCCGGTGAAGAAGGCCAAGAAGAAGGCCGCGGGGACCCGAAAGGGTCTTTGACGCAAGGTTGTGTCGGACCCATCGTCCGATAACTCCGACGCGCCCTCTGCTACCTCTTGAGCACTGCGTTGGTTTTCCTCAAAGAGGAAGGGATGATGCAGCAAAGTAGCATAAGTATTTCCCTCAGTTTTTGAGAACCAAGGTATCAATCCAGTAGGAGGCTACGCGCCAGTCCCTCATACCTGCACAAAAAAAAATCCTCGCAACCAACACGATAAGGGGTTGTCAATCCCTACATGGCCACTTACGAGAGTGAGATCTGATAGATATGATAAGATAATATTTTTGGTATTTTTGTGATAAAGATGCAAAGTAAAATAAAAGCAAAGTATAAAAGCAAAGGAAATAACTAAGTATTGGGAGATTAATATGATGAAGATAGACCCGGGGGCCATAGGTTTCACTAGTGGCTTCTCTCGAGAGCATAAGTATTCTACGGGGGTGAACAAATTACTGTTGAGCAATTGACAGAATTGAGCATAGTTATGAGAATATCTAGGTATGATCATGTATATAGGCATCACATCCGAGACAAGTAGACCGACTCCCGCCTGCATCTACTACTATTACTTGACTCATCGACCGCTATCCAGCATGCATCTAGAGTATTAAGTTAATGAAAACAAAGTAACGCCATAAGCAAGATGACATGATGTAGGCTAAACTCAAGCAATATGATGAAAACCCCGTCTTGTTATCCTCGACCGCAACAATACAATACGTGCCTTGCTGCCCCTACTGTCACTGGGAAAGGACACCGCAAGATTGAACCCAAAGCTAATCACTTCTCCCATTGCAAGAAAGATCAATCTAGTTGTCGGATTTCGGGTTCCGGCAGACCCTTGAGGTTCAAACACTGGGGTGCGCGCGGAGATTTCGCCTCCTACCTACCTGCACCCCTCCGCCTCGCTAAGATCTAAGCTATGGGAAGAACGACACAAGAGACACAGGGTTTATACTGGTTCGGGCCACCATTGTGGTGTAATACCCTACTCCAGTGTGTGGTGTGGTGGATTGCCTCTTGGGCTAATGGTGATGAGCAATACAAGGAAGAACAGCCTCGTGAGGGTCCGTTCTTGGCTGGGTCCATGAACTGCTGGGGGAGTTCAGTCACCCTTCTCTCTCTCTCTCTTCCCGATTGTTGATGCCCCTCTCTACTCGATCGTTGATCTCCCACTGATTCAATCTCTAACCCCCCCCCCCGATCCTGTGGGTGGCTGGTCCTATTTATAGAGGCCCTAGTCCTCTTCCCAAATATCAAGCGTGAAGGGAGCCAACAATGGCAGGCTAGTTTGAAGGGGGACAACTAGTACCAGCTATCCTGACAAAAGTAGTCTTCGCCTGCACAAAGCTCTGGTGGTGACGCCGTCTTGGGCTCCACGATGACCTCCGTCTTGCAGTCCTCCTGGTCTTGGTCTTGTTGCACCGAAATGGCAACCTTTGCCTGATGCCTCGGTACTCCACGGCTGCGCTTGCTCCCTTTGCACCAAAGAGGAAAGTAGGACACTGCGCGGGCTGGCGCCCGCCTGGCACCTTTGGTCGTCATGGCTTGCGTCACGGGCACCTCGTGAGGTACCCCGCCTTGATCTCTCCGCCTCCTCTCGAGCCAGCCTAATGAGGCCGTGCCTGAGGAAGCTCCGTGTCGTCCGCCCCGCGAGGCTTGGCCCCTCGCGAGGGTCTTGGGTTTGTGTCAATGAAGATGGGCCATGCTGTCCCCCCTTTGAGCCACGCCGCAGGCCGCAGGCAGGCAAGTCTGGGGACCCCCGTTCCCAGAACGCCGACAGTAGCCCCCGGTCCCAAGGCGCGCCCGGACTTGGCCGTGCAGGGAGGCGGAAGGGCAAGGGCGAAGCACCGCGGGCCCTAACAGCCTGCGGCCTTGGGCGCCGCGTGGCGGTTGATTGGACGTGGGCGGCACTGTTCCCCCACGCCCCCCTTATTTTGCGCCATGCTAGGCGGACTCGTAGTTGTACACAGCCGCTCCCCTTTCTGTCGCTCGAGCGCCCTCTATCCTTCCTCCGCTCGAACTCCGGCTTCTGTTTTCAACCCAATCTCGAACTCCCCCCCCCTTCCCATCGCCACGGCTCCGACGAAGAAGGAAAGAGGGAAGAAACTCGTGCCTCCGCCTTGCCCGCCGCCGTTGGCGGCCCCCGCCGAGGGCTTGGGCAAGGTCAGCTCGGCTCTGGCCACTATCTTCAACGAATGCGGGAGGACGACGGCCTGGCCCGCGTCCCACTTCTCCATCGACAGGATAGTCACCGAGGTCCCGTATTTCGCCGACGCCCCATGGGCCGGTCTGGTTCCTCTCTTTTCTGATTTCTGCAATGCCGTGCTTTCCCACTATCAGATCCACATGATGCATCTGGGTCCTGAATCCATCAACCTCCTTTCGGTCTTCGCCTTTGTTTGCGAGGCTATGATGGGCATCCTTCCTTCGGTTGCCTTGCTGGGCCACTTCTTCTCGCTGCGCCTTGTCGACCCTACCCAATGCTGGGCGTGCATGAGCTTCATTGCCGCGTCTGAGACAGCGGCCTCTGGGATTGACTTCAAGCTCCCTCTGTCCGCGGCAGGGTTCCGCGAGCGGTGGTTGTATGTGGATGCAGGGGTGCCTAGCCCCCTGCTATCGGAGCCAACTTCGCCTGCTGTCCCCAATTCGGGCTGGGGCCAGGAGACGCTTGAGAGCCCCCGGCTCGTCTTCGTCTGGCACCGCTTCGCGTTCTTGAGGTCACTTGGCGTGACAGCGCCCAAGGTGGTGAAGGAGTTCCTGCTACGCCGCGTTGCTCCTCTCCAACGCCACTCCCGCCGGATGTGGGCCTTCAGCGGGCGCGATGATCGTATGAGGCTCCAGGAAGAGGACCTGACGCTTGAAGTGCTGAGGACAGCGCTCTCGACCCTGACTGGGGACCCCAACCCTGGCAGCATCCAGTAGGGAGGGGCCTTGCTGTACCTCTGCCAGAGCAGGGGCGATTTTGTGAAGCAGATGCCTATCTTTGATGAGTGGGGGTCGCGCCCCGCCGGCCTCCAGGGACCTCGCGAGAACCCAGTGATGGTGATTGCCCTTCCAGTCGGCCACGGCGACTCTTCCTCAAGCGGCGGAGCAGGGAGGCATGAGGCGCCAGAGGCCGAGGGGGCTCCCGGCGGGGTGACAGCGCAGGGCGATGCTCATGAGGGAGCAGCTCTTGGGGCCCGTGCCGCTGAGGCTGAGGGTGGCAAGAAGCTGCCCTCAGCGCTTGTGAATGAGGCCCCTGAGGCTCCAGCTGCTTCTCTTGGCGAGGCGATTGCCAGCGCACATCAGGTGGGCGCCTCTGACGCAGATCGCCTTGACGCTCCGTCTTCGTCGCAGGTTGATCCCTGCGCCCAACTCTTGGGCCGCTTCCGCGTGGACTTTGAGGCCCTTCGGAAGAGAATGGAGGCCCTGGGCGACGATTACCCTTGTCGCCTGCTGAAGCATAGGAAGTACTTCGCCACTGATGAGTAAGCCTTCTCCTTTCCCAGCTCCTGATCCTTCTGTTGCTTTTACTCACCCTTGCTCCGCAGGCCCCCTCCAGCCGAGCTCGCAGAGACGGCTGAGGTGCCGTCCCCCTTGGCTTCGCCCCCTCCACCGTCCTCAAGCGCTCCTAGCAGCAGAGCCCTTGTGGTGAGGGCGATCGGAGAGGCGAACCGTCCCAAGGCGCATCGTGGCCCTGCGCACCTCGCGATCCTCCTTCGCGGGCCTTCTCGTGGCATAGCCAGCCTGTCGTGGGCTTCTCGCCTGGTCGTGGACTGCGATTGGCTGAGGCGCTCCCTGCGCTCTTCACCTGGGGACGGGCTGGCTCCAGGCCGGGCTTCTAGCATGGCGTGCCCAGTCGTCGCGAGGGTGCCAGCCCCCAGCCCCCTGCCCGGAGGGGGAGTGCTAATTCGTGGCCCCCGGCGCTTGCTTGGGGCAGATGATGGTGTGGAAGACGTGCTCGAGCGCGCTCGGGAGCGTCGCGCTCTCCTCCAAGGATTCCTTCGAAGGGCGGCTGACGCGGTGAGCCTGCTTGGTGAGGAGCTTGCTGATGAAGACGCGCGCCTTGAGGCCGAGGGCCTGCGCCTGGCTGCAGAGAGGCGCGAGCTGGAGGGCGCCATCGCCCTTGCACGCCGTCAGCGCGATCTTGACGACGCAGAGGCCAAGGCGTCGCTGGTGGACTCTCGGGAGGCCCGATCTTGGGCCGCTGAGGAGGCCCGGGAAGCCAACCGGCGGCGAAAGGCGGCGGAGGAGCGGGCTCGGGAGCTCCTAGCCTGGTGCACTCATTGGAGGAGCAGGTGGATCTGCGCGAGGCAGCCCTCGCATTGATGAAGGTGGCCTCTGGCGACTTAGCAGAGCTCCAGAAGCGTGAGGAGGCGCTGACGCTGGAAGCCGCCAAACGTACCCGCGAGTACGAGCGTCTGGAGATGAGGGAGCGCTGGGTGACGCGGGCGGAGGATGATGTCGCTGCACAGGAAGCCCGTGTCCTGGAGGAGGTCGGACGTCGGGTGGCGATGGCGCGTTTGAACCTCGAGCACGAGTTCGAGGAGAAGCTGGGGTTGATCCGGGCCGAGGCTGAAGGCAGGACTGCTGCCTTGAGGGCCAAGTTGGAGGAGGCGACGCGGTGGGCCGATGCTTTCCGGGCCGCTCTTGAGGCGGCGCAAGGTGAGTTAACCACCTCCCAGGCCGAGGTGATCCTTCTTCGCCAGCGGGTGGAGGAGGCTGAGGCCGTCACACGCCAGAATGCGGACGAGATACGTCAGCGGCGGATCCTGGAGCATGAGCACAGCCTCATGCTCACCACGCTCCGGGAGAAAGCCAACACAGCCTTGGGCAACATCTGCGAGGCGGCTGTTGGCGAGCCGCACGCAGTCAACTACGCTGGCAATCTTCAGTTCTTCACCGATGTGGTGACGCAGCTGGAGGCGCGGTCGGTCAGGGCTGACAGGTTGGTGGAGGAGAGGAGCCGCGCCCTGCTCGGGCGCGCCTTTTCTTGCGTCTTCAGCCATCTCCGGAACATGGATCCCCACTTCGATTTTGACGCCACCATCGCCCCAGTCCCCCAAGCCGTCCGAGATGACCTGGCGCACTGGGTGGAAGACAATGTGGATGCTCTTATCAGGGCCTTTGCTTTAGACAACGACGGCGTGATCGTGGCTGCCGACGAGGGCAGTGTGGTGAACGGCCCTGACGCCGCTGGCGGCGACGCTGGCAGCGATGGCGAGTTCAGCGACGCTAGCAACGGCTCGGGTGGTGCTCCTGAGGACGCATTGGGGGATTTATCCGACTGATTGTGCATCGTTCCTGCTTCCTTACCCTGCATGAATAGAACTCAGGTTTTGGCCTGATGGCTGTGAGAGCATTTTGGAGAGGGAGCCCCTCATGTAAAACTTGTGTTCGTCGTATTAGTAGACGCTACATTGCCCATGCGCCCGCGCCAAGTGGTTGGCTTAAGCAACGTGCTGGTCGGCTAGTTTACCTTTGTCCCGTGCTGGCCCTGAGGTAGCCTGTGGGAGGTTGTGGTGTCCCGAGTGTTCCCTGATTGGATCCGTAGGACCTGCAGTAAAACACCCTCCCGAGAGGACGCGGCGGTGGCAGTCTGGGCTGCGCGCAAGCTAGGCCTGACCCGGCTCGCGAGGGGCTCACGAGGGGAGGCAGCTGCGGCGAAGTGGTAACCAAAACGCGAGAAATTGCTCGAACGAGACTAAGCACCCCTTCCCCGAACACACGCAAATCTCAAATTCGAATCCAACTTGAATCCAGTGGGGGAAAGCGACAACCAAAGGGAAAAGCAACGAAAGCAGACAAAAGGCCGCGTCCACCACCTAATCTAGTCTTGGACATCTTCTCACCAGCACGGAGCTAAGTGCTGCCACTGGGCGTGGGAGGGAGCCCCAGGGCCTGAGGCCGGCACCCGTGAGACTCCGGGGCGTGTACAGCCCCACTCATTATTACGTGAGAGTGTCACGGGGCGGCGAGCTTCACAGGCACTGGGCCTTCTTCACAGGTACCGGCCTTGCTTCATATCGCCAGATAAGGGCCCCGCCTTGCACCACACTCTAGTGCCATCAACGACGATCGGAAACCAGGACGCCGCCGATGGGGTAGAGCGGTCGCCAGCGGTTCCCCTGACGACCACGGGTCCTCCGCTAGGGGCAGGCCTTGAGGCACCTCCCCAGCAGAGGGCCTACCTCCTGAGAACACCTTGCTCCGAACGCCGTGGTGGTGATGTTGGATCTCGGCCCCTCTCCTGCAGCCCCCTGCGCCCTCCTCCCCAGGGGTAGGAGACTGTGGGAGCGGGGCAGCTGCTCGCTGTGGTGACCTGCACCTCCTGCGATCCATGGTTAGTGTATTCCTGCTCTTGAAGAATTAGCGGTACCCGATAATCGTTGCCTCCAGCGTGGCCAGTGGGACCGTCCCGGGGCTCCTGGAAAGGCTCAGCTTCTGGCGCCTCGTCCCCCCCAGCTTGGGCTGAGGAGCGAGCCTTGTTCGCTCTCGCGAGGGTGTCCTTGGTCCATCATGAGGGGCACGTATTCCTCTGGCGCCGTCATCCCAAAGGCCACGCCATAGTGCTCCGCGTGCCACGCGGTCTTGCCTGACGCGCCCACCATGGGGTGGCAGCGCGGCTGTCCACTGGGGCCACGGGTCGTGTCGAGTCCTTCTTCTTCGCGGACCGGGAGCGGGGGCAGCGCTGCCGCCAGTCCGGTGCTGACAGCTTCACTGGCGTTGGAGTAGCCTTGGAGCCCGCGGGCGCGCGTGGAGCCCCCGCGCGGGCCGCCCTGGGCTTGCGATGGGAGCTGGGTGCAGAAGGGGTGAGCCCTCGAGGCGGCGAAGCCCAGGAGCTCTGCCACCCGCTCCAGCAGCACGTCGCGGCCGCCCTCCAGCAGCCTGCACTGCAGCAGCTCTCGGGCCACCGTGAGCACGGCCCTCGAGTTCGCCTGCTCCCGGCGGGTGTACGGTGTCGTGGTCGCGGCGTGATTGGAGGCCCTTGCTGCCGACCGCGCCTGCCGCGGTGTGAGAGCTGTCGAAGCCTGTCCGCGTCGCCCGCGAACCGCGAGCTGCCTGGGGCAAGGGGTCGCCCGAGGCGAGCGGCTCTGCACGGGCGGGCCACGCCGCCCATGGATCTGGGTTGCCCACCTGGTCGCCGGACATGGTGATGACGACGCGACGGGGCACGAAGCGGTACAAGGTGGATTCCGGCGCACCCCTACCTGGCGCGCCAAATGTCGGATTTCGGGTTCCGGCAGACCCTTGAGGTTCGAACACTGGGGTGCGCGCGGAGTGCTATGGATGGCGTTCTCGTAGGGAGACGAGAGCGGATCCATAGTGGAGTATTGATATGGTGAATATGTGGACTCGTGTGCGCCACCTCAAAAGAGTTACTTGCAGTTGTAGTTCAGGTTAGCCATTGAGTCAAAGCTGGCTTGCTGCAGTCAAACTCCACCACCTCTTTGTTAATACTGATGCATATGTAGCTAGTTCTGATGTAAGTCTTGTTGGGTACATTTGTACTCACGTTTTCCTATTTTATGTTTTGCAGAGAGACGTCAGTCTCGCTAGTAGTTCCATGTGGACTTCGACATTTAGCTTGATACCTCAGCTACGATCTTGTGCCCTCGGCAGGATCTGGTAGATAGTCAGGCTTCTCAGCCTTTTTCATTTGTAGATGTCTGCACTCAGACATGTTAAGCTTCCGCATGTGCTTTGACTTGTATGCTCTGAATGTGGGGTCATGAGACCCATGTTTGTAATATCTCGCTCCTCGGAGCCTAATGAATAAATACTTGAGTCGTAAAGTTATGTTGTGATGCCATGTTGTATTTACACATGTCGAGCATATTATGTGTATGACTGAAATGCTTGGTATGTGTGGGATCCGACAACCTAGTTGTTTATCCTTGGTAGCCTCTCTTATGGGGAAATGTAGTCTTGTGCTTCCATGAGCCATAGTAGTCCGCTACAGCCCGGTTCACCGGAGTCCTGCTAGCCCAGCACTACTGCTCAGGACACTTGACTGGCCGGCATGTGTTTCACTTCGTTCCTGTGTCTGTCCCTTCGGGGAAATGTCACACGGTGAATTCCGGAGTCCTGCCTAGCCTGCTACAGCCCGGGTTCCCGGAGTCCTGTTAGCCCAGTGCTACAGCCCGGATTCACGCGCTGCTGACCGACATGCTCGATGTGATTCATGTATGCATGTCCCCATAGGTTGGTGCCGCTTTGGGTTCACAACTAGTCATGTCGGCCCAGGTTCTCTGTCATATGGATGCTAGCGACACTATCATATACGTGAGCCAAAAGGCACAAACGGTCCCGGGCCATGGTAAGGCGACACCCGTGGGAATACCGTGCGTGAGGACGCAAAGTGATATGAGGTGTTACAGGCTAGATCGGTGTGACTTAGAATCGGGGTCCTGACAGGTTCCGGCAGACCCTTGAGGTCCGAACACTGGGGTGCGCGCGGAGATTTCGCCTCCTACCTACCTGCACCCCTCTGCCTCGCTAAGATCTAAACTGTGGAAAGAACAACACAAGAGACACAGGGTTTATACTGGTTCGGGCCACCGTTGTGGTGTAATACCCTACTCCAGTGTGTGGTGTGGTGGATTGCCTCTTGGGCTGATGATGACAAACAATACAAGGAAGAACAGCCTCGCGAGGGTCTGTTCTTGGCTGGGGCGATGAACTGCGGGGAGGAGTTCAGTCACACTTCTCTCTCTCTGATCCTTTCTTTTTCTCTGCTCCGAACCCTCTTGCTCTGTGGGTGGCTGGTCCTATTTATAGAGGCCCTGGTCCTCTTCCCAAATATCGAGTGGGAAGGGAGCCAACAATGGCCGGCTAATTTGAAGGGGGACAGCTAGTATCAGCTATCCTGACAAAAGTAGTCTTCGCCTGCGCAAAGCTCTGGTGATGACGCCATCTTGGGCTCCATGGTGACCTTCATCTCGTAGTCCTCCTGGTCTTGGTCTCGTTGCACCGAAATGGCAACCTTTGCCTGACGCCTCAGTACTCCGCGGCTGCGCTTGCCCCCTTTGCACCAAAGAGGAAGGGAGGACACTGCGCGGACTGGCACCCGCCTGGCGCCCTTGGTCGTCATGGCTTGCGTCACGGGCACCTCGTGAGGTACCCCGCCTTGATCTCTCCGCCTCCTCGTGAGCCAGCCTGACGAGGCCGTGCCTGAGGAAGCTCTGCGTCGTCCGCCCCGCGAGGCTTGGCCCCTCGCGAGGGTCTTGGGTTTGTGTTGGTGAAGATGGGCTGCGCTGGGCCCCCTTTTGAGCCACGCCGCAGGCCGCAGGCAGGCAAGTCTGGGGACCCCCGTTCCCAGAACGCCGACAGTAGCCCCCGGGCCCAAGGCGCGCCTGGACTTGGCCGTGCGAGGAGGCGGAAGGGCAAGAGCGAAGCGCCACGGGCCCTAACAGCCTGCGGCCTTGGGCGCCGCGTGGCGGTTTATTGGACGTGGGTGCCTCCACTTCCCCATGGCGCCTCGGCAACTGCACGGATTGGACAAGTCCCTGCATGCAAAGCGGGTCATAATTACCTGCGATCGTGGGGGCCGTTGGTTGGCCCTCGCCAGCTATAAGTACGGACCGGCGCGCGCCCTTCCAGTTCACCCCCCCTTGCTTCTCCTTTTTCTTCTTGGCCGTAGTGAAGGGGAAGGCTCGCCAGGTTGAGCCCGCCTCTCCCCCGCCCAAGGGCGGCCGAGGGCGCCCTCGCAAACATCCTGTGGCCACCACGGTAGCTCCCCGCAGCCGTGGAGGCGATCTTCAGCACAGCGACGGGTGGATTGCTGCGGCCGGGGGCACGCTCCGGCTGCACGTCCCCCTAGGCTGCGCTTTCGCACTGCTGAAGTGCTGCTGGAGTTCGTCGTGTGGTCGGTGGAGCCGACTAGCACCCGGCTTCCACTTCCTCGCTTCCTCCTTGGCAAGCTCCCGGCCGGCGCCCTGGGCGGCCTCTGGCTCCAGGCCGACGGCTGCTGCAGCCGGGCCTCATGGGTCTCACTAGAGGTCTCCGCGGCCGGGAGCCTGTCCCTGGCCCGCGGTTGGCAGACGTTTGCCCGCGCGCGTGGCCTGAGCCGTCGGTGCACCCTACACTTCAAGTTAGACGGCGATGCCACCCTCTACGTGCGGGTGTTTGGGGAAGACAGTCACCGCGCAGGGTGTTGCCCCGAGGGTGACGACCGTGGCTGGGAACCCAGCTCCGGCGATGATGGAGAGGGAAGCGCTCGCGCGGCTGGCGGCGCTCAGGGTTCCTCAAGCTTCTCCGGCTCTTCTTCGGGCGGAGACTCTTCTAGCGGCGGCCACGGTCAGCCTCCACGCCGCCGTATCTTCTTGGGAGGTGGTAACGTGTCCGCCCGCCGTCGCGCCCTGGTGAAGCGTGAGAGGGAGTCCGCCTGAGCTCCGGAGGCAGCTCGGGCGTTCCCTGTGGGCCGGTGTGAGGCGAGCTGCACCAGATTTGTTCTTTCTTTTCCTTTTTCCTGCATAACAAAGACAGTAGTGTGGAGCCCCGCGGGGACGTGTTTGGGTTATTGCTGTTAATCATCGTTTTGCTTTCGTTATCGTACCTCCCGGCTACGTGCCCGCGCGTGGATAGTTCCCGGCCCCGGCCGTGGGGGGCGATCGACCCAGGCCCTTTGTTTGTGTCGCGGTGCCCGTGGGGCACGGACTGGAGGGGTGCTCCTGTAATGGGCACAGGTCGCGAACCCTTTGAATGACTAGGATAGGAACACTCGCGAGGGCGCTCGGCTGCCCCCCTCGCGAGGCCTTGCACAAGAGAAATCGAGGCAGGAGAGTGAAAAGTCGAAGAACCACAAGCCAAAGACGGCAACAACTTCAATAAAACTTTGAATGAGAAGGAACAAGCCATCTGCGGAAAGCAAATGAAAAGCCGCGTCCGGCACCTAATCTAGTCTTCTACGTCTTCTCACCAGCGCAGAGCTAAGTGCTGCCACTGGGCGTGGGAGGGAGCCCCAGGGCCTGAGGCCGGTGCTCCTGAGACTCCGGGGCGTGTACAGCCCCAACTCATTATTACGTGAGAGTGTCACGGGCGGCGAGCTTCACAGGCGTCGGCCTTCTTCACAGGCTCCGGGCCTTTTCCAAAACGCGATAGCTTCACAGGCATTCTCCTTCTTCACAGGCTCTGGGCCTTTTCCAAAACACGATAGCTTCACAGGCATTCGCCTTCTTCACAGGCTCTGGGCCTTTTCCAAAACGCGATAGCTTCACAGGCATTCGCCTTCTTCACAGGCTCTGGGCCCTTTCCAAAACGCGATAGCTTCATAGGCATTCGCCTTCTTCACAGGCTCTGGGCCTTTTCCAAAACACGATAGCTTCACAGGCATTCGCCTTCTTCACAGGCTCTGGGCCTTTTCCAAAACGCGATAGCTTCACAGGCATTCACCTTCTTCACAGGCTCTGGGCCTTCCCAAAACACGATAGCTTCACAGGCATTCGCCTTCTTCACAGGCTCTGGGCCTTTTTAGGGGTAGAACCTCCGGAGGTGCTGGATGTTCCATGCGTTCTGGACTGGCACCCCCTCCTGAGTCTCCAAGCGCGCGGAGCCGGGCCTGGAAACATGAACAACTTTGAACGGGCCCTCCCACATGGGAGAGAGCTTGTGCAGCCCCTCCCTGGAGAGAACCCGCCTGAGCATGGGGTCTCCTACCTCGAGAGTTCTGGGCGGATGTTGCGGTAGTGATATCGCCGCAGTGCTTGTTGGTACCTCGCCGCTCGTAGTGCGGCTTCTCGGCGACGTTCCTCCCCCAGCACGAGGTCCATCCCCCGCCTGGCATCCTGATGTGCCTCGTCGAACGCCAGGACCCGCGCGGAGCGACGTCTAACCTCGTGAGGGAGGACCGCTTCGGCTCCGTAGACCAGGAAGAACGGGGTCTCTCTAGTCGGCTTGGTCACGGTTGTGCAGATGGACCAGAACACGGACTGAAGCTCGTCGTACCAACCTCTGCCGCAGGCCTCCAGCTTCTTCTTGAACGTCCTGGTCTTGAGGCCCCTCAGGACCTCCGCGTTGGCTCGCTCGGCCTGGCTGTTGCTTCGGGGGTGCGCCACCGAAGCGTAGCATATCTGCGTTCCAAGGTTAGCACAGTATGTTTTGAAGAGGTTACTGGTGAACTGCGAACCGTTGTCCGTGATGATGCGATTCGGCACCCCGAACATGAACTTGACCGCGGGACCCGCGGGAATGGTGCGGACAGCCTCCACTTCAGCCCACTTGGTGAACTTGTCCACGGTGACGTAGAGGTAGCGGTAGCCCCCGGGCGCCCGAGGAAACGGGCCTAAGATGTCCAGCCCCCAGACTGCGAATGGCCGCGAAAGGGGGATAGTCTGCAAGCCTCCTGTTGGCTGATGGATCTGCTTGGCGTGGAACTGGCAGGCCTCACAAGCTTTCACTAGTTCGACGGCGTCATTGAGCGCGGTGGGCCAATAAAACCCACTGCGGAACGCCTTGCCGACGAGGGTCCGTGATGATGAATGATGTCCACAGTCTCCGCCGTGTATATCTTCCAGTAGTTCCTTCCCTTGCTCCCTGGAGATGCAGCGCAGGGATACATCGTTTGGCCGCTTCCGGTAGAGCTCTCCATCCTTGATGCAGTATGCCGTGGCCTGGCGTGCCACTTGCTCTGCTTCCTCCTCCTTCTCCGGCAGGGTCCCTTGCATTAGGTAACTCCGGAGCTCCGTGATCCAACATCCCTCCTGAGGTTCCATCATCAGGAGCAGGCGTGCTCCTGAGGCCGGGCCACAGGCCGGAGCCCCTCAGGCAGGTGGCTGGGGGAGCTCCTCCCGGGGCTGAGTTGTGTTCGATAATGACGGCAGGGCTGAGGGCTTGAAGAGCCGCTCCTCGAAAATGCCAGGCTCCTGAGGTAACCGCCTGGACGCCCGTTTGGCGATGTCGTCGGCCTCCTGATTGGTGCCACGGGGCACATGCTGCAACTCCAACCCCCAGAACTGCTTCTCCATCCTGACCTCCGCTAGGTAGGCTTCCATGTGCTCATCCTTCGGCTCGTACACCTTGTTGGAGAAATTGACAAGGAGCTGCGAATCGCCCTTGATGGTGAGGCGTTTCACCCCCAGGGCAGCCGCGGCCTTCAAACCCGCTATTAAACCTTCATACTCCGCTATGTTGTTGGAGACCTTTGGAAACAAAGCTGCACGGCGTAATAGAGCTTGTCCTGAGTGGGCGATATAAGCACCGCCCCAGCCCCCGCGCCATGCCTGGAGAACTCCCCATCAAAGTACATGACCCAGCCTTTTGGCGCCTCGCTTCCCGGGGACAGGGACCGATCCTCGTCGGCCTTGAGGCCTGGCGCCTCCATCCATTCTGCCACAAAATCCACCAACGCTGCCCCCTTGATGACTCTGGTCGTGCTAAATTCGAGCTGAAATGCTTGCAGTTCTATGTTCCACTCAGCGACCCTTCCAGCTGAATTAGGGCTCCTGAGCACTCTCTCCAGGGGGTATGACGAGACGACCTTGATGGGGTGACCCTGAAAATAGTGCCGCACCTTGCGCGAGGCCACCAGTAGCGCGAGGAGGAGTTTCTGAGGCATGGGGTACCATGCCCTTGCATCCCGCAACACCGTGCTGACGAAGTACACTGGGTGCTCAACGAGGTGGAGTGCGTCAGTGCTGGTGGCTCCCTTCGGAGACCATGGCGCCTCTTGAGGCAATGAGGCCTCCTGAGACTGGCCATCTGGGAGAGGGGCCTCTTTCGCCTCCGGTGCGCCCCTCTGCGGCGGCTAATCCTCCTCAGCCGCGGTGGCAGTTTTTGTGGGCCTTCCTTGTCCCTGTTCTGCCTTGTCTCGGGCTGCTGCCGCGGATTTGATTCGGCGCTCCTCTCTGACTGCCACCAAGGCTGCGCTGGCGGAGTAGGGAGTGGCGGCGAGGTAAAGCACTAGGGGCTCTTGAGGGCGCGGAGCCACCATGACCGGTGGGCTGGTCAGGTATCTCTTGAGATCCTGGAACGCCTTGTCGGCCTCTTTAGTCCACTCGAAGGGCCCCTTTTTCTTCATTAGCTGGAAGAAGGGCAGCGCTCGTTCCCACAACTTGGAGATGAAGCGCCCTAGCGCGGTCACGCGCCCCGTGAGCTTCTGCATTTCTCTGAGGGTCTTTGGTGGGCTCATGTCTTCCACCGCCTTGACCTTCTCCGGGTTAACCTCGATGCCTCAGTGGGACACGAGGAAACCCAAGAGCTTGCCCGAGGGGACTCCGAACACACACTTCTCTGGGTTGAGCCGTAGGTTCACTGCGTTGAGGCTCGCGAAGGTTTCCTCCAGGTCTTGTATCAAGGTCCTGGCCTCCCGAGACTTTACCAAAATGTCATCGATGTAAGCTTCAACATTCTTCCCGAGCTGCGGGCCCAAGGTGATGTGCATCAGCCGCTGAAAGGTCGCCCCTGTGTTACGCAGCCCGAATGGCATGCATGTGTAGAAGTACACCCCACACGGGGTTAGGAAGGCTGTCTTCTCGATGTCTTATACCGCCATCTTGATCTGGTGATACCCAGAGAAGGCATCCAAGAAGCATAACAGGTCGCATTCTGCAATGGAATCGACGATCTGGTCGATGCGGGGGAGCAGGAAAGGATCTTGCGGGCATGCTTTGTTGAGGTTGGTGAAGTCGACACACGTGCGCTCCTTCCCTCCCTTCTTCGGCACAACGACAGGGTTGGCTAACCAATCCGGGTATCGGACCTCGCGAATGACCCCAGCGGCTTCTAATTTGCGAGTCTCTTGGACGATGAAGGCCTGCTTTTCTGTGGACTGCCGCCTGGCCTTCTGCTTCACAGGGCGCACGTTGGGGCACACGTTGAGGTGATGCTCGATTACACTCCTAGGGATCCCTGCCAACTGGTCAGGCTCCCAAGAAAATACCTTCTTGTTTGCGTGCAGGAACCCGACCAGGGCCTCCTCCTGCTCGGGTTTGAGGTGGGCGCCTATGGTGAAAGTGGCGTTGGTGGACTCGTCCTCATCAACGGGTATCTGCTTGGTTTCTGCCTTGTCTTGGGTGAACAACTGTTTCTTCTTGGCGGGTGCAGCCCCCTTGAGCTCGGGGGTCTCCAAGTCGGCGGGCTGTGCCGGCGCCGCCGTCTTGAAGGCGAGCTTGAGCACCCGCAGCGCGTCCCCGGTGTCCCCATGCACAGTGAGGACACCGTTGCTCCCGGGCATCTTCATGAGGTTGTACGCCGGGTGCGTCACGGCCATGAACTGGGCCAGCGCTGGGTAGCCAAGGATGGCGTTGTAGGGGAGGCCGATGGGAGCGATGTCGAAGTCGACCAGCTCCGTGCGGAAGTTGTCGTAGGTGCCGAAGGTTACTGGGAGCCGGATCTGTCCCAAGGAGCTGGACGACTCGCCCCCAACGCCTGAGAAGGGCCGGCTGGATTGCAGCCGTTCTAGGGGTATGCAGAGGAGGTTGAAGGCCTCGACCGAGAGCATGCTGAGGCCCGCGCCGCCATCAATGAGGGTTCTGGTGACGGCCACCTGGCAGATGGTGGGGGTGCACAGCATGGGGAGCGCACCCGAGCAGGCCGAGTTGGAGGGGTGGTCCTCCGAGCTGAAGGTCAGGCCGGTCTCGGGCGCCGCCCGGTCCAGGGGAGCCCCCTGCCGCGTGGAAGCGGCGCTGACCCGGCAGATGAACGGCTTGACGTGGTGACTTGTAGGCGGCGCCTGCGAGCCGCCCAAGAGGGCCGCGACGACCGGGGGTGTTGGCGCAGCGCGATGGGTGGGGAAGAGGTTGCGGGGCTCTTCCTGAGAAGCCATAGAGGCTGCCGGCGGGTGGAGCGGCCATGTGCGCGGGGCGCCGGTGAGGGCCATGGGGAGCCAGTTGGCCACGACCCTATCGTCACCTCCGGCTTCGAGGAGGGCCTCCTCGCTCGCCAGCAAGAAGGCCAGCGGATATGTCGTGCCGCCGTAGCGCGGCGGCGTCGTTGGCTTGAGCTTGTCCGGCCACCGTGCCCGTTGTAGGGCTGGGGCCAGGGCTCGGAGCCCCCTGGCCCCCACGCTGGCGCCGGCGGCCGGAGCGGGCGACGCGCTACCCATCGCGAGGCGGGTCGTGGCGGTGGCGGAAGAGAAAACTCCGGTGCACCCCTACCTGGCGCGCCAAATGTCGGATTTCGGGTTTCGGCAGACCCTTGAGGTTCGAACGCTGGGGTGCGCGTGGAGATTTCGCCTCCTACCTACCTGCACCCCTCCGCCTCGCTAAGATCTAAACTGTGGAAAGAACAACACAAGAGACACAGGGTTTATACTGGTTCGGGCCACCGTTGTGGTGTAATACCCTACTCCAGAGTGTGGTGTGGTGGATTGCCTCTTGGGCTGATGATGACGAACAATACAAGGAAGAACAGCCTCGCGAGGGTCTGTTCTTGGCTGGGGCGATGAACTGCGGGGAGGAGTTCAGTCACACTTCTCTCTCTCTCTCTGGTCCTTTCTTTTTCTCTGCTTCGAACCCCCTTGCTCTGTGGGTGGCTGGTCCTATTTATAGAGGCCCTGGTCCTCTTCCCAAATATCAAGCGGGAAGGGAGCCAACAATGGCCGGCTAATTTGAAGGGGGACAGCTAGTATCAGCTATCCTGACAAAAGTAGTCTTCGCCTGCGCAAAGCTCTGGTGATGACGCCGTCTTGGGCTCCATGGTGACCTTCGTCTCGTAGTCCTCCTGGTCTTGGTCTCGTTGCACCGAAATGGCAACCTTTGCCTGACGCCTCGGTATTCCGCGGCTGCGCTTGCCCCCTTTGCACCAAAGAGGAAGGGAGGACACTGCGCGGGCTGGCACCCTCCTGGCGCCCTTGGTCGTCATGGCTTGCGTCACGGGCACCTCGTGAGGTACCCCGCCTTGATCTCTCCGCCTCCTCATGAGCCAGCCTGACGAGGCCGTGCCTGAGGAAGCTCCGCGTCGTCCGCCCCGCGAGGCTTGGCCCCTCGCGAGGGTCTTGGGTTTGTGTTGGTGAAGATGGGCCGCGTTGGGCCCCCTTTTGAGCCACGCCGCAGGCCGCAGGCAGGCAAGTCTGGGGACCCCCGTTCCCAGAACGCCGACAAAAACAAACTCATGATGCAAACTTTGAGACAACAAAAGTATATGCTACAGGAACATTTCATGGCATCAAAGGGCGTGTAAAGTATCTAAAGGTAGAGCACTACAAAACATGAACACTGAGCTACTGCTAGAAAACAATAGAACATGCTCAAAACATCATGGCAAGATTGCAAATGATAACAGATTCACACACTTAGACATGGCAGGAACAACGAAAATTAGACATGATTGCAAGCTCGTGTCACTGATCTCAAGGCATGTCATGGCATGTGAATATAACCAACAGCAAGAAGACATGATTATGCAGCTACTCATGGCAAGAACATGGTCATAGGATGCATAGATCACTAGCTATTCACATGGCAAGAATGAACTTACTGTTAACAGACTGACAGCAACATTATTTAGCAAATTTAGAGCATGGTAATGACAAGCTAAAACAGGCCATAATTGCAAACAAGGGCATGGATGGATATAACGTAATAATATCTACAAAACATTCTTACTGAGAATCTCCAGATTATGCATAGATTCACTTGTAGCATCAAGTTAACATGGCAACATAATGTAGCAGATTCAGACTTTGCAGAAATCATCAAGTCATTGAAATCAGCAACAGCAAGTACCCTACTTTGCATGCTTGTGCTATTCACCACATGGGCACATAGAAATACATAGATTGCACCACTGTAAAGATGGCATGAATATGCTCCTAAAACATGTTGACACGATGCTCAAAAGACAAGCAAACAAAATGCTATGAAAAAGGGAAATTAGTAAGTTATGATAACTTCCAGTAGATTATGTCATTTAGCACCTTTGCAACGATGATTAAGGCATCAAGATGATCTGCAACATGCATTCAAACTACACCAACGTGTAGAGCATTCATAGATGAACAATTTGACATATCATACACAATAATCGGACCAACATGCACAAAGATACACCACTCAAAAGAATGCAACATGATGCTGATAAACGGGGACAGTGAAATCTGCACCTTGGGGAAAAGTTGGACGAAGGGGTACGGGGACGGAGAGATCCAGGGAGGCGTTTGGATCGGGGACGACGGTATGCAGCGGGATGAGGGCGTGCAGATCTGGCGTCGAGGTCAACGGCGACGACGACTGCTGATGCGGCAGCGAGGCGTGGGCACGACGCCGGCGAGGTGCGCGTGGGGAGGAGCGGGAGGCGGGTGGCGCGGTGGCCGGCGGCACGGGCGGAGGTGCGGTGCGGCGGAGGCATGGTGCCGCGGCGGCAGCTGCAGGTGGTGGCGGCGCGATGCGGCAGGCGGGACGGCGGCGGCGGCCGATGGCGGAGCTGGTGGCAGCGAAGTCCGACGAGGGCTCGGGGCGAGCGGGCGGCGCGCTCGGGGCGGCTCGAGCCCCGATGGGCTCGGGCGGGCCTGCCCCGGGCCCGAGTGGGCCGCGGCCGTGGAACGAGATAGGAGGCACGGGGCGCTGACGTGGCGCGAGGGGATTGGCCGAGGGCGTCGGCTGGACGCGTCCGGCCGGCGGCGGATGTGTCCGGCAGCGCAGAGGAAGGAGGAGGCTAGGGTTTCGCCTGAAAACTAGAAGAGAAGGGGACTTTTATAGGTAGAGGGAGCTAGGAGAAGGCTACTGAGGTGCGTTTTTTGCCCACGCGATCGTGATTCAATGACGAAGAGCATGGAGGGGATTTAGATGGGCTAGAGGGCTGTTGTGGAGGGGTGCTGGGCTGCAAAGAGAAGGAGGCTTTGGCTAATGCGGTTAACCGTTGGGGCATCAAACGACCTCCAAATGGAACGAAATTTGACATGTGGTCTACCGGTGATGTACCAAGACCACTCATCAACTCTTGGCCCATTCCGAGAACTTTTTTCTCCCGCTCACGAAACAAGATCTGGGAGGTGCGACTGGTGCGTGTGAGAGTGTCAGTTGCTGAAACGGACAACGGAGAGAACTGGGAGACCCGAACGCATGCAAGTTTTGAAAAACATGCAGATGAAATGCACATGATGACATGGCAAAGTGCAACACGCAAGCAAATGGCATGGCAATGACGGCAAATAACTGGAAGACACCTGGCACATCAGACTTGGGGTGTTACAGCTGGGACCCACCAGCAATAACTTCGCACGCAAGGAAGTGCCTCCTTATCCTCCTTGATAGTCGGGACCCACCTGGCTGAAGCGTATGTAGCGTTGTCATTCTGGTCATGAACGTGTACGTACATACTGGTCGATCTGTCTGTCTGCACGCTGCAGCGATGAACCGTGGCAGAGTAAGGAAGGGCACGTGTCGTAGTAGAGGCGTGCATGTAGCATGTACACATATGTACAACCAGGGTGCAAGAAAGTAAATACGGCAACGTACGTACATACAGGCGGGGTCTCGAATGCCTACTCGCGCATACGTACGGCCAGGGCTTATGTACATGGAGAGGCAGCGACGACATCCTGTTCATCGGCAGCCAACCGGCTGGGTTGGAACGGAGAAACTGCATCGTTGTATTTATCGGGAGGCAGCGGAATGCGTCGTGTTCATCGAGTGCCAACCGGCTTGGACGGAACAGCCAAAACAAGGCCTAGCGTACCTTAGAACGGAGAAAACGGCCTTGTGTTCGACTGCCTACGGTCGAAACGGGGTCCTGTTCACCGGGCGGGGTGTGGCGTACCGCAAAACGGAGGAAATGGACTTCTCTTTGACCTCCTACAGTCGAAACGGGGTCCTATTGATCGGGATGGGTGTGGCGTACCACAAAATAGAGGAAACAGACTTCTCTTCGACCTCCTATAGTCGAAACAGGGTCTTGTTCATCGGGAGGGGTGTGGCATACCGCAAAATGGGACTCCACAGCTACTGTTCATCCACCGTCCACTGCCTCACTCCAGCCTCCACGGGCTACTGTTCATCCACCGTCGACCTCCTCTAGCCTCCACCTGCGACTGTTCATCCACGGCATCTCCCTCCTGCCTCCACCAGCTACTGTTCATCCAAGGGCTCCTGTTCATCCAGCCTCCACCGCTCCTCCACCAGCTACTTTTCAACCAGCCCTCTCCACGGGGTCCTGTTCAACCACCCCTCCATGGGCTACTATTCATCCAGCCCTCCACCGGCTACTGTTCATCCAGCCCTCCACCGGCTGCTGTTCATCCAGCCCTACACAGGGTCCTATACATCCACCCCCAACTGGCTCGATCGAGGTCCTGTTCATCCATCGGCAACGACCTCTATTACCACGGGGTCCTGTTCATCCAACCCCCACCGGGAACTGTTCATCCAACCCCCCAACAATGCTCATTGTTCATCAAGAGGTAGTAGGTTCGATCGGCTTCAGTTAGCAGCAGTGGCGAAGGAATCACTCGATCGGGTTCAGTTAATAGCCAGGGATCGGTAGATCGCTCCGGTTCAGTAACGCGTAGCCTGCAGTGCAATCGCTCGGGTTCAGTAGGCGAATGCCTCGCTCGGGTTCAGTTAGAGCCCAACGCCTCGCACCCACGCGCATACGTGTACGAGAGAAACGTGCATTGCTCAGCCCCGACCACCCACCGTAATCCGGAACTCCCCGATATTTTCCTCGCCCTCTCTTCTATCACGGTTTTTCCGTCATGGATGACCCAAAGAATGTCATGCAGTTGCGCCTCCGGTCCGTCCAGGACAAAAAGCCCATTTGTTATCATGATTTTTTGTCACAGAAGTAGGAGCCCACCACATCTATGATGATACTGGGTTTTGTCACAATTATCATCATAGAAGTGTCATAAGCATGACAGGAAAAAAATCATTTGGCCCAAAATGTCACGGATGTGTCTTTTTTTGTAGTGATTGGGCTACCTTGCTGCACTTTATTTACCATTACCATTACTTGTCCGTTACAAATTATCTTGCTATCAAACTACCTTTTACTGACAATTCCAGTGCTTGCAGAAATTACCTTGCTGAAAACCACTTGTCGTTTCCTTCTGCTCCTCGTTGGGTTTGACACTCTTACTTATCGAAAGGACTAAGATTGACCCCCTATACTTGTGGGTCATCACTCTCCAAACAGGATTCTTCACCGATTTCATCCCCAATTGTTCCCATGGGATCCTTGGCTCATAATGAAGGGATTGGGAGAAGATAAGGCTCATCTTGAGCCCTTGAATGACCACATAAACTGAGGAGATGCCGGGAGGCCTTCATATAAGCACCATCAACCCTAACCGCCATCTCCTCCATGTTCATTCATTCACACAGCCATCATCCATCTCCACTGTTGCTCCAAGACCACCTCCATAGAGAAGAGAAGGGTCAAGCAAAGAGGAATAAGAAGGGAAGCCTCCACTGCAAGCACCGGCCGGCCTTCGGTTCGGTGTGGTCTTCATCACCGGCGCGACCACCATCACCATCTCCACTGCAACTGCCGTTGCCATCACCATCACCATCATGCTCCTCTCTTCCAACGGCTCTGTGCTGGCTTGTAATTTATCTTCTCCCTCTCCTATGTTGAATAGTTGTATTAGTTCTTGAGGATTTGGATGAGCCTTGCATGATTAGTACTTTGTTGAATAAGCGATCCAATATTCTCTTTATATGTATTGTGTTGATTGTCTCATGGTGTTGTGAAGAATGCTCGTGCATCATTAGCCCCTTGTGGACTTGAGGCAAGTCATATTAGTGAGAAGGGGGTAGTTGTGGATGGTAGGTGGTGACTGATAGCCCACAAGTATAGGGGATCATTTGTAGCCTTTTTCGATAAATAAGTGTGTCGAACCCAACGAGGAGCTAAAGGTAGAACAAATATTCCCTCAAGTTCTATCGACCATCAATACAACTCTACGCACACTTGACGTTTGCTTTACCGGAAACAAGTATTAAACTAGAAGTACTTTGTAGGTGTGATAGGATAGGTTTGCAAGATAATAAAGAGCATGTAAATAAAATCTAGGGGCTGTTTAGATAAAGACACAACTAAATTAGTTTTAGTAGAGAGCTTTTTTCAACAAGAAAGTTATTTGTCCCTAGGCTATCGATAACAAGTACCGGTAATCATTCTTGTAATTTTATATGAGGGAGAGGCATGAGCTAACATACTTTCTCTACTTGGATCATGTGCACTTATGATTGGAACTCTAGCGAGCATCTGCAACTACTAAAGATCATTAAGGTCGTGAAATCCAACCATAGCATTAAGTATCAAGTCCTCTTTATTCCCATATGTCATACCCCACTGATACGTCTCCAACGTATCTATAATTTTTGATTGTTCCATGCTATTATATTATCTGTTTTGGATGTTTAATGGGCTTTAATATGCTCTTTTATATTATTTTTGGGACTAACCTATTAACCGGAGGCCCAGTGCCAGTTTTTGTTTTTTTGCCTATTTTAGAGTTCAGAAAAGGAATACCAAACAGGATGAAACCTTCGCGGTGATCTTTCTTGGACAGAAAGCAAACCAGAAGACTTGGATTTGAAGTCTGGAATGCCACGAGGTGGCCACGAGGTAGGAGGGCGCGCCCAGGGTGGTAGGTGTGCCCCCCACCCTCATGGGCCTCTCGTAGCTCCACCGACGTACTTCTTCCGCCTATATATACTCTTATACCCTAGATCGATAGAAAAGAGCCACGAAACCACATTTCCACTGCCGCAACCTTCTGTACCCATGAGATCCCATCTTGGGGCCTCTTCTCGCGATCTGCCGGGGGGGAATCGATCACTGAGGGCTTCTACATCAACACCATAGCCTCTCAAATGAAGCGTGAGTAGTTTACCACGGACCTTCAGGTCCATAGTTATTAGCTAGATGGCTTCTTCTCTCTCTTTGATTCTCAATACAAATTTCTCCTCGATGTTCTTGGAGATCTATTCGATGTAATACTCTTTTGCGGTGTGTTTGCCGAGATCCGATGAATTGTGGGTTTATGAACAAGATTATCTATGAATATTATTTGGTTCTTCTCTGAATTCTTATATGCATGATTTGATATCTTTGCAAGTCTCTTCGAATTAGCGGTTTAGTTCGGCCTACTAGATTGATATTTCTTGCAATGGGAGAAGTGCTTAGCTTTGGGTTCAATCTTGCGGTGTCCTTTCCCAGTGACAATATGGGCAGCAAGGCACGTATTGTATTGTTGCCATCAAGGATAAAAAGATGGGGTTTATATCATATTGCTTGAGTTTATCCCTCTACATCATGGCATCTTGCTTAAAGCGTTACTCTGTTCTTATGAGCTTAATACTCTAGATGCATGCTGGATAGCGGTCGATGTGTGGAGTAATAGTAGTAGATGCAGAATCGTTTCGATCTACTTGACACGGATGTGATGCCTATATTCATGATCATTGCCTTAGATATTCTCATAACTATGCACTTTTCTATCAATTACTCGGCAGTAATTTGTTCACCCAACGTAATACATGCTATCTTCAGAGAAGCCACTAGTGAAACCTACGGCCCCTGGATCTCTTTCTTATTATATTGCATCTCTTCTATTTACATCGCATCTCGTTTACAATTTTGCAATCTTTACCTTCCAATCTATACAACAAAAATACCAAAAATATTTATTTTAGTATCTTTATCAGATCTCACTTTTGCGAGTGGCCGTGAAGGAATTGACAACCCCTTTATCACGTTGGTTGCAAGGTTCTTGATTGTTTGTGCAGGTACTAGGTGACTTGTGCGTTGTCTCCTGTTGGACTGATACCGTGGTTCTCAAAAGCGGAGGGAAATACTTACGCTACTTTGTTGGATCACCCTTTCCTCTTCAAGGGAAAATAAACGCATGCTCAAGAGGTAGCAAGAAGGATTTATGGCGCCGTTGCTGGGGAGATCTACGCCAAGTCAAGACATACCAAGTACCCATCATAAACTCTTCTCCCTCGCATTACATTATTTGACATTCGCCTCTCATTTTTCTCTCCCCCACTTCTAAAATGATTTTCGAAACCCTTTGCCTTTTCTTTGCTCCTTTTCCGTTTGTCTCTTTTCGCTTGCTTCTTGTGTGCTTGTGTGTTGGATTGATTGTTTGTCACGATGGCTCAAGATAATACTAAATTGTGTGACTTTTCCAATACCAACAACAACGATTTTATTAGCACTCCGATTGCTCCTACTACCAATGCTGAATCTTGTGAAATTAATACCGCTTTGTTGAATCTTGTTATGAAAGATCAATTTTCTGGACTTCCTAGTGAAGATGCCGCTACCCATCTAAACAACTTTGTTGATTTGTGTGATATGCAAAAGAAGAAAGATGTGGATAATGATATTGTTAAATTGAAGCTATTTCCATTTTCGCTTAGAGATCGTGCTAAAACTTGGTTCTCTTCTTTGCCTAAAAATAGTATTGATTCATGGAATAAGTGCAAAGATGCTTTTATCTCTAAGTATTTTCCTCCCGCTAAGATCATCTCGCTTAGGAACGATATTATGAATTTTAAGCAACTTGATCATGAGCATGTTGCACAAGCTTGGGAGAGGACGAAATTAATGATACGTAATTGCCCTACACATGGTTTGAATTTCTGGATGATTATACAAAAATTTTATGCCGAATTGGATTTTGCTTCTAGAAATCTTTTAGATTCGGCCGCGGGAGGCACTTTTATGGAAATCACTTTAGGAGAAGCTACTAAACTCCTAAACAATATTATGGTTAATTATTCTCAATGGCACACCTAAAGATCCACTAGTAAAATGGTTCATGCGATTGAAGAGATTAATGTTTTGAGTGGAAAGATGGATGAACTTATGAAATTGTTTGCTAATAAAAGTGTTTCTTATGATCCTAATGATATGCCTTTGTCCACTTTGATTGAGAATAATAATGAATCTATGGACGTGAATTTTGTTGGTAAGAACAATTTTGGTAACAACGCGTATAGAGGAAACTTTAATTTTAGGTCATTTCCTAGTAATTCCTCTAATAATTATGGTAATTCCTGCAACAACTCTTATGGAAATTTTAATAATATGCCCTCTGATTTTGAGATTAGTGTTAAAAAAATTATGAGTTCGCAAAAGAATTTCAATGCTTTGGTTGAAGAAAAATTAGTTAAGATTGATGAGTTGGCTAGGAACGTGGATAGAATTTCTCTTGATGTTGATTCTTTGAAACTTAGATCTATTCCACCTAAGCATGACATCAATGAGTCTCTCAAAGCCATGAGAATTTCCATTGATGAGTGCAAAGAAAGGACCACAAGGATGCGTGCTAAAAAATATTGCTTTGTGAAGGCGTGTTCTTCTAGTTTTCATGATAATAATGATGATGAAGATCTAAAAGTGATTGATGTGACTCCTATTAAATCTTTTTTTCCAATATGAATCTTGATAAAGATGGGACTGGAGATGAGTCAACTTTAGTTAAAAGGCGTCCCAATGATTCGGAGTTTTTAGATCTTGATGCAAAAATTTATAAAAGTGGGATTGAAGAGGTCAAAACTTTACATAGCATTGAACCCACTATGCTCGATTTCAAGGAATCTAATTATTATAATTGCTCTTTGATAGATTGTATTTCCTTGTTGAAATCCTGTTGAATTCTCCTCATGCTTATAATCAAAATAAACCTTTTACTAAACATATAGTTGATGCTTTAATGCAATCCTATGAAGAAAAGCTTGAACCAGAAGTTTCTATCCCTAGAAAACTTTATGATGAGTGGGAACCTACTATTAAAATTAAGATTAAAGATTATGAATGCTATGCTTTGTGTGATTTGGGTGCTAGTGTTTCCACGATTCCAAAAACTTTGTGTGATGTGCTAGGTTTCCGTGAATTTGATGATTGTTTTGTTAAATTTGCATCTTGCAGATTCCACCATTAAGAAACCTATGGGAAGGATTAATGATGTTCTTATTGTTGCAAATAGGAATTATGTGCCTGTAGATTTCATTGTTCTTGATATACAATGCAATCCTACATGTCCTATTATTCTTGGTAGACCTTTCCTTAAAATGATTGGTGTAATTATTGACATGAAAGAAGGAAATATTACATTCCAATTCCCCTTAAGGAAAGGTGATGGTGTCCTGGACTAGGGGGTACTCACCACGTCATCTCCCGATCTATTAGATTGGGCCGAGGACCCCCGTGGCCGTATACTCATGGGATAGTTCGGACGGCTACCGCATACAAGGAAGATTCCACAAGACTTGGCGATCAAGACAAGGACTTCTCCCCACCGGCGTATTCGGCTAGGACTCTTGTTATCCTAGGCCTCCGGTGCATTATATAAACTGAGGCCAGACTAGTCGATAGAGAGACAATATATACAACAATCATACCATAGGCTAGCTTCTAGGGTTTAGCCTCCTTGATCTCGTGGTAGATCTACTCTTGTACTACCCATATCATCAATATTAATCAAGCAGGAGTAGGGTATTACCTCCATCAAGATGGCCCGAACCTGGGTAAAACAAAGTGTCCCCTGTCTCCTGTTACCCATCGATCCTAGACGCACAGTTTGGGACCCCCTACCCGAGATCCGCCGGTTTTGACACCGACATTGGTGCTTTCATTGAGAGTTCTGCTGTGTGATCGACAAAAGGATCGATGGCTCGCCTGCAGGTCAGCTGCAACTTCGGCATCTTCGTCACCAGTTCGACTGGTCACCTTGGTTCGACCAAAAATTGCGCCCCATGTTCGGATCACCATGTCCGGACGAGGGCCTTCATCAAACATCAACTCCGATCTCTATCAAGATCACGGAGGAATCATCTATGGAGCTCGGGGGCTCAACGTCAACATTGCCCTCGAGCGACCGTGCTGTTTTTCTGGACAGCGAACTCGTATCTGCCACCACCACCTCCTCGAGTATCGCTTTGACGATCGCTTTGGTGGAATTGTGCGCAACTGAGTCTACAATGACCCTGGAAAATTTCGTCGAGTTCCGATGGAGGAATCTCTGGCAATCCACGATATACCGGAGCCCTGTCAAATCTGGACAGGAATTTGGATGAGTTTAGGACGTGGTGTCCAGCTTCTAGCTTGGACGTCCTTTGGAAGATCCAACCGTTGATCGGCTGTGGAATTCCTATATCTACCACCTCTCAAAATTTCGGTTCGATCCGACCGTCCAAACTCCGGTAACCTTCAGATTAGTGCATCACTTTTCGGATCTATTTTCTGCGCGAAAACGAATCCGACCCGAGTTCATCTTTTTTATGAACAGGGTTTCGGACATCCCTTTTAAAGGAAGTTTTGTATGGGGTATTTTGTTTTGTTCCCGAACACATCCCACTAACTGTAAGATCTTTTGAACATGATCTTCAACATCATGCTGGTGTCAAACCAGTCCGGCAATATTACTCCACGGCTGCTGACCTGCGCTAGACACGGCGTCACTTTGTTGAGCCAAGCTCAACTTCTTCGGATCATCATCTCGGCAAGCCGAACAAGAGCCCGGCATCGCGAAGGATAAATCATCACCAACATCGCCGCCCCACGATTACACGGAGCGGGCATACCGGCATCGCCGCACGGTCGCTTTATCAAGCCGGCATCGACCACGTCACGACCTGCATCGATAGGGCCACACTATTGCTTCTTCAAGCTGGTGTCCATCACACCGACCTACTTCGACTCATCGGCTAACATCGAGGCTTCAACATCTCGGCTGGACCGGGGGCTTCGCCATCTCTTCATCAACCTACTCCGGACACTTCGGCGTCACTAGCCGACCAGCTCCGTCACGTTAGCCGGGCCGAGGACTTTGCCTCGGCGAGTCAACCTTTACCAGCATTGCCATGCCATCATTTTATCGCCCATCAGGCAATGGGTGTGCGGAGCGGGTCCCAATTTTAGGAATCACCTTCCTTCGGATTGCTACAACAGATAAACCAGGTGCTATTAATACCAGTATTTTTTGCTTGTTTGGGTTCATTTTTTCCAAGGAATTATTACTCTGGTTTGTCCGTCATATGTACACAGGTCTATCAAATGGTGGCTGCATTAACGACAGTCACATGGCGGTTCGGTCAGTTTCCGTATATAGTCCGGCGAACACCGCATCCGGAGCTCGGACCGACCTGTGAATTCAGGCTTTGCCACGCCTTTACTACATCACGCCGACACCCTGCATCGACATTGACTTCGGCGCCAGGCCATATTTCTTCTATTCCTCACTTTGCATAAATTATTTATTATGCAACATTTTTTTTAATTATCATTATTACTATTATCTCCGGTTTGCACTATTTTTTGTGCACAGGAAAATGATCCGGGGACTTCGCGTCACTCTGCCGGTCTGCATTGACCGTGCTATGTCACCACTTCGGCGTGTCGAGCTCTCCGCTCCACCACCTCAGGACCAGCTTGGCGGATGGAACCTTGCCCCGCATCAAGCTCAGACCGCGTCATCAATACCGAACACATTAACCAGCTAAGTCGCTTTCATGCTCAAAGCTTTAATTTCTAACTTGTGTTCGGTTCGACCAAGCATTATACTTTTTTGGAAAAAAGTTGCTTGTAAAAATTTTGCGTTGTCCAAACTTTGTTTGTGACACACAAATTCAAGGACCCAATTCACTTGGGGGCTTCCTTTATGAAGCTTTTCATGTTGCATATGATTATACTTGTACGGCTTCGTTCCTTGTTCGTGTATTACGCCACAATATGCACCACATTGACTTAAGCGATTTGCAAGCTGGGTTGCCTCGCTCCTGCGTTTACCCCTACGTTCCCGATTGTTCGGCTAGGGAGTAAAGGGAGCACCTCTGCGATTGTCACGATCGGGTCACCCGAGCCGGACCTCAGACTGGGTGAAGCCCAAAGCTAACACTCTTATAGTTATTCAATGATGGTCGGCACACAACGGAACTCATGAGTACAAAAAATCTATTGCACAAGTCTCATAATAACAATGAGCACCGAAGAAAGGTATCGGTGGGGGTACTATTTTCTTCGAAGATGCTTCTTACTCTTCGCAGTAATATAGCATAAGTTCCCTGAGCGCTCTTTGTCTGTTACAGCCTTATGGTCTGATTGCCTGGTTATTGGAAACACCGTCGATATTCTCGACCGATGGAGTACATAACACTTTTCGGTCCTTGACCGGAGAGGGAGAAGCTGACGGTCGGTTAAGACGCGTTTAAAGTTCGGTTGAACATAGATATGATATAAGTACTTCGGTACATGCAATCATTCTTCTACCCAAGTCACTTGGGGGCTCTTAAGTTTATTTGAGCCGTTTTATAATAAGTGTTCTTCTTCTTAGTCGTTGCAAAGTTTTATTATTATTTATCACTCCTTTTTCGACACGAGTGTGCGGTCACTAGCCGGGGAGCCTAATTTCTCTCTCAAAGCCGCTAGAGTTTAGTTTGCTAAACTGGCCTAATGAGAAGTACTTCGCCCTCGGGATAGGAGGTTGAAGCCATAGGCTGACCCACTCGAAGTCTTGAGATAGGATGTGTCATGTTAAAGGACGACAGAAGCACTTCTTTTTTCTAAGACCAATTTTCGGATTGGCACCGAACACTTGATCTTGTTCGGACATCATGTTTTTACTGACGTTTCTTGGTTTTCCAAGCTTTTTGGCACTTTTAAACTATTTGTGCTTTTCCAGCATTAGTCTCGCAGTGCAACGCCGGACACCTTTAGGGATTCGGCAAAAACATTCTCAGATATTGCTATATATGCATCGGTTTCGAATTGTGTCTTCGGTCAATAGTTGGGTTGCCCGGCTCCTGCACTTGCTTCCTACGTTCCGTTTTGTTCGGCTAGGCGTGCAAAGGAAGAACCACTGCAATTGTGCTTCCAGCTCACATGGTTAAGCACCTTAGTGGAGAAAGCCGAAAACTGACTTTCACAATAAGCGTAAACTGGTCAGCGATCCGATGACTATGATGGGCCATTCATAACATTGGCCGAAGTGTTTACGGCTTGACCTCGACTGTCGCCGAACACTACCGGGGGCTATTAACTGGCCTCCCAAACTAAATCCTCCATATTTTGCTCTTACATTCGAGCTGAGGTTTCATGATCATTCTTAGCACGACAACCCAAAGAAAGGAACGATAGCGGGACTATTTTCTTTGGAATACATTTCTTCTGTTAAACAGTAATATAACATATCTCTCTGCGTACCTTTGTTTATAAAACCGTGTGGCCAGATTGCCTTGTTTGTCGTAAATCTTTGCCCTCATAAAGGCTTTATAAAGTAGGACAAACACTCCTCGGCTACTGACCAAGGAGGTGGAAGCCGATGGTCGGTCAACAAAGTTTTGTACAATGCGGATCCGAGCATTAATGACGTAAAGTACTTGGATACATAGAGTCATTACACATAATTTGCGATTTTACTATGGATATCGATCCTTAATTCGGCCACCCGTGCCCGCATTAAGGCTCGGGGGCTACTGGGCTTCGGCCTTATTATTTACAAATATTAAAGGGGCACATCGATCCCCTGATCTGGTGTTGCCACCCGACCAGTGTCTCGGGGGCTACTGCATTGCTTGTCCAATGCAGAAAATTTTATGTGCAATATAGTTTTCGAGGAGATTTTGATCCTCAGGTTGGTCGACCGCACCCAACCTGAGTCTTGAGGACTGAGCACGCCGCTTTTGTGTCCCGAAGTATTCTGACGAGCTAGGACTTGATCCTCAGGCCGATTTTGCAAATCAACCTGAGTCTCAGCGGCTACTGGGATCAGCGGTCTTATGTCATCCTTCATGTGCATCTCGGGTTTTAGACCGATACACACCTTGAGGGCTACTGGCTATATATCTCGGCAGAGAATAAATTGCACCAATAAAAAATATTGACAAAAAATCGGCCCATAGTCGGGGTGGTGCACCACCTCGGAGGCAGTCCGGCATAAAGCTCGGGCGCTAGTGGCTGGCTCCATAGAGGGCATTTCCGGCATTAAGCTCGGCTAAACTCCTTCAACTTTTTTGAACCAAGGTGATATGACACCTCGGATATAGTCCGGCATTGGAGCCTGGACATAGTCCGGCGTTGGAGCTCGGATACATAGTCCGGCGTTGGAGCTCGGATACATTCCGGTGCTAGAGCTGGGAAGCGGTCCGGCGTTGGTGCTCGGCTGCAAAAGATACCTCGAATGCAGTCCGGCGTTGGAGCTCGGACGCAAGAGGACCCTGCCTCCCAGGAACAACTTCAAACCCGAGGTGTGGCATAAAAATAAACAAGGCATTGATAAAGGCCGGAAACTTAAAGGGGCTCCTCGGATACCCGACGTGTAAACTCGTCGAATGCATTTCGGCGATCCTCAAGATCGAAGATAAAGAAGATTTGTTGAACCAGTTTTCAAGACCGGCAACCGAAGATGAAGAACATTTCGGAAGAATCAAGGAGCGTCCCTAACTTGAAGACCGGTTCAGGGGGCTACTGACGGTGTCCTGGACTAGGGGGTACTCACCACGTCATCTCCTGATCTATTAGATTGGGCCGAGGACCCCCGTGGCCCTATACTCATGGGCCAGTTCGGACGGCTACCGCATACAAGGAAGATTCCACAAGACTTGGCAATCAAGACAAGGACTTCTCCCCACCGGCGTATTCGGCTAGGACTCTTGTTATCCTAGGCCTCCGGTGCATTATATAAACCGAGGCCAGGCTAGTCGATAGAGAGACAATATATACAACAATCATACCATAGGCTAGCTTCTAGGGTTTAGCCTCCTTGATCTCGTGGTAGATCTACTCTTGTACTACCCATATCATCAATATTAATCAAGCAGGAGTAGGGTATTACCTCCATCGAGAGGGCCCGAACCTGGGTAAAACAAAGTGTCCCCTGTCTCCTGTTACCCATCGATCCTAGACGCACAGTTCGGGACCCCCTACCCGAGATCCGCCGGTTTTGACAGCGACAAAAGGCATGGAACACTTTCCTAGGAAGAAAATTAAATTTACTTATGAATCTATTATTAGAGCCACTTATGGATTGCATACCAAAGATGACAATACCTAGATCTATTCTTGTTTTTATGCCTAGCTAGGGGCGTTAAACGATAGCGCTTGTTGGGAGGCAACCCAATTTTATTTTTGTTCTTTGATTTTTTTCCTATTTAGTAATAAATAATTCATCCAGCCTCTATTATGATTGTGTTTTTTATGTTTTAATTAGTGTTTGTGCCAAGTAAAGCCTTTAGGATCTTCTTGGGTGATTGTTGTTTGATCTTGCTGATAAAAAGAGAAAGTATGCACTCACAAAAATAATTATCGTGTTTTACCAGAGAGCGATAAAATACCAATTCCAATTGTAGTATATATATAATATTTATCCTGCTCGTCCTAATTTTTCAGAATTTTTGGAGTTACAGAAGTATTCGAAACATCCAGATTACTACAGACTATTCTGTTTTTGACAGATTCTGTTTTTCGTGTCTTGTTTGCTTATTTTTATGCATCTATGGCTAGTATCGGGGGGTATGAACCATAGAGAAGTTGGAATACAGCAGGTTTAACACCAATAAAAATAAAGAATAAGTTCATTACAGTACCTTAAAGTGGTGGTTTATTTTCTTATACTAACGGAGCTCATGAGATTTTCTTTTGAAGTTTTGTGTTGTGAAGTTTTCAAGTTTGTGGTAAAGATTTGATGGATTTTGGAACAATGAGTGGCAAGATCCTAAGCTTGGGGATGCCCAAAGCACCCCAAGGTAAAATTCAAGGACAACCAAAATCCTAAGCTTGGGGATGCCCAGGAAGGCACCCCTCTTTCGTCTTCGTCTATCGGTAACTTTACTTGAGGCTATATTTTTATTCACCACATGAAATGTGTTTTGCTTGGAGCGTCTTGTATGATTTGAGTCTTTGATTTTTAGTTTACCACAATCATCCTTGTTGTACACACCTTTTGGGAGAGACACGCATGAATCAGAATTTATTAGAATACTCTATGTGCTTCACTTATATCTTTTGAGCTAGATAATTTTGCTCTAGTGCTTCACTTATATCTTTTTAGAGCATGGTGGTGGTTTTATTTTATAGAAATTATTGATCTCTCGTGCTTCACTTATATTATTTTGAGAGTCTTTTAGAACAGCATGGTAATTTACTTTGGCTATAAAATTAGTCCTAATATGATGGGCATTCAAGTTGGGTATAATAAAAACTTTCATATAAAGTGTGTTGAATACTATGAGAAGTTTGATGCTTGATGATTGTTTTGAGACATGAGGATGGTGATATTAGAGTTATGCTAGTTGATTAGTTGTGAATTTGAGAAATACTTGTGTTGAGGTTTGCAAGTCCCGTAGCATGCACGTATGGTAACCGTTGTGTAACAAATTTGAAGCATGAGGTGTTTCTTTGATTGTCTTACTTATGAGTGGCGGTCGGGGACGAGCGATGGTATTTTCCTACCAATCTATCCCCCTAGGAGCATTCTTGTAGTGCTTGGTTTTGATGACTTGTAGATTTTTGCAATAAGTATGTGAGTTCTTTATGACTAATGTTCAGTCCATGGATTATACGCACTCTCACCCTTCCACCATTGCTAGCCCCTCTAGTACCGCGCAACTTTTGCCGGTACCATAAACCCACCATTTACCTTCCTCAAAACAGCCACCATACCTACCTATTATGGCATTTCCATAGCCATTCCGAGATATATTGCCATGCAACTTTACACCGTTTCGTTTATTATGACACGCTTCATCATTGTCATATTGCTTTGCATGATCATGTAGTTGACATCGTATTTGTGGCAAAGCCATCGTTCATAATATTTTCATACATGTCACTCTTGATTCATTGCACATCCCGGTACACTGCCGGAGGCATTCATATAGAGTCATATTTTGTTCTAAGTATCGAGTTGTAATCCTTGAGTAGTAAATAAATAGAAGTGTGATGATCATCATTATTAGAGCATTGTCCCGTGTGAGGAAATGAAAAAAGAGGAAAGGCCAAAAAAAGGAGATGGCCCAAAAAAGAGAGAAAAGAGAGAAGGGACAATGCTACTATCCTTTTTTCCACACTTGTGCTTCAAAGTAGCACCATGATCTTCATGATAGAGAGTCCCTTATTTTGTCACTTTCATATACTAGTGGGAATTTTCGTCATAGAACTTGGCTTGTATATTCCAACAATGGGCTTCCTCAAAAATGCCCTAGGTCTTCGTGAGCAAGCAAGTTGGATGCACACCCACTTAGTTTCTTTTGTTGAGCTTTCATACATTTATAGCTCTAGTGCATCCGTTGCATGGCAATCCCTATTCACTCACAATGATATCTATTGATGGGCATCTCCATAGCCTATTAATATGCCTAGTTGATGTGAGACCATCTTCCTCCTTTTTGTCTTCTCCACAACCACCATTAAATTCCACCTATAGTGCTATGACCATGGCTCATGCTCATGTATTGCGTAAAAGTTGAAAAAGTTTGAGAATACTAAAGTATGAAACAATTTCTTGGCTTGTCATCGGGGTTGTGCATGATTTGAATACTTTGTGTGACGAAGATGGAGCATAGCCAAACTATATGATTTTGTAGGGATGAACTTTCTTTGGCCATGTTATTTTGAGAAGACATGATTACTTTGTTAGTATGCTTGAAGTATTATTATTTTTTGTCAATATTAAACTTTTGTCTTGAATCTTTTGGATCTGAACATTCATGCCACAATAAAGAGAATTACATTGATAATTATGTTAGGTAGCATTCCACATCAAAAATTCTGTTTTTATCATTTACCTACTCGAGGACGAGCAAGAATTAAGCTTGGGGATGCTTGATACGTCTCCAACGTATCTATAATTTTTTTATTGTTCCATGCTATTATATTATCTGTTTTGGATTTAATGGGCTTTGATATGCTCTTTCATATTATTTTTGGGACTAACCTATTAACCGAAGGCCCAATGCCAGTTTCTGTTCTTTTGCCTATTTTAGAGTTTCGCAGAAAAGGAATACCAAACGAAATACAAACAGAATGAAACCTTCGCGATGATCTTTCTTGGACCGAAAGCAAACCAGAAGACTTGGAGTTGAAGTCTGGAATGCCACGATGCGGCCACGAGGCAGGAGGGCGCGCCCCCCACCCTCGTGGGCCCCTTGTAGCTCCACCGACGTACTTCTGCCGCCTATATATACTCGTGTACCCTAGATCGATCGCAGAGAGCCACGAAACCACTTTTCCACCGCCGTAACCTTCTGTACCTGTGAGATCCCATCTTGGGGCCTCTTTCGCGATCTATCGGAGGGGGAATCAATCACGGAGGGCTTCTACATCAACACCATAGCCTCTCCAATGAAGCATGAGTAGTTTACCACAGACCTTCAGGTCCATAGTTATTAGCTAGATGGCTTCTTCTCTCTCTTTGATTCTCAATACAAAGTTCTCCTCGATGTTCTTGGAGATCTATTCGATGTAATACTCTTTTGTAGTGTGTTTGCCGAGGTCCGATGAATTGTGGGTTTATGAACAAGATTATATATGAATATTATTTGGTTCTTCTCTGAATTCTTATATGCATGATTTGATATCTTTGGAAGTCTCTTCGAATTATCGGTTTAGTTTGGCCTACCATATTGATCTTTCTTGCAATGGGAGAAGTGCTTAGCTTTGGGTTCAATCTTGCGGTGTCCTTTCCCAGTGACAGTAGGGGCAACAAGGCACGTATTGTATTGTTTCCATCGAGGATAAAAAATATGGGGTTTATATCATATTGCTTGAGTTTATCCCTCTACATCATGTCATCTTGCTTAAAGCGTTACTCTATTCTTATGAACTTAATACTCTAGATGCATGCTGGATAGCGGTCGATGTTTGGAGTAATAGTAGAAGATGCAGAATCGTTTCGATCTACTTGACACGGATGTGATGCCTATATTCATGATCCTTGCCTTAGATATTCTCATAATTATGCGTTTTTCTATCAATTGCTCGGCAGTAATTTGTTCACCCAACGTAATACATGCTATCTTGAGAGAAGCTACTAGTGAAACCTATGGCTCCCGAGTCTCTTTCTTATTATATTGCATCTATTTTATTTACATCGCATCTTGTTACTATTTTGCAATGTTTACTTTCCAATCTATACAACAAAAATACCAAAAATATTTATTTTACTATCTTTATCAGATCTCACTTTTGCGAGTGACCTTGAAGGGATTGGCAACCCCTTTATCACGTTGGTTGCAAGGTTCTTGATTGTTGGTGCAGGTACTAGGTGACTTGTGCGTTGTCTCCTACTGGATTGATACCTTGGTTCTCAAAAACTGAGGGAAATACTTAGCTACTTTGCTGCATCACCCTTTCCTCTTCAAGGGAAAACCAACGCATGCTCAAGAGGTAGTACCCACCTACTCGGGTTTAAGTTTCTGTCACTCTCGCAACCCACCGTAAGTGAACCATGAAAATATTGCAACACCCTACAGTGGAGAGCCCTCACATTTGCGCGAGAACGGAGGGCACCGTAGGACAGCACCATAAATAAAATATACAATCATACCAACCAAGATCACGATTAACCCATAGGACAAAACGGATCTACTCAAACATCATAGGATAACCATAGATCATTGGAAAATAATATATGGAGTTGAGCGCCATGTTTAAGTAGAGATTACAGCGGGGGAAGAGGTGTTACACCGCTGCAATGAGAGAGAGAGAGAGTTGGTGTTTACGTTAGCAAGATTGTTGATGCAGATCTCCGTCCCGATCGTTGCCCCGGTGGCACTCCGGCGCCACCGGAAGCGAGGGGGAGAGGGGCCCTCCTCCTTCTTCTTCCTTGGACTCCCCCCTAGATGGGAGGAGAGTTCCCCCTCTAGTCCTTGGTCTCCATGGCGGCGGAGGGGCGGGAGCCCCTCCGAGATTGGATCTCCCTCTCTGTTCTCTTCTGTTTCGCATTCCCAAGATCTGGCCAAAAACTGTTTCTTATATTCCCGGAGATCCGTAACTCCGATTGCGCTGAGATTTTAACACGATTTTTTTCCGGATATAAGCTTCCTTGCTCCCGAAGTACAGCCCCAACCGACGTAGGAGGTGGGCACAACCCACCACCGTGCGCCAGGGGCCTCTGGCGCGCCCTAGTGTCTTGTGGGTTGTGTGGGCCTCCGTTTGCGGTGATTACAACTCTGAAAATCACATATATTCCAAAATAATTCTCCGTGAAATTTGATTGCATTTGGACTTCATTTGATATGGATACTCCGTGATACAAAAAACATGCAAAAAACAGGAACTGACACTGGGCACTGGATCAATAGGTTAGTCCAATAAATCATATAAAAAGTTGCCAAAAGTATGTAAAAGTTGTATAATATTGGCATGAAACAATCAAAAATTATAGATATGATGGAGACGTATCAGTGACAGGACTTATTCTCGCTTCCTCCCTGATCATTGCAATAGGGACCAGTGGAGAACCCTAGAACTTAAGGCCTTGACTATGGGGAGTTCACTTCCCTTAATCATCGTTGTGATAACCGAAGTGGGGAAGCATGGTGGTGGCACGAGTGTACACGGTAACCTTAGTGGGGATGCGTACTTTATTGGCACCGCCCACGCGAGATCATATAGAAGTGGTTAGTGATATAATTAGAGATCCATGTCTATCATGTGTTGTCAGCATCATACTTGTGGTGATGACTCCAAACCCCTCGAGAATGTTTACTACCCAAGCACCATTTCACATAGTTTAGTTCCTTTAATTTTCTATCTTTTTATTTCTTGCTTGTAGTTTAGATAAGCGCTGCCCCTTTTATTTGTGTTCCTAGCAACTTACTAAAGTAGGCTATTTCGAAACTACGGTTTGGGTGCGTGCGTGACTACGTAAGTGATAGAGTAGTTATTGGTTTGTAATTCCTTCATATTTGCTCATTGTGGGTTCGACACTTACACTTATCATGAAAGTGCTACAACAGCCATGTGCACTTGCAGGTCATCAGGGATTCTTGAGGTGTAATCATTAAATGCCCAAATCTCTTGTCTTATTACCATTATTTTAATTATCAAGGAAACCCCGAGCAACGGATAGGGCCTGCGGTAGGACAACTAAATCTTGATGCAGGACTCATGCTGGTCAACATATTATTTGGACACATCCCCCACTTCGGTTCGTAACAAGCATATCTCAATGGGTGTCTTTTAGCACACAAATTAAGATTGTATCTGGTGCCAACACAAATACATGGTTGCAAGCATTGTTTTTAAGGAGTCCCTAAGGCGTCGCTTAGGCGACACCTAGGCGTCAGGGCGCCCCCAGGTTACAAGGCGTCGGCCTTGCCTTATGTGCATGCCTAAGGCATCCGCCTTAGTCCATAGGGCGTCCAAGGCGTCCGCCTAGGCGCCATTCTTCCGCCTTAGGCAAATGAAGACGCCTTAGACAGGGCAGGGAGTTCAGGCGGGAAACAAAGTTTTGGGCATGAAGAGAAGGGCGGGAAACAGAGTCTGGGTGCCAACAGTTACTAGCAGGGGGAGAGAGAGCCCTAACCAGTTTTAGTTTTCCCCCAACCCCACCTCTGGCGGCTGGATCTGAGCTTCTCCTCCTCCTCTCTAGCAACTTCCGCCCCTCCTCTCTGGCTGCTTCTCCCCCTCCTCTCCAGCAGATCCGCCTCCCCCTCCTCTCCAGCAGATCCTCCTACCCCTCCTCTCCTCAGTTCCTCCTCTCCAGGACAGCAGGCAGCAGCAAGCAACCATCACCTCTCCTGCAGTTGCCTACCAAAATTCTGCTCAATTCTACTTCTTAGAACTCTCTAAGGCATCGCCTTGCCTTATGCCTTAGCGCTTAGGCAGTGAGGCCCCCCCCCCAGTGTCTTACCTCGCCTTACCGCCTTAAAAACATTGGTTGCAAGCATTAAGACCGCATACTCGTACCTGTTTTTATTATAAGTGTTTGAATCATCATTTGCTTGATTGATGTGGCTAAAGGCTGGAATTGATCCTTTAACAAAGCTTGCTAGAGACCATCGCTTCAAGGGAGTCTTCCTCTCGTGGGTTCAATAACCCAGGGTCGCCTCTGGGGAAATAGGTGCAAGATACTTTTATGTTCCTTTATCGGATCACTAAAAAGGAGGTATCACTCGAGAAGACTAGACTTGGGACATGTGTGCTAGCCATGAAAACTTCTGCTATAGATCCTTGGGACCCCATAGTTATCTTCCTCCCCGGAATCGGACTCTGGCAGAGGGATCAAAGAGTGGGTGTGCATCATCCCAATGAATTGGATTGCATAATGATAGAATTGTGGGCGAGGCTTGCCCGAGCGCTTCCGTTGACGCCATGGTGCTAGTTCGGCCGATTGTTGTGAAACTAGGAGCTGTAGGCTGAAGATGTTCGAGCCATTGGCTCAATAGTGGATGCCCCCAAGTGCCGATAGGTAAGCACTGTTCAACGGGCATTGGGATGCCACGATCATCAATGGCAAACTTGAGTATGCCCAAGCAGATGCTTCCAATAGGAGTCAATGGAAAAACCATCCGCACCATGACATCGATAGACACTTTCCCCATGGTGGGTGCAAGCTATCGTGGATATAATCCTGACAATATGATAGTGTGTGTGTATGTAGAGGCAATCGTATCTACCAAATAGTATGGATGGGAGTACGCTCAAGTGTTTATACAGGTTAAGGTGCTCTTCAGTGGAGGTAATACCCTACTCCTGTGATGTTCTTTGCTCTTGGTGTATGTTACAAGGTGAGAGAGTTCAACCCTCGGCCCGGTGCCCTCCTCCCGACTTATATAGAGTGCGTTAGGAGGGGTATCATAACTAGTTGGTATTAATGTGATTAATGGCCATATGCACGACGAGCTGTTCATGGCTATTACTGCTGGTAACTATCGTATTAAACTAGATTACACCACCGTTAGGCAACGTTGAGATTGAATGCTTCATGGGGTCATTGTATACTAGGACACAACCGACTGTAGGGCGTTTGACTGTTCTTGTATCGCAGGTAACTGACTGTTGGGTCTTGTCCGTCTGGTGGTCTTACCATTCGATAGTAGGCCCTTGGTCCTCTCGCGAATACCCCTCCTGGAATTTGACGCTTCCGGATGTAGCCCCAATGGGCCTCGTGTATAGCTCCTTGGCACATAGTCTTTTGAACCGTATTCTTGATTGGTCTAGGCCTTGGGTTCGGCCGGATGTGTACTTGGGCCTACCCCTTAGGTATAACCCTGTCAAGACGTTTTCGTCGACTACTAAGACGCCCATGGCTGTTTCGTCAATCTCAAGATGCTATGCCGGCTCAGTATCTTAGAGGTGCTCATAGGGATAGGGTGTGTATGCATGCGTTTATAGAGATGAGTGTATGTGTGTGTACGAGAGCATTTGCATTTGTACTGTATTAAGAAAAACACCGTGTTGCTTCTTGGAAAAAAGAAGGTAAGAGCGTGCGTGCCACACATAGCCTTTCACAGATGATCCGGCGTCCCTGGTGAGAGCACTTGCTAGTTTGTGTGTGTTTAAAAACCTCTAGTATTCTAATCCTCTGCGTTTGCATATAGTAGCCCAAAGGAACCTGCCCCTCTTCCCTCTCTCTTACGCTTGTGTTTTGTTTGTGCTACTAGCTAGCTAGCAGCTTGGCTCATCGCGGGACATGAAGAAGGATGAAGAGGATGCCAATGCCACCATCCCCTTCAAGCCCCCGCCATCCCCTCCCCACCATGGCTGGTCGCTCGGCATGCCGCGGACGCCGCTCCGCTGACCTCTTCGTCCCCGTCTTCGTCTTCGTCTCCGTCGTCGTCTCGGTTCTTCCGCAGGGCAAAGGCATGGAGGCATCCGTGCAAGCTTAGCTCAGAAAAATGGTGGAGAGTTCTGTATTGGCATGCGGGAAAGCCAGGCAATTTTTTTTCCTCAGTTCCGACTTGTTTCCGCTTTCCTCTCCTTGCTAATTGCTGTCCTTGTTCTTGCTGCTCTAGGTCGCTTCGTTCGACCTTCAGACTATTTGTATCTCGTTTCGTTGCGAATTTTAAGGCCATCCGATCCATGGATGTTATATATCATCGAGATCGATATGGCCATTCAGATTCTATATAATTGTGTGTAATTAAATTCATCCTTTAGCATGCATGAAGATTAACTAGCTAGGTGCAGTGTTTGTATGTTACAGTCAGTGCTTGCAACTCTAATCCTTGCATTTGCATTTGCGATTTAGTCTTCCTGAAAAGATGAGGTATGTACTTGAGAGGACGTGAATCGTGTCTCTCTTGTCATATAATATTGGAATGCAATGCAGATAGATACATAATCTGTACTACTGGTTTGTCCATCTCATTTGATCTCAATTAAATTGTGAGTAATCATGGAGGATCTGTAGGGGCAGTCGATCATGAATAGATTTGCTTTACAGTGCAAACTGGAGATGTTCGTCCTTGCAGGAATCATTGAGCAACCATTATGCACGCAGTAGCTTTTGTCTTTTAGGTGCCTTTTCCTTCTTTAGCGTGTAGGCTTGAGGCTCTTCACTGCTCACCAATGGACCACCAGCCCCTGCAGCTAGCTGCGCTTGCGCTTTGTTCTCTGCTGGGGACTCAAGTCACTCAACTTGTATGATTGAGCAGGAACCACTAGTTGTTGAGGACTTGAGAATAGTCTTTCCTTCAGTAGGAGCCAGAATCATTCATTATTTGTAGCTGAGATAAGCTTGTTTTCATTTTTGTCATCTTTTAGAGTTTTATTTATACTAAACTTTTTTTTGTCATTTTCCATTTATGCTGTTTTCTGTATCGGTATAATGGTGTTATACAGCTAGCTTTTCTTGTACATACACTACTATTTGTACTTGCTTGTTCCCTAACAACCACTGCTCAGAATATAAGTATTTGTCTCCCCTGGAGTACGTTTTTGCTGCATCGATCACATCCCTTGTGGCCTTGTCCATAACCCTTTTGGCATGCACCACGACTCACCACTGTTTCATGGCTTCCTTTTCGTGCCTCTCTCCTGTAGCAGGCAAGGCATGCATGTGGTATGATCCTTTTGACCGGTCAAGCCACTTATAACTTACCCAAATTGATCTTGCTTCCTCTTACGTGTAAGGCCTCCTAATTTGATTCCCGATCGAAAATATCCAAAAAATACTACTGCTAGTACAGAATTGTAGTGAGCAGGGCTAGGTGGACAGGACAAATACACGGGCGGGGCGGGGCAAGCACGCGACGCGAGCACCCAGGAATTTGCCGTCGTCGGGATTCACAGCGTCGCTCCGACCAAGTGTGCGTATGACGAGAAATATAGAAAGCCGCCGTACGTAGCATACGCAGCACGAAACGTGGATCGCCATTGATTACCAGTTAAGGCTTAGGGTTTGTTTAATGGGTACGAGATACTGCTGCTGTCTCTTCACATGTTCTTCTCCTTGAGCTGCCGCCCGGCTTTGACTTTGTAGTATGTGGGATCACGTATCCAGAGATGCTGCTCTGCTAGCCTGCTATAGTACTCCCGTTGCCAATGGTAGAAACGGGCGTACTACACGTCCTAGGGCACCGCATAGCCTAGACTTTGATCCATGTATAGCTAATATAGCTAGCTTGCGCTAGCGTTTACACTCTGTGTAGGCTGTAGAAATCTGTTCCGGAACGCGTGTGTTTCTTCTCCACGGGAGTTGAAATTTCCTTGTGTTACTTATATGCATCTAATCTCATTTTGTTTTCACGAGCATTATTTTGACGATCTTCTGGCCGGTGTAATATGCGTCGGGTGGATCCATTGTTCGCTGAAAAAGTCGAGGGCTTTGGCCTGGAGCCACATTGACTTCCTGCCTTCCACCCGCACTCGTTCCCCGATCTATCGGTCGCCCGGGCTGTAGATGACAAGTGACCTTACCTTTCAGCGGAGCAACAAAAAGCCTAGAAGGCAGGAGCGGGAGAAGCTCTTGTGCTTGCAAGCCGACACTAGCTAGTCCTAGTGCATGAACTTCTTGTCCGACTCCCTTTTCGTAGCATCAACTGGCGGCAGCGCGCGCAAGGTGATCGTCCCAGCGAGCGAGTGCAGCGGGGAGACTCCGGGCGGGGAGTGGCGCCGCGTGCGCGTGGGATTTGGTTGGTGGTCCACCTAACTGACGAACGTTTGACCCGGGAGTCATCATGGCGTGTACTCCATCCCATCCCGCCCGCCCGCCCGCCCGCCTCTCTTTTCTTTTCCTTTGGCTGCGCTGCGCTCGCCGGGAAGAAAGAAAAGGAGAGAGCGGCAGACCGGAGTACGGGACAGCGAGATCGCTGCATCTGCATGCATGCCGATGGCTATGAGTGATGGGACTGCTGAGGGCGAGGGGAAATATTCCCGTGACAACGGGGCGCGGCCAATCCGATCATCGATCCGTCCCGCTACGGCCGATTTAGTCATGGAGGCGGTAGTACAACCAAGTTACTATGCATTTGAGAGCATCTCGAACCGGCGCGCGATTTGAACGCCGCAATAGAAAAATCGTCTTCAGTGGACGCGCAAAAAACGTGTGTGCGATATAGTTGGTTCAGTGCGCGCAGCAAAACGACATCGCGCGTCTCTTATTCCGTGCGCCCGTTTCCGCGCACTGAACACTCGAGGGCCGCGCCGCATTGCCGCCACCCTCTCCGGCCGCGCCGCCCCGCACCGCCGCCGGCGAAATTCGACCAATGAAAGGCCGCGCCGACATCCCCCAACCCCTCCGCGTGGCTGAGCTTTGGCTTCGCCGTCGGCGCAAACCCTAGCGTGTGATTGAGCTTCGGCTTCGCCGCCGCCGGCCCTCCTCCAAGCACCGGTCTCGCGCGCGGCCTTTTCATGGCGCCACGGACGACCTCGGCGGGTGGCGTCGCGCCGACGCCCGCCGTGAAGCTGCGTGCCCCCCTCTCCAAGCGACCAAATGTGGCGACAGCGAAGGCGGGCAAGGTGTCCTGGAAGAAGAACAAAGCGGCGAACCTAGGCGGCCGAAGAAGAAGCTTGCAGGGCGTGTGGCGGATGCGGCGCCGACCGAAGCGCCGACGAGCTCGCTTGTTGCGCCGGCGGCCGATGCGCACAAGGTGTTTGATGGAATGCCCACAAGGTATGATTTCGCCCCCCTTTTTTCATTATTGTTTTTTACATGAATGGATACATATGGATAGCTTAGTTTTCTTGTACATACTTTGTAGTTTTAATGATGAGACATGAAAGTGCTAGTGATTGACTAGAGGGGGGTGAATAGGCGATTTTTATAAAAGTCTTCAAAACATGGAAGTTTCGAAGACAAACGATAGAAACAAACCTATTACCATGCAACGGAAGGTAGACTCACTAAGCAAGCCATAGTCAAGTATTCAATGAGATGAAAGAACAAAGACTAATAGCAGCTAGGCAGTATAGATCAGGATGAAAGATAGTACGAAGCCAAACAGAACAAGCAGTCACACAGTGAAGACAAATAGATAATGCAAACAGGCAATGACTTCACAAGGACCAATCTGCAGATAAAGAGATGAGAAGAATGGAACTAGTGGCTCGTTGAAGACAATGATTTGTTGGACCAGTTCCAGTTGCTGTGACAACTGTACGTCTGGTTAGGGAGGCTGAGATTGAACTCAGAAGATCGCGTCTTCACCTTATTCCCCTTGAGCTAAGGACACCCAGTCCTCGCCCAATCACTCTGGTAAGTCTTCAAGGTAGACTTCCAAACCTTCACAGACTTCGTTCACCGGTGATCCACAATGACTCTTGGATGCTCAGAACGCGACGCCTAACCGGCTGGAGGATTCACAGTCCTCAAGTGTAATAAGTCTTCAGATCACACAAACAGGAAGACTTCAGTGATGTCTAACACTCTTTGGCTCTGGGTGTTTAGGGCTTTGTCCTCGCAAGGAATTCTCTCTCAAAGGCTTCGAGGTGGGTTGCTCTCAAACGACAAAAGTCGTATACTAACTCTGAGCAGCCAACTGTTTATGGTTGTAGGGGTGGGCTATTTATAGCCACTAGGCAGCCCGACCTGATTTGTCCGAAATGACCCTGGGTCACTAAGGAACTGACACGTGTTCCAACGGTCAGATTTCAAACACACACGGCAACTTTACTTGGGCTGCAAGCAAAGCTGACTTATCCAGCTCTGGATAAGATTCGCTCTCATTGTCTTCGCTCGAAGACATAGGATTTTGGTTAAGCATCACTTCAGTCATTCTGACTGGTTCACTTGGACCCCACTTAACAGTACGGTGGTTCCTATGACTCAACAAAGAAGAAAAAGAACGACGAAGCATCTAAGTCTTCGCGCTCCATAGTCTTCACGCAATGTCTTCTCTTGTCATAGTCTTCAATGTGAATGTCTTCACATACCACCTTTGACTTCAATGTCTTCATACATTTTTAGGGGTCATCTCTGGTAGGAAAAACCGAATCAATGAGGGACTTCTACCTGTGTTATCCCGCAATTCTCACAAACACATTAGTCCCTCAACCAGGTTTGTCGTCAATACTCCAAAACCAACTAGGGGTGGCACTAGATGCACTTACAATCTCCTCCTTTTTGGTGATTGATGACAAACTGGTTGAAGTTTTCAACGGGGAATAAAATATATGAAATTATAAAGAATAGGGTATTGTCTTCATAAGTGGCAAAGGCTCCCCCTGAAGATGTGCATATAAGTAATTTGCTTTTGGAATGCAAATGCACATGGAAGGTTGTACTTGTGGAGATCCTCTTCAACTTATGATGACAATTCATCATGCATGATTTGATATAACGAAGATAATGACATGCATAATGAAAAATGGACGTCTGCAAAATGACCTAAGTGCGGAAGTTATCATCGCACATGCAGAATTTATCATCGCATCACAGAATAGCAAATAAGTAGCAGACGACCATCGAGTTTAAGTGTTACAACTCAAAGAACCAACTGTATCGGAAAGCGAGAGTTGTAAGCACTTGGCAAACGTAGCAAAAAGTAAAGCAACCACCCACATGGACCCGCTTGAAGACTATCAACTCATATGCTTCTCCCCCTTTTATCAGTAAGGACCAAAAAGGTTTGAAGACATAGAGCGCCTACTCGTTCCCATGAGGTGCAGCCGAGGCAGCAGGGTCGTCATTGAGGTCCAATGGTGCAGAAGAACTTGGTGCAGTGTCGACACGCGTTGAAGTTGGAGGAGGTGAAGTTGCATCATCTTGGTCATCGATGACTCTGGCATTCACTGTCGCAGCTAAGGATGAATAGTCAGAGTCTTCAAGTGAGGGAGTCCGACGCAAGTGAGCATTCCTTGGAGGAGTTGAGTCAAACTTGAATCTTTCGGTGAAGCCATCGTCATGCAGATCAGCTTCAGCACTAAGCAATGTCAAACTCTTCCAAGACCTCCGACAGGTTTCATGAGTAACAAAGGCATTCTTGGTGGCAAGATTGCGAATGCGATTGACATCCACCAAGAGGCTTTGCATCTGACGCTTAAGCCAGTTGTGATGCTTGTCCTGTTTTTGGTGTAGCGCGACGAGAAGCTCTCGGTCATTGAGAACACGAGATCGCTTCCGAGGCCTTTGGGAAATGGTGCTTCCAGTGGCATCAGTTTGAGCGCGAGGGGCACGCGTATTGCCAGCCAAGGGATAAACACGCGAGACTGCCTGAACTCCTTCAATGGGCTGGGTGAAGCTTTGGTGATCAGCATTGTGAAGATAAATGGGATCCTTAGCAGGCTCTGGGTAAATAGTTTCAACAGACAGATCAACCTCTGGCAAGAATACAAGATGATTGCGCGCAGACGGCTGATAGTTGAAGGCAGAGTGAAGCTTGATAAGACGCATTACCCATGGAGCATAGAACTTCAGACCAAAAATGTCGGAGCCGGATGCAGCCAACTGCCTGATGAAGAAGTCTTGAGCATTGAAGCTGATGCCATTGAAGATATAGAAAACCAAAGTCTTTATTGCTCCTTCAAGCTTCGCTGCAGATGAATGTCCTTTGACAGGCCATAGAGTTTTTCTGATGATGTGGTAAATGGTGTTGTCGGCGTTCTGGGAACGGGGGTCCCCAGACTTGCCTGCCTGCGGCCTGCGGCGTGGCTCAAGTGGGGGCCCAGCGCGGCCCATCTTCATCAGCTCAAGCTCAAGACCCTCGCGAGGGGCCAAGCCTCGCGGGGCGGACGACCGGAAGCTTCCTCAGAGGTAGCCTCATCAGGCAGGCTCGCGAGGAGGCAGAGAGATCAAGGCAGAGGTACCTCGCGAGGAACCAGTGATGCAAGCCATGACGATCGAGACCAGGCGGGCGCCGGCCTACGCAGTGTCCTTGTTTCCCCTTTGGTGCAAAGGGGGCAAACACAAGCCAAGGCATCGGGCAAAGGTTGCCATTCCGGTGCAACGAGACCAAGACCAGCTGAGCGGCGGGACGGAGGTCACCGTGGAGCCCAAGACGGCGTCATCACCAGTACTTTTGGCAGCCGAAGACCACCTTTGGTCAGGATAACTTGTACTAGATGTTCCCCTTCAAAATGGCCAATTGTTGGCGCCCTTCCCGCTCATTATTTCGGGAGAGGCCGAGGGGCCTCTATAAATAGAGCTAGCCACCACAGAGTAGAGACATCTAGAAAACATCCAGAAATCGGGTAGAACCCTAGCAGAGAGAGAGAGAGAGAGAGAGGTGACTGAACTCACCCTAGCAGTTCATCGCACCAGCTCAAGAACACCTCTCGCGAGGCTGTTCTTCCCTTGTAATGTTCATCATCAGCCCCTGGGGCAATCCACCACACCACACACTGGAGTAGGGTATTACACCACAACGGTGGCCCGAACCAGTATAAACCTTGTGCCCCTTGTGTTGTTCGTTGTTTCCAGTTTAGATCATGCGAGGAGATTGGACGTAGATCGGTAGGGGAGAGATCTCCACGCGTACCCTAGTGTTCGAACCTCAAGGGTCTGCCGGAACCCGAAATCCAACATTTGGCGCGCCAGGTAGGGGTGCGCCGGAATCCTTCTTCCTCCACATCGCGTTCCGTCGCTTCGCCGTTCAGATGTCAACCAACCCGGCAGCCAACGCCGACCGCTGGGCAGCGTGGCCCGCCCACATCGTGGCACCAGCCCAGGGCGACCTCAACCTTGCGCCTCAGGCAACCCGCGCTCCGCAGGGCGCTACGGGGCGCGGGCGACGCGGCCAGACGCCGCCTGCCCTCACACCACGGCAGGTGCGGGCCATAGCAAGGGCCTCGGACCATGCCGCGGACACGGCGTCGTACACCCAACGGGAGCAAGCGAATTCCAGGGCCGCACTCACGGTGGCCCGAGAACTGCTATGGTGCCGACTGCTGGAGGGCGGCCACGACGTGTTGTTGGAGCGAGTAGCTGAGCTCCTGGACGCCGCCGCCTCAAGAACACCTCATTTCTGCGTCCAGCTGCCACCCCAGACCCAGGGCGGGCCGCATGGCGGCATCGTGCGCACGCACGCAACTTCCAGTGGACTCCAGGACCCGTCCGGTGCCAACACCTCCGCCGGCACCGGGCGACAAGTCACGCCAGCCCCCTCTCAGGCCAGCGAAGGGGTGCACGCCGTGGCCTTCGGCCTCGGCGGACCGCCGCGCCATCACCCCCAAGACGGTGCTCCAAGCCAGGCTGCATGGCATGCAGGGCGCTATGGCGGGGCGCACGGGGCGGCGACCCCGGAAGCTTATGTGCCCTGCATGGTGGATCAGGGGTGTGCACTGGAGGAAGATCATGGCTCATTCCTCGGGCCAGGCTGGGACGAGGAGACGCCAGAAGCTGAGCTCTTTCAGGAACCCCAGGAGAGCCTCGACAACCGCACCGGCGGCAGCAATTATCGGGTACCACTCATCCCTCGGGAGCAAGCTTATGCTAACCATGGGTCGCAGGAGATACAGGTCGCCGTAGCAGGTGGCTGCCCCAATTCTGCAGCCTCATACCCCTCAGGAGGAGGGCGCGGGGGGCTACAGGAGAGGGGCCGAGATTCGGGTTCGTCACCGCGGCGGTCGGAGCAAGGCGTTCTCAGGAGGTAGGCCCCCTGTCGGGGAGGTGCCCCAAGGCCTGCCCCCGGCAGGGGACCCGTGGTCGTCGGGGGAACCACTGGCAACCACTCTGCCTCATTGGCGTCGTCCTGGTTTCCGGTCGCCGTTGATGGCGGCAGAGTGTGGCGCAAGGCGGGGCCCTCGCCTGGCGATATGAAGCAAGGCCGGTACCTGTGAAGAAGGCCCAGTGCCTGTGAAGCTCACCGCCCGTGACACTCTCACGTAATAATGAGTGGGGTTGTACACGCCCCGGAGTCTCCGGAGAGCCGCCCTCGGGCCTCGGGGGCTCCCGCCCACGCCTAGTGGCAGCACTTAGCTCCGCGCTGGTGAAAGGACGTCGAAGACTAGACTAGGTGCTGGACGCGGCCTTTTGCTTTTGCCTTTCCTTGTTGACAAGTTCTTCGATTTGGATTTAAGTTGGATTTGAGCTTGATGCTTGCGTGTGTTTGGGGGAAGGGGTGTTTAGTCTCATTTGAGCAATCTCTCGCGTTCTGGTTTCGGCTTTGCGTCCAAAGTTAGCATCGGCTGCCCCCCCCCCTCGCGAGCCCCTCGCGAACCGGGCCGGGCCAGGCATGTTTTACAGCCTGGACCGCTGTTGCCGCACCCTCTCCGAAGGTCCTCATCGCAGAATCCACAAGTTAATCAGGCGACAGCCGAGGTACGGCGGCACCTGCAGGCCCGCTCAGGACTCGTCGAGGTCGGAAGGTACACAAGTCAGCTGACTCATCACCAGGCCAGCTGCTAAGTTCACACGCAATGTTATACTTACCAGGGTACTAATTGCAAACCTTTACATGAGGGGCTACCCCTCCCAAAATGCTCTTACATTCTTCAGGGCCAAGCTCGAACCTTCTTCGTGCAGGATAAACAACAGTGACATGCGGTCAGTCAGACATATCACTCATCGCGTCTTCTTGGGCATCCTCGGAGGCATCGCTGGCGTCGTTGACATTGCCACCACCGCCGCCAGCATCTTCGTCAGCGCCAGGCTCGCCCACGACCACGCCATCATCATCAGAAGCAAAGGCCCTGATGAGGGCATCCACTTTGCCCTCCACCCATCACGCCAGGGCGCCCCGGACGGCTATGGGCACGGGTGCCATGGCAGCGTCGAAGTCAAAGTGGGGGTCCCTGTCCAGCAGATAGCTGAAGATGCAGGAGAATGCACGCCGAAGCAAGGCTCGACTCCTCTCTTCAACAAGCCAACTGGAACCTTCGGAGCGGTTCTCTAGAAATGTCACCACATCGGTGAAAAACTGGAGGTTGCCGGCGTAATTGACCTCGTGCGGCTCCTTGGAGGCAGCCTCGCAGATGTTGCCCAAAGCTGTGTTGGCCCTTTCTCGGAGCGTTTGAAGCATCGGGGCATGCTCATGCTCCAGGACCCGCCGCCGATGGATCTCGTCCTCATTCCGCCGCGCGATGGCCTCGGCGTCATCAACCCTCTATTGGAGAAGAAGCTGCTCGGCCCGGAAAGAGGACAGCTCCGCCTGTGCTGCGCTGAGGGCGGCTGCAGAGGAGTCCGCACGACGCGTCACTTCAGCCAGTTTGGCCCTGAGGGTCGCAGTCCTGCCCTCAGCCTCGGCCTTGATCAGCCCCAACCTCATCTCGTATTCGCGCTCGAAGGCCGAGCAAGCTTCCGCCACATGGCGATCGACTTCTTCCTGGGCCCGGGCTTCGCGCGCGGCAACGTCATCCTCCGCCCAAGCCACCAGGCGCTCCCTCATCTCCAACCGCTCAAGATCAAGGTTGCGCTCGGCGGCCTCCAGCGTCAGCGCCTCCTCGTGCTTCAGAAGCTCCGCCCGATCAACAGGGGCCCCCTCCATCGACTCAAGGGCCGCCTGGCGCAGTTCCACTTGCTGCTCTAGGGAGTTGCCCCAGGCCAGGAGCTCCCACGCGTGCTCCTCCCCATCCTTGCGTCGTCGGTCTGCTTCTCGGGCCTCCTCGGCGGCCTGGGAGCAGGCCTCCCGCGAAGCTTCCAGCAATGCTTCAGCCTTCGCGTTCTCGAGATCACGCTGGTGACGCGCGAGGGCGATGGCTACCTTTAGTTTGCGCCTCTCCTCAGCAAGGCGCAAACCTTTGGCCTGAAGGCGCGCATCCTCATCAGCAAGCTCTGCCCCGATCCGGTTCACCGCATCCGCCGCCCTCTGGAGGAACTCTTTGTGAAGGGCGCGTCGCTCCCCAGCGCGCCTGAGCACGTCTTCCGCATCACCCTCTTCTACCGGAGCATGCGGAGGGCCCCGAGGCGGCAGGCCCCCTCCCGGCGCGGGGCTGGGGCTGGCACCCTAGCAATCGCCGAACGGACCTCTCTGGGAATCCGGCCTGGCATCGGTCCACCCACGGAGGAGGAGCCAAAGACAGACTTCAGCCATTCACCATCTATGATCAAAGGAGGAACACGGGGCAGGCCGGATGTGCCCCAGGAGGACTCATGAAGAAAGGACGGCGGGGGCGCAATCTCGAGGTGCCCTATGGAACGGACCACTCCATCAACTGGTCTGGCAGCAGGGGTGCCGCTCGAGCTCGGCGAGCCCAGGGCCAGCTGAGAAGGCGAAGCTTGGGGGGATGGCTCCTGGGCTGGCTCAGCGGGTTTCGCAGGGCAGGGCCAGAAAGGGCCACACTCAGTCGCAGGGATAGCAAAGCAAACGAGCAAGGAAAGAAGAAGACTTACTCATCCATGGCAACGTACTTCCTGCGCTTCAACAGGCGGCAAGGGTGGTCGTTTCCACCCAAGGCCTCCTTCCTCTTGCGGAGGGCTTCGAAGTCTACGCGGAACCGACCTAAGCGCCCGGCGCAGGGGTCGGCCCCTGGTGTGGAAGAAGCGTCAAGATGATCAGCGCTGGAGGAGTCAGCCTAGGGGCGTCGTCAAGCGTCGCCTTGCGAGGAACGGCTGGGGGCTCGGGAGCCCCGGCCTCAGGAACCACAGGCCGCAACTCCGCACCTGACGCCGCTCCAGGGCGGGCCTCAGGAGACGCCGCCTTCAAGACTTCTCGCGGCGTCGGCACCTCGACATCGGTCGCCTCAACCCCCGCCGGTTCTTGTCTCCCCGCCCTGTCGCCCGAGGAAGGACTGCTGTGGGCGGTAGGGGAAGCAACCACGGCGGCTGGGTTCTCGTGGGGCCCCATGAAGCCAGCAGGGCGCAATCCCCACTCGTCGAAGCTGGGCATCTGCCTCACAAAATCGGCCCTGCCAGAGCAAAGATACAAGAGGACACCGTTACTCCGAAGGCTGCCTGGGGAAGGATCGCCAGTCAAGACCCTGAGCACCGTCTGCAGCGCTTCAGGCGCCAAGTCCTCCTCCTGAAGCCGCATGCGGTCTCTGTGCCCCACGAAGTCCCACATCCGGCGAGAGTGGCGCTGGAGAGGATCAATGCGACATTGGAGGAACTCCTTCACCACCTTGGGTGATGTCACGTTGAGCGCCCTCAAACTCTGGAAGCGGCACCAGATGAAGGCAAGCCGGGGGCTCGCGAGCACCTCATGATCCCAACCCGCATGGGGAATAGCAGGCGAGGTCGGATGCGAGAGTAGAGGGTTGGGCACTCCAACGTCCACGTATAGCCACCGCTCTCTGAACCTGGCCTTAGGAGAAGGAAGGCTGAAGTCGATCCCTGAAGCGGCCGTCTCTAGCACGGCGAAGAAGCTCACGCACCCTGAGCACTGAGTGGGGTTGCTCAGGCGTAAGGTAAAGAAGTGGCGTAGCAGGGCCACGGAAGGAGGAATGCCTATCATCGCCTCGCAAACAAAAGCAAAGACAGCCAGAAGAGTAATGGACTCCGGCCTGAGGTGCATCATGCGGATCTGATAATGGGAGAGCACCGCGTTGAAGAAGGCGGAAAAGGGGGGAACCAGACCCGCCCATAGGGCATCGGCGAAGAATCGGACCTCCATGACGATCCTATCAAGGGAGGCATGGGACGCAGGCCAGGCCGTGGTCCTGCGCACTCATTGAAGATAGTTGCAAGGGCGGAGCAGACCTTGTCCAAAACTTCTGGATTGAGTATGATCGACCGGGCGACGGCGGGGGTCGCCGCTGGAGGTGTGCGGGGTGAAGGCGCAGGCTTCTTTCCCCTTCCTTTCTTCGTCGGTGCCATGGCGGTGGGAAGGAGGAAGAACTCAAGCCGGATTGGCAGCGGAGGCTGGAGCTCAAGGAAGAAGGAAAGGTAGGAGGCGGGCGAGCAGCGGAAGGGAGGAACAAATGTGTGCAACTACGGGTCCGCTTAGCCGGGCGCGTAACAAGGCGTCGTGGGGAAGCGCAGACGCCCACGTCCAATCAATCGCCACGCGGCGCCCAAGGCCGCAGGCTGTTGGGGCCCGTGGCACTTCACGCTTGCCCCTTTGCTTTCCTGCTAGGCCAAGCCCGGGCACGCCTCAGGCCCGGGGGCTACTGTCGGCGTTCTGGGAACGGGGGTCCCCAGACTTGCTTGCCTGCGGCCTGCGGCGTGGCTCAAGTAGGGGCCCAGCACGGCCCATCTTCATCAGCTCAAGCTCAAGACCATCGCGAGGGGCCAAGCCTCGCGGGGCGGATGACCGGAAGCTTCCTCAGAGGCAGCCTCATCAGGCAGGATCGCGAGGAGGCGGAGAGATCAAGGCAGAGGTACCTCACGAGGAACCAGTGACACAAGCCATGACGATCGAGACTAGGCGGGCGCCAGGCGGGCGCCGGCCTGCGCAATGTCCTTGTTTCCCCTTTGGTGCAAAGGGGGCAAGCACAGGCCAAGGCGTCGAGCAAAGGTTGCCATTCCGGTGCAACGAGACGAAGATCAGCAGAGCGGCAGGACGGAGGTCACCGTGGAGTCCAAGACGGCGTCATCACTAGTACTTTTGGCAGCCGAAGATCACCTTTGGTCAGGATAACTTGTACTAGATGTTCCCCTTCAAAATGGCCAATTGTTGGCGCCCTTCCCGCTCATTATTTGGGGAGAGGCCCAGGGGCCTCTATAAATAGAGCTAGCCACCACAGAGTAGAGACATCTAGAAAACATCCAGAAATTGGGTAGAACCCTAGCAGAGAGAGAGAGAGAGGCGACTGAACTCACCCTAGCAGTTCATCGCACCAGCTCAAGAACACCCCTCGCGAGGCTATTCTTCCCTTGTACTGTTCATCATTAGCCCCTGGGGCAATCCACCACACCACACACTGGAGTAGGGTATTACACCACAACGGTGGCCCGAACCAGTATAAACCTTGTGCCCCTTGTGTTGTTCGTTGTTTCCAGTTTAGATCACGCGAAGAGATTGGATGTAGATCGATAGGGGAGAGATCTCCGCGCGCACCCCAGTGTTCGAACCTCAAGGGTCTGCCGGAACCCGAAATCCGACAGGTGCGAGGCAGATACTCTAGGTCTTCAACCAAGAATTCAGATGGATAGTCAACGTCGTGGGGCAAAGGCTTCATCATGCTCAGCATTTGGCTCATGTTGGGTTCTGGTTTGTGGAAAATGCTCTCCAAAGCATTCCGGTGTTGTTGACAACCTGGTTCATAGTATTCACCAGGAGTGGGCAGGCCTGTGAGCTCAATGATATCAAGAGCTTTGGCTTCATGATGGACATTGCATGTCATCCACTCAAGGACCCAAGTCTTTGGATCCCTGTTGTAGCCTCGAATGTGAAGAGTTGCATAGAACTGTAACAGAAGCTCTTCATTCCAGTGTTCCTTGTCCGTGACAAATTGCAGGAGTCCAGCGTCTCTGAAGCAATCCAACGCTTCTTCTAGACAGGGCAGGCCAGCTATAGCTTCAGTGTCAAGACGCATATGGGGAAATATGCGCCCTTGATTGTATAAGATGCAGGAGTAGTAGCTGCGCTGCTGATAGCTCCAGAACCGATCCGATGAAATACGGGGTTTGGTGTAAGGGTTCTTGGCGCTGTTGAAGAAGGTGTTATGTGCCATGAAGCCATTCACATTAAAGACCCCAGGTGAAGTTGCAATGACTGGGAATCTTGGAAGTCTTGGCTTGGGCTTCTGGACTTGCGGTCTGTGCTTGACATGATAGTCAAATTGTGGACCCGTAGCAGGTGGAGGAACCAGAATGGGCCATCGGACTATAACAGGCTGACCACGATCAAATGCCAGCTCAATTGTATGAGGTCTTGGAGGGGGTACAGGAGCATTGGCATTATCGTTGACATGGGCTTCAGGGGCCACATTTGCTTCAGGTGCTTCAGTATTAGCTTCGGGCGCTGCAGTGGCTTCAGGTGCATGCACTTCTGGCACCGCATTAGCTTTAGGCGCCACATTAGCTTCAGGCGCCACATTAGCTTCAGCCATGACAACGTCATTGGCTTCAGTGTTGATGTTGGTGGCCGCCTCAGTATTGTTAACCTCCACTTCAGGAGCTGGAGGGTTGGACATGTTTTCCTCGAGAACAACATCTTGGTGGGACGGGGGTGTAGCAACTCTTTCTACTTCAACTCTTGGTTCTTCTTCTTCATCGGCTGATGTAGCCGGAATATCTTTAGCCGTTTTGGCTTCAGACTCAGAGACATTCACTATTGGAGGGCCTTGGGGCCTTGATCCTTTGCGAAGCCTGTGGAATGCTGGCGACGCTTGTGGAGATGGAGTCGGCTAGGCCTCAAAGTCATTGTCATCTTGTGGTTGGGGAGCACTTGGGGTGTCTTGTTGTTGTGGGTGATCAGCCCATGATGCATCCTGAGCAGTTGGCGTCAGAGGACGACCAATGCTGATGAGCTCGCTGTGCGTGAGCACAGGTGATGATACCAAATTGCACTCGGTCTGAGGAAGGACTTCATCATCTTCAACATTGTCGTGAGGACCAATGTCTTCAGCTGCGGTGGGGTCAACAGCTAGATTGTCTTCAGCTTCAGGAGCCTCTGTGGAAGCAGGCTCATGAACTATCAACTGGCGCTCTCGATGTTCAGACGCAGGACGAGCCACAAAGATTGGCTCGACATCAAGGGGCTCTGTGGGAGTAGCCCGGTCTCTCTTCTTGGTTTTCCGTTTCTTGGTTGGGGGAGCATCATCAGTGGTGGCTTTGGTCTTGCGTTTTATGGCTTCGGCTTCAGCTGCCCTTCTTTTCTTGAGTTCGGAAGCCACTGTGGGGACCTTAGGCTTCGAGCCTGTCATACTGGCTGGGAAGACAATGCGAGGTTCTTCCTGCCTTGATGCTTCTGGTTCTGCCACAGCTGGCTTCTTCTTCTTCTTGGCAGCCATTCTGGGGTCGATGCCTGGTCGCCCCAAAGCCTTACGCTTTTCAGCTTCATTATATCATTGAACACATTTGGCAGCAAGATCCTTCATGCGCTCACAAGAACCTTTGGCTTCTTCGCGTTTCTTGTGGAATGCTTCCTTGAGCTCATGCATCATGACCTTGAAGTTTTGAATGTCTTCAACATTGAGCTTGGCCATGTGCTTCTTGAACTGAGCCTTTTCATAATCGATCTTATGCTTCAGCTCAACAATTTTCTGAGCTAGAGCCAGCTTAGGAGCAATGGCTCCATGGAAGGCGACGCTGAGGCCAATAGGAAGTTGAAGATCATCAAAGCTGACATTTGGGCTGTCAAACCACTCATCAATAAACTTGTTTAAGATTTCCACATCAAAGAGAGGGAGGTCATTGAAGATTTCTGCGTCTTGCTTGCTCTTGATCAACTTCTCAATAGCGTCATCGCCAAGATCATCGTCACTGGACAGATCAATGGCGTCATTTTCATTTCGCAAAACAGCAGCAGGGGTCAGTGCTTGACCAGTGGGTTGCATGGGCTTCTTCACTTTGGCAGGCTTGGAGATGCGTGAAAGATCTTCAGACTGCACATTGTCTTCAGGAGGTGCAGTGGCCAGAGGCTTCGCCCGTGAAACCTTTGGTGCAGGGGAAGGCTTCGAAGCTTTAGGTTTCTTCAGCTTCTTTGGCTTCGGTGATGCAGGCGCTTTGTCAGAATCGGCGTCGTCTGTAGGTTGATCCACGACTACCCCTTGAACCTTTATGTGAGTGATGAGACCTTCTAAGTTATAGAAGGGCCCAACAAGATTGGGTTCAGCTTCGCGTGTGCTGTCGGCACGAGGAGCAGAGGGGACGGGATTGAAGTCTAATCCCTGCGACTTCTTGTTTTCTTTGGCCGAGTTCTTGGCAAACTGGAAGTTGTGCTTGAACAGATTGTCGTCACGACACCACAACAATGAGGATGGGTCTACATCTACAGGCTGTGGTCCACGAACCATGCAAGGATAGAAGCCTTGTTCAATGGCTTCAGCTCTGGACCTGGGTTGAAGGTTTTTGTACAAGATGTCTCCCAAGGGTCGCTTGATGGCATTCTTCTCAGCATATTCCTGGGTCACGAACCTGTACTTGTACCATTGTTCTGCCCAATATCTTCGAATCCATTGGATTCGGGTTTTCCGCTAATTGTAGTCCTCCTCTGGATCTGTCTTGTACAGCTCATACAGGTTAGGAGGCAAATCTCTTGAGGTGTTTCCACGGCGCTGTCTGCCACCCTTCCTTGCAGACTTCTCTGTTGCCATGAAGGTTAGACTGAAAGGCTTCAACACTGTCAAAGTCTTCCGTCTACTGGTCAGACAAGAACTGGCTTCAGGAGAATTTATATGATGTTGTAAGAACTCTGCAAATGAATGCAGACTATGAGAACCAAGGGATTCTCCCACGGACATGTACCTGTGACAGCATTAAAGGTGCGAGGGAAGGGGAAGAGGTCATATGCATTCTTAGAAGATTTTCAAGATAAATCAGTTTAGAAGACATTGACCTCATAGTGCGAAGACATTCACTCATATGTAGAGAGTTGGTTCCAGATTTGTACGAATCCACGAATAAGTACAAGTGAGGAATCTAACTACTTTGTGAAGCATAAGTGAACATACTAGGCATGCTATGAGTTGCAGAATGAGATAGATCCAACTTGTGGGAATAGAAACCACTTGTGGTTGAAAAGGATGAATCTATCGGATCAAAAAGACTGTAAAAAGGAGGTTTTATTTACCACACTAGGAACTGCTAGACGGAGTGGGAGAGGAGGCCGAGCAGTTCGATCTTCCGTGCCCTAACTTGGCGACGGAGGACACCTACGGCGACGGCGGAGAAGATGATGTCCACGGCCGGCGTGAGGACGGCGTCGGTGAGGTCGCGGCAGCTAAGCGCTTCGTCGCCGGTGTCGTCGAGTGCTAGCGGTGGCGCTAGGGTTTGTGCGAGAGTGGAAGAAGAGATAATGACTGGGGTGAGGCGTGTATTTATAGAGACAGGGACGGCACAGCATTATTACGCAGGTGCCCCTGGCGGTTCATATCTAAAGGACACGTGGCGATCATGCAACACATTGGAGGTCGTTCCACGTTCCCACGCTCGCCTGGATTGTCGGGTGGTCGTTCCCACTTCTCCGGGTTTCAGGCAGAAAGGATTTAGCATTGAAAACAGATTGATGTTTGTCTCTGTGTCTTCTGCTGACAAGGACGCAGAGAAGACGTTTTGACAGTTTCAATAGAATGCATATGATTTGGATAGATAGACTTAAGACAGGAGCATAGAAAGGTTAGGGTCCGATCACATTCACTTAGTTCAAAAGATTCAATGTGAATACATAGCTATAAGTGAATGCTGTAGAGGACAGAAGCTAAATCAATATATTGAAGATAAACATGAGGCCATGGTAATATTGAAGATAAACAAAATGCGAAGACTTTGCAAATGTAACGCCATGAGAAAAACACTTCTAAGGGAAGAATTTTGTGGTGGCGTTACCCACCGTATAGGAAGTATTAGACCCAGACACGGCGCACAATTATCGTGGCGCTCCGAAGTCAAATTCCACTTTAATGTATTCACACTCAGAATGTAAGTCTTCATTGATTGAAGACATACTTTACTTCGTGTGTTGCACATCTAAGTCATCAACATGCATAAGAGTTAGGATGTGTGCCTAATCACAGGACATTTGAGGATTCCAAGATATTTAGCTCACACCGTAACTTGCAAAACCTTTTCTCATCCAAGGGCTTTGTGAAGATATCTGCCAGTTGCTCTTCAGTGTTGACGTGTATGATATCAATATCTTCCTTCATGACATGATCTCTGAGAAAGTGATGATGAATTTCAATGTGCTTTGTCTTCGAGTGCTGAACTGGGTTGTTAGCAATCTTGATGGCGCTTTCGTTGTCGCAGTAGAGTGGCACTTGCTTCAGATGAATGCCGTAGTCTTTGAGTGTTTGCTTCATCCATAGAAGCTGAGCGCAGCAAGATCCAGCAGCAATGTATTCAGATTCAGCAGTGGAGAGAGATACACAGTTCTGCTTCTTTGAAGACCAACATACAAGTGATCATCCCAGAAAGTGACATGTGCCTGATGTAGACTTGCGATCCACCTTGTCGCCAGCATAATCAGCATCCGAGAATCCAACTAGATCAAACTCTGAGCCCTTTGGATACCATAATCCTAGTGTTGGGGTGTGAGCCAAATATCAAAGAATTTGCTTCACAGCTAAGTGATGCGATTCCTTTGGTGCTTGGAATCGGGCACACATGCAAACACTAAGCATGATATCTGGCCTAGATGCACATAAATAAAGCAAGGAACCAATCATGGAGCGGTATACCTTTTGACCGAACTCTTTACCATTGTCGTCGGGACCCAGATGGTGTTTAGCTGGCATTGGCGTCGTGTAACCTTTGCAGTCTTGCATTCCAAACTTCTTTAGGCAATCTTTGAGGTGTTTCTCTTGAGATATGAAGATGTCGTTGCGTTGCTGTCGTATTTGAAGACCAAGGAAGAACTTCAGCTCACCCATCATGGACATCTAATATTGCTCTTGCATCATATATCCAAACTCATCATTGTATTTCTGGTTGGTGCAGCCGAAGATAATGTCATCCACATAAATTTGGCACACAAACAGTTCACCATCATATGTCTTCGTGAAGAGTGTGGGATCTAAAGAACCAGGTTTGAAGCCTTTGCTCTTCAGGAAGTCCTTGAGTGTGTCATACCAAGCACGAGGGGCTTGTTTGAGGCCATACAGTGCCTTGTTGAGCTTATAAACCATGTCAGGATGTTTTGGATCTTCAAAGCCAGGCGGTTGTGCAACATACACTTCTTCTTCAATCTTGCCATTGAGAAAAGCGCTCTTCACATCCATTTGATACAGAAGAATGTTATGATGATTTGCATAGGCTAGCAGTATGCGTATAGCTTCAAGCCTAGCCACAGGAGCAAATGTTTCATCGAAGTCAATTCCTTCAACTTGAGTGTATCCTTGAGCAACGAGACGAGCTTTGTTTCTGACAACTTGACCATGCTCATCTTGCTTGTTGCGGTATATCCATTTAGTGCCTATGATATTGTGCTTATGAGGATCAGGACGCTTGACCAGTTCCCATACATTATTCAGCTCAAATTGTTGAAGCTCTTCTTGCATTGCTTGAATCCATTCAGGCTCCATGAAGGCTTCATCAACTTTCTTGGGTTCAGATATTGAGACGAATGCGAAGTGCCCACAGAAATTTGCTAGTTGTGTTGCCCTTGAACGAGTGAGTGGACCAGGTGCATTAATGCTATCAATTATTCTCTCAATATGTACTTCATTTGCAACACAAGGATGAGCAGGGCGAAGGTTTTGCTCTTGCTGATCATTGTCATCATTAGAAGGATTGTCTTTAGGCTGAGCATTGTCTTCAGGTTGATCAGGTGCAGAGATGATGAGTTCTTCTTCGGGCTGTGCTTCAGACGGTATGATCTCTCCAGTCCCCATAAGCTTGATGGATTCACTGGATGGAACTTCATCTAGCACATTTGGCAGATGCTCTCTTTGCGAGCCATTAGTCTCATCGAACCGCACATCCACGGTTTCAACCACTTTATAGTGAAAGAGGTTGAAGACCTTGTAGGAGTGCGAATCCTTTCCGTATCCAAGCATTAAACCTTCATGTGCTTTCGGTGCAAATTTTGAAGTGTGATGTGGATCCTTGATCCAGCACCTAGCACCAAATACTCTGAAGTAACTGACATTTGGCTTCTTACCAGTGAGGAGCTCATAGGATGTTTTGTTCAGAAGCTTGTGAAGATAAACACGGTTGATGATATGGCATGCAGTATCAATGGCTTTAGGCCAGAACTTTCTTGGAGTCTTGTATTCATCGAGCATCGTCCGGGCCATCTCAATAAGTGTTCTGTTCTTGCGTTCCACGACGCCATTCTACTGCAGCGTGTACGGAGCTGAGAACTCATGAGTGATGCCCAAAGTATCAAGATAAGTGTTGAGGCCAGTGTTCTTGAATTCAGTGCCATTGTCACTTCTGATGTGCTTGATCTTGACGCCATAGTTGTTCATGGCTCGATTGGCGAAGCGTCTGAAGACATCCTGCACTTCAGTCTTGTAGAGGATTATATGCACCCATGTATATCTTGAATAATCATCAACAATGATGAAGCCATAGAGACAAGCAGTAGTAGTAAGAGTTGAGTAGTGAGTGGGACCGAAGAGGTCCATCTGTAGCAGTTCGAAGGGTTGAGTCGTTGTCATGATTGTCTTCGAGGGATGCTTGGCCCTTGTCGGTGTCAGAACTGGTGGATCTCGGGTAGGGGGTCCTGAATTGTGCGTCTAAGGCGGATGGTAACAGGAAGCAGGGGACACGATGTTTTACCCAGGTTCGGGCCCTCTTGATGGAGGTAAAACCCTACGTCCTGCTTGATTAATATTGATGATATGGGTAGTACAAGAGTAGATCTACCACGAGATCAAAGAGGCTAAACCCTAGAAGCTAGCCTATGGTATGATTGTATGTTACTGTGTCCTACAGACTAAAACCCTCCGGTTTATATAGACACCGGAGGGGGCTAGGGTTACACAAGGTCGGTTACAAAGGAGGAGATATCCATATCCGTACTGCCTAGCTTGCCTTCCACGCCAAGTAGAGTCCCGTCCGGACACGAGGTGAAGTCTTCAATCTTGTATCTTCATAGTCCATCAGTCCGGCCAAAGGATATAATCTGGCTGTCCGGAGACCCCTAATCCCGGACTCCCTCAGTAGCCCCTGAACCAGGCTTCAATGACGATGAGTCCGGCGCGTAGTGTTGTCTTCGGCATTACAAGGTGGGTTCCTCCTCCGAACATATCACAGAAGAGTTTGAATACCAGGATAGTGTCCGACCCTGCAAAATAAATTCCACATACCACCGTAGAGAGAATAATATTTCCACAAATCTTAATCTGCTGACATGCTTTGGCAACATGACGTCAGTCCATGGCTCAGTGATTATTCGAACCATTTTTCTTCAACCAGCTCCACATATAATGTGAGGCGGTTTCTTGACACGTCTTGTCAAAGCAGAGATCGTGTTCCCCTAATTACGGGATTCTCATCAATACGGTCGTGGGTAACCCAACCGTGCCTAGGACTCCTAGATTTTAGGCAAGTCCCAAACGGCCACTAGGAGGACGCTTGATATTCACCCTCTTTATAAAGGGACAAGGCTTTTACTTTTTTCCCTCCCGTGGTCAATCGAATCCTTCCCCCGCCTCGAGTTCTAACACCCAAAGCCCAGGTCAGGTGCTTCGGACCTTCAGTCATGTCCGGATCTAGCCCTCAAGGCCGGTGGATGCCCTCCTCCGTTACGGAAGAGGATATCAAGAAGTTGAGGGAGGCCAGATACCTGATCGCCGAAATTTCGCATAGGCTGCCCACGCAAGGGCAGGTCATCCCTACTCCCGAACCCGACGAGAGCGTCGTGTTCGTCTCCCACTTCCTCCGAGGTCTAGGCCTCACTCTGGATCCCTTCGTTAGGGGTTTGATGTTCTATTACAGGCTAGATTTCCACGATCTAGCCCCGGACTCCTTTCTCCACATCTCGACATTTATTGTCGTATGTGAGACCTTCCTCTGCATTACCCCTCACTTCGGCCTATGGCTCAAGACCTTTGACGTGAAGCCGAAGATGGTCGAGGGGCAGCACGTAGCGTGCGGAGGCGCATTAATAAGTAAAATCGCTGGAGCTCCATGGCCAAAGGGTTCCTTTCCAGAGGTGTCCGGATTATGGCAGCGGGAGTGGTTCTACATCATAGCTCCCAGAAGTGCCAAGTGGGTGGCCGCCCCTGCTTTCCGCTCGGGCCCTCCACCACAACTGATGTCATGGATTAGCAGAGGGCTGAGCTGGGGTCCAGCCAAGGACATGCCTATACTGCAAAGCCGCATTCAAGATCTCTTCGACGGAGATTTCAATCTGGTTACGGTGGTGCAAGTCATGCTGGTTCGTCGAGTCCAGCCTTGAAAACGCCGGCCCCTCCGCATGTGGGAGTTCAACCCAGAAGGGCCGCGCACTATTCAGAATTTCCTCGGCCTGACACACAAGGAGATGTACAAATCATTCTTCGGACCCCAAATAGAGTGTCTGGATACTACCGAGGACGTGGGCCTGAGCAGCAACCGTACCGCCGACCAAGTAACTAATCCTCTAGCCGAACACACCGTCTTTCATTTACCATGACGTCATTCTGAGAAATCGCTCTTTGACCAGGACTGGCTAACAAGGGCGAAGATGATTCGGTGTTCAGCCCCCCTTCCTGAGGGTTTGGAGAATCCAGTACTGGAAAAGATGCTCGAGCTAGCACCTTGCCCGGAGCCCTCAAAGGAAGATAAAGGGGGGAATAATGAGGTCAAAAGCGGGCCCCCATCGCTACCAATTCCAACTGAGGGAATGAGCGCCTCTGTGAAGGAGGATATCCAAGGGGAAGAATCTGACCTTCTCTCGCTTCGGGGAAGGAAGAGGACTGCCTCTGAAGATCCGGAAACCAAGGCTTCCAAATGGGAGAAGAAGTCTCCACCATAGGGTCATGCCTCAGAGGGTGCTTTTGCCGCACAAACTCCACGCGGGAATCAGCCCTCTAACAAGCCGTAAGTGATCGAAAAATACTTAACAGTAAAGATATTCTACCTTACTTCCGAGGAAAATAACCGAAGCATTATCTTGCAGTTCGGATCTTAGCCCTTCTCAGCAGAGCTCGTCTTCGGGGTATCTTCTTACAGAGATGATGGAGAGCGAAACGCCTCCCCCGGACTCCCCCGCTCAAGAAGCGGGCGACCTTGAAGCGTCGTCACAGAGGGCCTCTCCGGATCCGGTGAGGCCAGAAGATAATCCTATAGTCACCCGAAGTCCCCAGAGTCCGGCTCTCGAAGAGAGCAAACAAAAGAGTCCGGCACCGTCTGGTATGCGGTCAGACGTACTGAGGGAGCTGTTGGAGTGAGCGGCCATCTCAGAAGAACACCGTACATTGATGGGTATGGTGATGGAAAGAATTTCGTCCGCCGAAAGCAGATTGCATGAAGCCTTTATGAGTCTACTGACGGGCTTTGAGGTACGTGAAATGATATACTTTTTGATAGTATCGCACATTTATAGGTGTGCCATGTGTAGATAGTATCCCCTGAGACTCTGGTTGCCGTCGAGAACGGCGGCGAACAGAGGATCGTAGTCCCAGGTAATAACCAAACCGCCTTTATGTGCAGGTGGTGGAAGCTCCGGTGGCTAGCCGGACTAATGAGTTTGCTGAACTAAAGCGGCAACTGGATGCGGCAGATGCCATCATCGAGCTTGTTAACAAGCGGCTTGACGAGGCACGGGGTAAGTAATGTTTTTCCGGTCAATGTCACATAGTAAGAGCAGTGTGATGCCAGTATCTTTAATATGTTGTGACTGTAGATGGAGCTGCCACCGTGGAGACCCTTCGGGCGGAACTTGCCCGAGCCACCGAGCAAACAAGGATTAGTAATGCGGGCGCTTTAAAGGCGGCCAAAGAGTTAAGAGCCGAGAAGGCCGCGCATTGCGAAAGCAAAGAAAAGATGGCCAAAATGGCTGTAAAGTTAAAAGACACTGCCGACCATTGCCGGTTCCTTGAAGAAGAAAACCAAGCGAGGCGACGGACCTTGAAAAGGCCACGATGGCGGCCAAAGACACCCGCTCTGCCATGAGGGCAAAGAAGGAAGAGCTGCATGAAGCTGGTGATATTGTGGCTGGGAAGCCCTTTTTGCTGCGGAGGAAGTTCGGAGATCTGCGGTATGCCCCTCTGGATCAGCTGTGGAGTTCGGCAGACGCATATCCGGATTTGACGGTGAGTGTTGTCGATGCGGCCGAATACTTTCGAGATCAAACAGATCGTGAAGTGGACAAGCTATTCTTGTGGCAGTTTAACGTTCCAGAGCATCCTCTTCCACTAACTGATCAACTTGCCGAATGGGCCGAACTTAATAGATTGTCTGGACTCGCCATGAGGTCCGTCGTAGATCATCTGTGGCCGAAAAAGCCGAAGCCGAACAGTTATTTCAGCTTAGTGCAGCAGTTCCTTGGTGCGGTGCCGTGCATCAATGCGATGAAGAGGTCGGCATGCATAGAAGGCTCGCGGATGGCCCTTGCCCGTGTCAAAGCATACTGGGCGGAGATGGATGCTGCCGCTGTTGCGGCGCAGGGTTCGGCCATAGGCCAAGTGGCTGCCGAGCACTATTTTGAAGAAGTTCTTGAGGGTGCTCGTTTGATAGAGGCCCAGTGCTCGAAGAATATTATGTTTGAGTGACATGTATTCCCATTGTAAAAGCAATGTTTATCAAATTTATTAAGGCTGTATTTATACTTTTGCCTAAAAGTAATATGATGCCTCCTGTGCGGCCGTTTATGTATATATGTATATAACCTGAAAGATTGCAGTCGTCGGCTTCAGCCCCCACACATATAATGCGGGGGTGTTCGCAGAAGACACGTGTTCACACTTAATCCAACGTCTTGGTCCTAATAAGGAGGTGATAGCGCAGTGAACGAGGCAACCGGACTATAATGCTTTAACACTTTCACTTAGCCATAGGAGTTTGACGGTGGGGCTACTATATAGCCCCTGGTGGCTCCGCACTCTCCTGAATTCGGGGTGCGTACATGCCTGGCCGGGAAACAGCCCTTCGTTAAGGCGGAGGAATTCTAACATTCCGATGGTTCATCGAGTGGTTGACCAGTCTCACGCTATATCATGACAGTCAGTTTTCGGCTTTCTCTACTGAGGTGCTCGTCCGGATGAACCGGGGCACAATCACAGTAGTTCTCCTGGTGCCGCCTTAGCCGATAGAGCGGAACGTAAGGCAGCAAAACACAGGAGCCGGGCAAACCCAACATTTGACCAAAGACATGATTCGGAGCTGATGCATATAAGGCCAAACTCACGATGCCGAACACTCCCTAAGGTATTCCGTCTTTTATGGTATAAACCGGGCCTAAATAGTGCCCTTTGTAAGAAGCCACTGGTGTCCAGATACGTGCATTATTCTGACGTGTCCACATGCCAAGACGTCAGCATCCTTCTCAATTGTACTGAGAATCCGAGGGATGTGTATCAACAAGAGACAGTAAGAAAGGTTTATGCAGGGTCTTAATCTAAAGAGAATCCTTGGAACGGGTCCCTTCTGCACGTCTGCGCCTGTGTCTCCGTTGTGCCATATCCTGGATGGGTGTAGCACGATGGTCATCTGTAAAAGAGAGGAACTTAGGTGAAAAGTTGTCGTGCAAAAAGGTAGGTTATATTAAAGAAACCATGTACAATTCAAGATGAGTAAAAATTGCCACTTGTCTGCGCGCGTTGAGCCCCTTGTATTTGTAATAGGGGTGTGGCCATCAAACCTGTATGAATTACATATAGCTGCGTCGGACTCGTCTAACTGTGTCCGTAGTCTTGACGACCTATCAAATGCTTTAGTTGGTGAGGCCGTTTTAGTGTGCGGCTGCCAAGGCAGCCGCACTCTCTTTGGCGCGCAGGGATCGCTCAATATTTCCATTTACTTGAGTGTATCCTTGAGCAACATACAATCATACCATATGAGTCACTTTACGTCCATTCGTAGGACACGGTAACATACAATCATACCATAGGCTAGCTTCTAGGGTTTTACGAGTATCAGCAAATGTGATGTGACTCTTGTCAGATGGACGTAAAGTTGAGTCCATGAGAAGACTTCGCTTGCCAGTCATGTGATTAGTACACCCACTATCAATAATCCATTCTGAAGCAGCTGGTGTCATACCCTACAGTGTAGTTAGGGGGATAGGCTTCATGAAGAGAATTGTGAAGCATAAACATTTGACGAGCAAGTGGATTATGAAAGCTTAGATCGAGGTTAGGACTGATAGGGCAAGTAGCAAGCGACTCAGGAACAAAATACATAATAAGACCATTTGGGCATTTGATCTTGCGCCCTACAAGATGTTTAAGGTCCCCAGCAATAGCTTCAGACGAATTTGATTTTCGGCTGGAGACCCTTCCCTGCAAAAGAGAGTTAAGCTTTCTTAGCCACCCACATCTTCAAGGGTGGCTTCGAAGCAATGAGTCTAAGTGCAGCATCTGAGAACTTTGGCTTTGAAGCCCTAGCAAATAGTATTGTAGGAGGGCAATAGTGCTCATAAGAATAAGCAGAGTAGTTCATGGTCTTATGAACATGGCGGTTTGATGAAATGCGCTCATATTCATAGGCCTGAGTATGGTTTCCCTGCAAAATATTTGTGTTAGTGCGACTCGGGTGAGTCCTCTGTCTGTATGAAGCCTTTGGACCATATGAAGCCTGTGGTCTGGGGTTTGTCTTCTTCACTTGTGGTGTCATGATGACATTCACAGGAAGATTCTCCAGGAACCTTTTCGGCACCCAGACTTTCTTCATAGGTGGCCCATTCCTGCAGTTAGTACCAATATACCTGGCAAACACTTCACCATTCTGATTCTTAAACAGTTTATATTGCATCAAAGGATTCATCAATAACGATGGGATTAGCACAAGTGAAGCCAGATAGGGTGGATGGATCCACTGAAGGTTCCTTTGCAGCAACCCATGTGGTTTTGGGGTACTGCTCAGGTTTCCAGTAAGAGCCATCAGCATTCATTTTCTTTTCGAACCCAACACCCTCTTTCCTAGGGTTTCGGTTCAGGATCTGCCTTTTGAGGACATCACATAGTGTTTGATGCCCTTTGAGACTTTTGTACATCCCTGTTTCAAGCAATGTCTTCAACCTAGCATTTTCATCAGCAATAGCAGTGGCATCCTCAGCAGAGGGGTTAGTTACCACATCAACAGTTGAAGATATTGGAACAGTAGCAGCAGTAGAACATCCAGCAACAAAAGTAGAGTTGTCACGCTCAATGCATTGAAGACATGGTGGTTCAAATCCTTCCTGAGCGGAACTGATCTGTTTGGCGCGAAGTGACTCGTTTTCCTTTTGAAGATCTTCATGAGCCGCTCTCAATTTCTCAAGATCTTGCTTCCTTTGAAGATAATCATAGGAAAGCTTTTCATGAGTTGTTGAGAGCGTTTCATGATGACTTTCAAGTTCCTCATACTTAACGTGAAGGTTTTTTTATGTCTTCAATTAAGGACTGAGATCGAGTCATTTCAGCGTCTAACAGTTTTTGAATATGTTCCATAGCTTTCTGTTGTTCAGTTGCAATTTAGCAAGTGTTTTGTAGCTAGGTTTGGAACCACAATCTGAGTCATCTTCACTTGATGTTTGATAGTGAGTAGTGCGTGAGTTTACCTTGGCACCGCGTGCCATGAAGCAGTAGGTGGGAGCGCAGACGTCCTGGTCATTAGCATCGGCGTCGGTGATGGAGTCATTGTCTTCAATGTTGAAGATGGACTTGGCAACGTAGGCTGTAGCCAGACTTGCAATGCCGGAATCGGACTCCTCCTCAGACTCCACCTCCACCTCCTCAGAAGCAGACTCCTCCTCTGAATCCATTTCCTTGCCAACAAATGCACGAGCCTTGCCAGATGATCTCTTCTTGTGTGATGAAGACTTTGATGAAGACTTGGAAGAAGACTTTGAGTATTTCTTCTTCTTCTTGTCGTCAGAATCATATTCCTTGCTCTTCTTCTTCTTCTTCTTCTTCTTCTTATTCTCATTGTCCCACTGCGGACACTCAGAGATGTAGTGGCCAGGTTTCTTGCACTTGTGGCATGTTCTCTTCTTGTAGTCATGAGCAGAAACTTCATCATTCCTTGAGCTAGATCGTGAGGACTTTCTGAAGCCTTTCTTCTTGTGAATTTCTGGAACTTCTTCACAAGCATAGAAAGCTCCTTTCCAATGTCTTCAGGATCATCAGAACTACAATCAGAGTCTTCTTCAGATGAGGAGACAGCTTTTGCCTTCAAAGCACGAGTTCGCCCATAGTTGGGACCGTAGATATCTCTTTTCTCAGAAAGCTGAAACTCATGTGTGTTGAGCCTTTCAAGTATGTCAGACTGATCGAGTGTCTTGAAGTCAGGGCATTCTTGAATCATCAGGGCTAGGGTGTCAAACGAGCTGTCAAGTGATCTCAGGAGTGTCTTGACGACTTCATGCTTGGTGATCTCAGTAGCGCCGAGGGCTTGAAGCTCATTTGTGATGTCAGTGAGTCGATCAAACGTGAGCTGAACATTCTCATTGTCGTTTCTCTTGAAGCGGTTGAAGAGGTTGCGAAGGACACTGATTCTTTGATCTGTCTGGGTTGAGACGCCTTCGTTGACCTTGGAGAGCCAGTCCCAGACTAGCTTGGATGTTTCCAGAGCACTCACACGGCCATACTATCCTTTGGTCAGATGATGTTCTTGGCAATGGAATCCAGTTGAACAAACTTCTTGACATCAGTAGCGGTGACACCTTCACCAGCCTTGGGGACGCCATTCTTGACGACATACCAGAGGTCGACATCAATGGCTTCAAGATGCATGCGCATCTTATTCTTCTAGTAGGGATATTCAGTTCCATCGAAGACTGGGCACGCAGCGGAGACTTTGATTATCCCTGCAGTCGACATAGCTAAAACTCCAGGTGGTTAAACCGAATCACACAGAACAAGGGAGTACCTTGCTCTGATACCAATTGAAAGAGCTAGGGATCGACTAGAGGGGGGGGGTGAATAGGCGATTTTTATGAAAGTCTTCAAAACATGGAAGTTTCGAAGACAAACGATAGAAACAAACCTATTACCATGCAGCAGAAGGTAGAATACACTAAGCAAGCCATAGTCAAGTATTCAATGAGATGAAAGCACAAAGACTAATAGCAGCTAGGCAGTATAGATCAGGATGGAAGATAGTACGAAGCCAAATAGAATAAGCAGTCACACAGTGAAGACAGATAGATAATGCAAACAGGCAATGACTTCACAAGGACCAATTTGCAGATAAAGAGATGGGAAGAATGGAACCAGTGGCTCATTGAAGGCAATGATTTGTTGGACCAGTTCAAGTTGCTGTGACAACTGTACGTCTGGTTAGGGAGGCTGAGATTCAACTCAGAAGACCGCGTCTTCACCTTATTCCCCTAAGGACACCCAATACTCGCCCAGTCACTCTGGTAAGTCTTCAAGGTAGACTTCCAAACCTTCACAGACTTCGTTCACTAGTGATCCACAATGACTCTTGGATGCTCAGAATGCGACGCCTAACTGGCTGGAGGATTCATAGTCCTCAAGTGTAATAAGTCTTCAGATCACATAGACGGGAAGACTTCAGTGATGCCTAACACTCTTTGGCTCTGGGTGTTTAGGGCTTTGTCCTCGCAAGGAATTCTCTCTCAAAGGCTTCGAGGTGGGTTGCTCTCAAACGACAAAAGTCGTATACTAACTCTGAGAAGCCAACCGTTTATGGTTGTAGGGGTGGGCTATTTATAGCCACTAGGCAACCCGGCCTAATTTTTCCGAAATGACCCTGGGTCACTAAGGAACTGACACATGTTCCAACGGTCAGATTTCAAACACACACGGCAACTTTACTTGGGCTGCAAGCAAAGCTGACTTATCCAACTCTGGATAAGATTCGCTCTCATTGTCTTCGCTCGAAGACATAGGATTTTGGTTAAGCATCACTTCAGTCATTCTGACTGGTTCACTTGGACCCCACTTAACAGTACGATGGTTCCTATGACTCAACAAAGAAGAAAAAGAACGACGAAGCATCTAAGTCTTCGCGCTCCATAGTCTTCATGCAATGTCTTCTCTTGTCATAGTCTTCAATGTGAATGTCTTCACATACCACCTTTGACTTAATGTCTTCATACATTTTTAGGGGTCATCTCTGGTAGGAAAAACTGAATCAATGAGGGACTTCTACCTGTGTTATCCTGCAATTCTCACAAACACATTAGTCCCTCAACCAGGTTTGTCGTCAACCAGATTGTTGGAATGGGAGAAGTACTTGTTCTTCATGGACACATCTACCCTCGATGAGAAGCAAATGGAGTACGTCAATCTTGCCCATGAAGAAGTCTTGGTTCCAAAAAGAGCCATGGCCATGGGAGGAATGAGAGCTATCATGGGAGGCATGGGTGGCTTTGAAGTTACCATGGGAGGCATGGGAGCATCTACGGGAGGCATCGGTGGCTTCGGAGCTACCATGGGAGGCATGGGTGGCTTCCGAACTACCATGGGAGGCAGGGGTGGCTTCGAAGCTACCTTGGGAGGCATGAGTTTTGGGTCTCTCATGGGAGGCATGGGAGCACCTCCGGGTGACATGGGTGGACGCATGTCTTCCGGTGTGCCTCACATACCTTCGCATGATGCCGTTGGAGATCTTGCGAGCACCTTCCGAGCTCCTCATGATGATGCGGCGCGCGACAATGAAGAGGGGGAGGAAGAATCGTCTTCGGATGATGATGAAGAATCAAAGAAAGAGGACGACGATGATGATGCGGCATGATTAATTGGTGATGTTCCATTTGTTTGTGTGAATTTTTATGTGTCATGAACTTGGTTGGGTGATTTTGAACTTGGTTGGATGATGATGTGGCATGATTGTTGATGTGTCGTGCAATTGAACTATGCTATGTATTTATTTTGCACATTTGTTTAATGTTTGAAACATCATCATATTGTCAAAATAGACATTTAAAATTTTATTTGCAAGTGACAGCTGCTCGCGCGCCCTGTAAGTTAGCGCGCCTGCTGGAGCTGCTCACGCGCGTCATATTTTGCAGCGGCCGCTGGAGCCAGCGCCCTACCGCGCGCAAAAATCCATTATTTCCACGCTGTAAGAAGGTTTTAGCATGCCGCGTGGTTGCGCGCCTGTTGAAGATGATCTGATAGGAACGTGCATGCCGCTATGGTGAAGGGATTAGAATTTCTTCTTTCGAACTGTCTCGTTTTATTTTTTGAGAATTAGCTACTGCCTCGTTTTTAAAGGCCATTTAGCTTTCTTTTAGGGGTAAAAGTTTAATCTTATTGATCAAAATCCACAAGGAGTGGAATACAAAATTCATCATTGGGGTGACCCAACCACGAGTGGCACCCCTGCTCGAGAGAGTTTGAAAACTTAGATAGTCAATCTACATTCTCCGCTCGGCCTTCAAAGCTGAAAATACAATTAAAACGGATTGCTCGTTGCTTGACCTCTTTGATGATGTTCCCATGGCCGTTACCAATCCCTTTGTCGATATCATTAATCACTTGTTTTGAACCCAATGCAACAACAAAGTTTTGAAAAACAAATCTTTGGCTAGAGATAGTGCCTCAATTGCTTCTAATGCTGCAACATTAGTCACTCCCTCCACAACCAGGGCAGAACTTCCAAGATAGAGACCTCCAGCGTCCCTACACACTGCAACTACCTAGTCATCCAAGCCAGATCTCCCCACGCTGGCGTCGACATGTATTTTTGCAAAACCCTGCGGTGGTGCCTTTGGTCTCATACATGTGATCATAGGCCTGGTCTGAGTCATTGTATGTTTTTATGGTACCATCTCAAGTTCAACAATGAAAATGTTTATAAAATGATGTGTAGACGAAGGGGGTTGATATATTTCCACATGGATCACCTGTCTCCTTGCCCACCATATCGCCCATCAGAACACCGATAGCTTAAAAAAGGCCTCATGTGAAAGAGTGTCGATCATCAAAAACAAGCATTGCTTTGCACTCGGTTCCATTGTTTCGCACAGGTGCTCCGCTAGCTCTCCATCATCAGGAGCCCATACACACCTTGCCATTGTGCATCCTAGCAGCGACTGTCTCCAAGAATCTGCAGCTCCACACAAAGCGCATCAGTTTGTTGTGGACATGTTCCTGTGTGCTCTCACATCCTTAGTGGGTAACAAGTTCTTCGTTAGCCTCCAAAAAACATGCGTATCTTCCCTAATACCAGTGTTTTCCATAGCAATTTCCATGATACCACATCGCTATTAATGCTTGATGAACCCGTGGAGCCATCTAGCCATGCTTCTCTCTCATTTTGGTTGCAACCATCATCTTATAGGCCAATCTAACAGAAACATTTCTTCTTTTTCCAAAATTCGATGACCAACTATCATCAATATTTGTCGTTCATAAAGGTATGCCGAGAGTGGCTGACACGTCGATCAGTAGGCAAACCTCCGTGATTTTCTCCTTGTCCCATCTAGCTAAAGTTTGATCAATGAGTTCAGACACATACATGAGGATTGTCTGACCTACATCCAAAGGGACACATCATCACGTCCCTGGGAATCCAACTGTCACTCCATATATTAGTTGATGCTCTGTTGCCAATTCTCCTATTCAATCCCTGGTTTAGAACATCACGTCCCTCTCCAGATCTGACTAGGATGGTTACCGAGCTTTGCATCAAGAATCAAACAAGAAGGAAAATAGACATGTTGGGGAACGCAGTAATTTCAAAAAAATTCCTATGCACACGCAAGATCATGGTGATGCATAGCAATGAGAGGGGAGAGTATTGTCTATGTACCCTCGTAGACCATAAGAGGAAGCGTTACGACAACGCGGTTGATGTAGTCGTACGTCTTCACGATCGACCGATCCTAGTACCGAAAGTACGACACCTCCGTGATCTGCACATGTTCAGCTCGGTGACGTCCCACGAACTCACGATCCAGCAGAGTGTCAAGGGAGAGCTTCGTCAGCACGACGGCGTGATGACGGTGATGATGATGCTACCGGAACAGGGCTTCTCCTAAGCACCGCTACGATATGACCGAGGTGGATTATGATGGAGGGGGGCACCGCACACGGCTAAGAGATCAATGATCAACTTGTGTGTCTATGGGGTGCCCCCTGGACACGTATATAAAGGATGGAGGGAGGAGGAGGCCGGCCCTCATAGGGCGCACCCAAAGTGTGGAGTCCTACTAGGACTCCCTAGTCCTAGTAGGATTCCACCTCCCATAGTCCTAGAAGGAGAAGGAAGGAAGGGGGCGCCCTCTTTCCCTAGTCCAATTCGGACCAGTCCTTGGGGAAGGGGAGCGACCACCCTTGAAGCCTTTCTCTCCTTTCCTGTATGGCCCATTAAGGCCCAATACGAATTCCCATAACTCTTCGATACTTCGAAAAATACCCGAATCACTCGGAACCTTTCCAATGTCCAAATATAGCCTTCCAATATATTGATCTTTACGTCTCGACCATTTTGATTCTCCTCGTCATGTCCCCGATCTCATCTGGGACTCCAAACTACCTTCGGTCATCAAATCACATAACTCATAATACAAATCGTCATAGAACGTTAAGCGTGCGGACCCTACGGGTTCGAGAACTATGTAGACATGACCGAGACACCTCTCCGGTCAATAACCAATAGAGGAACCTGGATGCTCTATTGGCTCCAACATATTCTACGAAGATCTTTATCGGTCAAACCGCATAACAACAAACATTGTTCCCTTTTTCATCGGTATGTTACTTGCCCGAGATTCGATCGTTGGTATCTCAATACCTAGTTTAATCTCGTTACCGGATAAAGGATAAACATCTTATAATGCTACCGCCGAACTAAGCAAAATAAGATACATAAAGGATAAACATCACATGCAATCAAAAATATGTGACAAGATATGGCCATCATCATCTTGTGCCTTTGATCTACATCTCCAAAACACCGTCATGATCTCTATTGTCACCGGCATGACACCATGATCTACATCATCTTCATCTCTATCAACGTGTCGTCACATGGTCGTCTCACCAACTATTGCTTTTGCAACTATTGCTATCGCATAGCGATAAAGTAAAGCAATTATATGGCGCTTGCATCTTATGTAATAAAGAGACAACCATAAGGCTCCTGCCAGTTGCGGATAACTTTAACAAAACATGATCATGTCATACAACAATTTATATCTCATCACGTCTTGACCATATCACATCACAACATGCCCTGCAAAAACAAGTTAGATGTCCTCTACTTTGTTGTTGCAAGTTTTACGTGGCTGCAACAGGCTGAGCAAGAACCGTTCTTACCTACACATCAAAAACCACAACGCGGTATAGTGATTGCTTTTTGATCTTCAAAAAGAACCCTGTTCATTGAATCCGATTCAACTAAAGCTGGAGAAACAGACACCCACTAGCCACCTGTGTGCGAAGCACGTCGGTAGAACCAGTCTCGCGTAAGTGTATGCATAATGTCGGTCTGGGCCGCTTCATCCAACAATGCCGCTGAATCAAGAATCAACTAGTGACGGCAAGCAATATGTATATACCACGCCCATAACTCCTTTGTGTTCTACTCATGCATATAACATCTACGCATAGACCTGGCTCGGATGCCACTGTTGGGGAACACAATAATTTCAAAAAAGAAATCCTACGCACACGCAAGATCATGGTGATGCATAGCAACAAGAGGGGAGAGTGTCATCCATGTACCCTCGTACACCGTAAGCGGAAGCGTTATGAGAACGCGGTTGATGTAGTCGTGCGTCTTCATGATCCGACTGATCCTAGTACCGAACGTACGGTACCTCCGAATTCAGCACACGTTCAGCTCGGTGACGTCCCACGAACTCCGATCCAGCAGAGCTTCGAGGGAGAGTTCCGTCAGCACGATGGCATGATGACGGTGATGATGATGCTACCGACGCAGGGCTTCGCCTAAGCACCGCTACGATATGACCGAGGTGGATTATGGTGGAGGGGGGCACCGCACACGGCTAAAAGATCAACTGGTCAACTTATGTGTCCTAGGGTGCCCCCTCCCCCGTATATAAAGGATTGGACGAGGGGGAGGGCCAGCCCTCTACTATGGCGCGCCCTGGGGAGTCCTACTCCCATCGGGAGTAGGATTTTCCCCCTTCCATGTAGTAGGAGTAGGAGAGAAGGAAAGGGAAAAGAGAAGAGAAGGAAGGAGGGGGCGCAGCCCCTCCCCCTAGTCCAATTCGGACTAAGCCTTGGGGGCGTGCAGCCTCCCCTCTCTCTTTCCCCTAAAGCCCAATAAGGCCCATATACTCCCCGGCGAATTCCCGTAACTCTCCGATACTCCGAAAAATACCCGAATCACTCGAAACCTTTCTGATGTCCGAATATAGTTGTCCAATATATCGATCTTTACGTCTCGACCATTTGGAGACTCCTCGTCATGTCCCCGATCTCATCTAGGACTCCGAACTACCTTCGGTACATCAAAACACATAAACTCATATTACCGATCGTCACCGAATGTTAAGCGTGCGGACCCTACGGGTTCGAGAACTATGTAGACATGACCGAGACACGTCTCTGGTCAATAACCAATAGCGGCACCTGGATGCTCATATTGGCTCCCACATATTCTACGAAGATCTTTATCCGTCAAACCGCATAACAACATACGTTGTTCCCTTTGTCATCGATATGTTACTTGCCCGAGATTCAATCGTTGGTATCTCAATACCTAGTTCAATCTCGTTACTGGCAAGTCTCTTTACTCGTTCTGTAATGCATCATCCCGCAACTAACTCATTAGTCACATTGCTTGCAAGGCTTATAGTGATGTGCATTACTGAGAGGGCCCAGAGATACCTTTCCGACAATCGGAGTGACAAATCCTAATCTCGATCTATGCCAACTCAACAAGTACCATCAGATACACCTTTAGAGCACCTTTGTAATCACCCAGTTACGTTGTGACGTTTGGTAGAACACAAAGTGTTCCTCCGGTATTCGGGAGTTGCATAATCTCATAGTCAGAGGAACATGTATAAGTCATGAAGAAAGCAGTAGCAACAAACTAAACGATCATCGTGCTAAGCTAACGGAATGGACCAAGTCAATCACATCATTCTCTAATGATGTGATCCCGTTAATCAAGTGATAACTCGTGTCTATGGTTAGGAAACATAACCATCATTGATTCAACGAGCTAGTCAAGTAGAGGCAAACTAGTGACACTCTGTTTGTCCATGTATTCACACATGTACTAAGTTTCCGGTTAATACAATTCTAGCATGAATAATAAACATTTATCATGATATAAGGAAATATAAATAAAAACTTTATTATTGCCTCTAGGGCATATTTCCTTCAAATCCTTCTCTCTGATTTTTCTCCCCGGAAGTGAATATATGGAGTCAAGATGGACGTCGGTGGAGCGTCAGGGGGCTCACAAGGCAGGGGGCGCGCCCCCCACCCTCGTGGACAGGGTGTGGGCCCCTGACATGGATCTTTTCACCAGTATTTTTTATATATTCCAAAAATAATCTCCGTTGATTTTTAGGTCATTCCGAGAACTTTTATTTCTGCACAAAAATAACACCACGGCAATTCTGTTGAAAACAGCGTCAGTCCGGGTTAGTTCCATTCAAATCATGCAAGTTAGAGTCCAAAACAAGGGCAGAAGTGTTTGGAAAAGTAGATACGACGGAGACGTATCAACTCGCCCAAGCTTAAACCTTTGCTTGTCCTCAAGCAATTCAGTTGATAAACTGAAAGTGATAAAGAAAAACTTTTACAAACTCCGTTTGCTCTTGTTGTTGCAAATATGTAAATCCAGCATTCAAGTTTTCATCAAATATTATGAACTAACCATATTCACAATAACATTTAGGTCTCATGTTTACTCATACCAATGGCATAATCAACTAGCGAGCAATAATAATAAATCTCGGATGACAAAACTTTCTCAAAACAATCATAATATGATATAACAAGATGGTATCTCGCTAGCCCTTTCTGAGACCGCAAAACATAAATGCAGAGCACCTTTAAAGATCAAGGACTGGCTAGACATTGTCATTCATGGTAAAAGAGATCCAGTCAAGTCATACTCAATGTAACTAACATTAATACATGCAAATGACAGCGGTGCTCTCTAGCTGGTGCTTTTTAATAAGAGGATGATGACTCAGCATAAAAGTAAATGGATAGGCCCTTCGTAGAGGGAAGCAGGGATTTGTAGAGGTGCCAGAGCTCGATTTTGAAATAGAGATGAATAATATTTTGAGCGGTATACTTTCATTGTCAACATAACAACCAAGAGGTCTCGATATCTTCCATGCTACACACATTATAGGCGGTTCCCAAGCAGAATGGTAAAGTTTATACTCCCCCACCACCAACAAGCATCAATCCATGGCTTGCCCGAAACAACAGGTGCCTCCAACTAACAACAATCCTGGGGGAGTTTTGTTTGCAATTATTTTGATTTGATTTCAGCATGGGACTGGGCATCCCAGTGAACAGCCATTTTCTCATGAATGAGGAGCAGAATCCACTCCTCTTGAGAATAACCCGCCTAGCATGGAAGACACAGACAGCCCTAGTTGATACAGGAGCTATCGAGCATACAAAACAGAATGTTTATTTGAAGGTTTAGAGTTTGGCACATACAAATTTACTTGGAACGGCAGGTAGATACCGTATATAGGTAGGTATGGTGGACTCATATGGAATAACTTTGGGGTTTATGGAATTGGATGCACAAGCAGTATTCTCGCTTAGTACAAGTGAAGTCTAGAAAGAGACTGGGAAGCGACCAGCTAGAGAGCGACAACAGTCATGAACATGCATTAAAATTAATCAACACCGAATGCAATCATGAGTAGGATATAATTCACCATGAACATAAATATCATGGAGGCTATGTTGATTTTGTTTCAACTACATGCGTGAACATGTGCCAAGTCAAGCCACTCGAGTCGTTCAAAGGAGGATACCACCCCATCATACCACATCACAACCATTTTAATAGCATGTTGGCACGCAAGGTAAACCATTATAAACTCCTAGCTAATAAAGCATGGCATAAGCAACTATAATCTCTAATTGTCATTGCAAACATGTTTCATTCATAATAGGCTGAATCAGGAACGATGAACTAATCATATTTACAAAAACAAGAGATGTCGAGTTCATACTAGCTTTTCTCATCTCAATCAGTTCATCATATATCGTCATTATTGCCTTTCACTTGCACGACCGAATAGTGTGGATAATAATAATAGTGCACGTGCATTGGACTAAGCTAGAATCTGCAAGCAATCAATTCAAGGGAGAAAACAAGGTAATATGGGCTCTTTGTTAGATCAACAATAATGCATATGAGAGCCACTCAACATTTTCATTATGGTCTTCTCCTCTCGAGCCCCAAAAGAAAGAAATAAAACAAAACTATTTACACGGGAAAGCTCCCAACAAGCAAAAGAAGAATAGGAAATCTTTTTGGGTTTTCTTTTTAATTACTACTACAGGCATGAAAACTAAACTAACTAAAAGCTACAACTAATTTTTTTGGTTTTTCTTAAGGTTTTTCAAACACAAAAAAGAAAGCTTAAAAGGAAAATAAACTAGCATGGATGATACAATGAAAAAGTATGAGCACCGACAACTGGCATGAGTGTGTGAACATGAATGTAATGTCGGTGAGAAATATGTACTCCCCCAAGCTTAGGCTTTTGGCCTAAGTTCGTCTTTGCCCATTGATGGCCTGGTGGATATCCGAAGTTGAATCTGGGGTCGTACTGAGATGCATCAGCTACTGCCTGAAGAGCTGCAGCCTGGAGGCGATCTGCCTCCGTCCTCCTCTCGTACTCATCCTCCTCCTCCCTGGTTATAACATATCTCTTTTTTTCCTGAAAGTCAAAGAAAGAAGGAGTAGGGAGAGCGACGTGATAGATGCGTCGTCTATCAAAGATTAGTTGGTACTGGAGGGACTGGTCATTCCTCTCAACAAACTGATGACAAACCATAGCATTATAATCTAAATAAGCAGGAGGCAACTCAATATCATATCCACGTATGGGTATCTCAAGAAAATCAGCTAAACGGGTTGCATAAATTCCACCAAAGAAATCTCCATTAATTCTATTATTATGCAACCTACGTGCAACAATGGCTCCCAAGTTATATTGTCTATCTCCTAATACAGCACTCTTGAGAACACTTAGGTCGGGAACAGACATGTGACATGCTTCATCCTTACCATTAATGCATCTACCTATGAAGAGAGCAAAATAATGTATGGCAGGAAAATGAATGCTTCCTATGGTAGCTTGTGTTATTTCTCTAGATTCCCCCACAGTGATACTAGCAAGAAAATATTTATATTCAGATTTACAAGGTTCACTAACATTACCCCACTGTGGGAGTTTACAAGTAGCATTAAAATCTTCTAAGTCCATGGTATAAGATTTATCATAAAGATCAAATAGGACAGTTTGAGAATTGTGTGATGATTATTCAAACCTTCTCACAAAGGAATCAGTGAGGTAGTAGTACTGACGGCACTTATCTGCCTCGAAGCTCTCAAGATCAGTGTTACGCACATATGCGTCAAATTCCTCCTTGATTCCTGCTCGAACCATGAAGTGCTCTGACGGCCATTCACAAGGCCGCACTTGAGCATCCCTTGGTAGTTCATTGTCCGGCTCGCGTATTGCGGGCCTGGGTCCTTGTTTCCTTGAGGAACCACCTTGGTACATTTTCCTAAACATATTTCTTCCTCTGAAATTTTTATTTACTCAAAATAAAAGTGATCCAAACTCAACAAGATTGATAGCAACTACTCCTACAAGTGCCTAGAGGCTATATCATGCATTAAAACTACTTTTGACCACATAAAATTGACATGCAAGCTCAAGAACAAGGTCACCTAAGCAGCAAAAATTTGCAATAAATAAAGCACTAGAACAAAAACTAATTGGACCATTGGAGGAGTCACATACCAAAGAACAATCCCGCAAAGCAGTTTTGTGAATGGAGCTTTGAGCAAGGAGATCGAAAATGGCAGCAAGATGAGCAAGAACTCGGGTTTGAGCTGGCTAGTGATTTTTCTGGAGCAAGACGAAGTGTGTGGGTGCAAGGATAAGTGGAGGGGACCCACGTGGGGTCCATGAGGCAGGGGGCGTGCCCAGGGGGTGGGCGCGCCCTCCACCCTCGTGGGCACGTGGTTGCTCCCCCTGCTGTGTTCTCAGTGCCTAAAATCCTCAAATATTCTAGAAAAAAATCATATTTAATTTTCAGGGCATTTGGGGAACTTTTATTTTTGGGGTATTTTTTATTGCATGGATAATTCAGAAAACGGACATAAAATACTTTTTTTTGCTTTATTTAATATAAATAACATAAAGTAAAAAGAGGGTACAGAGAGTTGTGTTTTCTAACTTCATCCATCTCATGCTCATCAAAATGAATCCACTAACAAGGTTGATTAGGTCTTGTTAACAAACTCATTTCGAAAAACACGAAACCGGAGAAATTTCGAATAACACTAGGTTACCTCAATGGTGATATGCACATCCCCAACAATAAGAATATCATATGTCTTCTTGACAGTAGGAAGAGGAAATTCAAAAGCTCCAATAGTAATTGTTGAAAATTTTCCAATAGAATTGACACTATGGACTTAAGGTTGTTTCCTCGGAAAGTGTACCGTATGCTCATTACCATTAACATGAAAAGTGACATTGCCTTTGTTGCAATCAATAACAGCCCCTGCAGTATTCAAAAAGGGTCTACCAAGGATAATCAACATACTATCATCCTCGGGAATATCAAGAATAACAAAGTCCGTTAAGATAGGAACGTTTGCAACGACAACAGGCACATCCTCACAAATACCGACAGGTATAGCAGTTGATTTATCATCCATTTGCAAAGATATTTCAGTAGGTGTCAACTTATTCAAATCAAGTCTATGATATAAAGAGAGAGGCATAACACTAACACCGGCTCCAAGATCACATAAAGCAGTTTTAACATAGTTTCTTTTAATGGAGCATGGTATAGTTGGTACTCCTGGATCTCCAAGTTTCTTTGGTATTCCACCCTTAAAAGTGTAATTAGCAAGCATGGTGGAAATTTCAGCTTCCGGTATCTTTCTTTTATTTGTAACAATATATTTCATGTATTTAGCATAAGGATTCATTTTAAGCATATCAGTCAAACGCATACGTAAAAATATAGGTCTAATCATTTTAGCAAAGCGCTCAAAATCCTCATCATCCTTTTTCTTGGATGGTTTAGGAGGAAAAGGCATGGGTTTCTGAACCCATGGTTCTCTTTCTTTACCGTGCTTCCTAGCAACAAAGTCTCTCTTATCATAACGTTGATTCTTTGATTGTGGTTTATCAAGATCAATAGCGGGTTCAATCTCTACATCATTATCATTGCTTGGTTGAGCATCAACATGAACATCATCATTAACATTATCACTAGGTTCATGTTCATTACCAGATTGTGTTTCAGCATCAGAAATAGAAATATCATTGGGATTCTCAGGTGTGTCAACAACAGGTTCACTAGAAGCATGCAAAGTCCTATCATTTTTCTTCTTCTTCTTTTTAGAAGGACTAGGTGTATCAACATTAGTTCTCTGAGAATCTCTCCCTAATAATAAAGCACGGATTGACTCCGTGGGTTCACCGTCACAATACGCTTTCTTGTTGTAAATTTATGCTTTCAGTTTGAATTTAAAACATATATACGAGGTGGTACTAATTCGGGAACCACATCATATGCATCAAAATTCGTACTAATAAAAATTACAAGATAGAAATTCGAACCTGGGCCCCTACATCCAAAGCACAACGAACTAGCCAACTCACCTACCACAAGTCTCTCTGATAAACGCAACGAACGTTCTATACTTATATTGAATTAAACCTGGACTTCGTATATTTTCTTGGCACAGAAGCCACTAGCGCTGCTTGGGCCGCGTCATGTAATCCAGCGGATCGAACGCAACGTGTTGATGGGCCTGCACAACGCACCATGTGAGTGGGCTTCAAGAATACGTAAAATATTATTACTCCTGTGGATCGAACTCAGGATACGTCCTTTCTTTTTAAGGCTATATATACAACCAGCAACCTTTGAATTAGTAGTCCAGCCTTGCTACTGTTCATGAAATCATTACAATTTATATACACCAATGAGTAGACAATCAACAAGCTCCTTGGTTAATAAATAAAGGATGAGGTGTGGGATTTCTTAAAGAAAACATGATGAGGTGTGGGATTGTGGGAGAGGCTGAAGATAAACATGAACATTGAGGGATGAGTTAGAGTTGCTAGCTGTAAACGAGGCTGGACATACTCCCTCCGTCCCAAAATTATGTTGCTCCCTTGAGATTTTTTCTTCTAAATGAAATCTTGGACGGATTTGTGGGTGCTATTTTCTAATTTCCAAGAAGCTTCAGCGAGGGGTGAGCGTGCATGGGCTGGTGTTGTTGCTGCAAGTGAGTTCGTCCTTTTTTTTAACAGCTAATCTATTTTTCGAGAGAAAAAGAAAGTGTGTTAATTGGACAAAGTGGGTTGGCTAAAATTCCTAAGATAGCCCCAAGAAACTGAAAGGGATGAACTTTGATTTATTCATGCATGGTGTCAATAAACTGTCGTACAAAAAAGCATATCAAAAATATCGCATGCCTACCATGGTTTTTAATGCCTGACTAATGTACATTTCTGCTAGACCTTGGCATGCACCTCTCGGTTGCCGCCAGGTTGCACCGTTGGGTGTTGTAGAGTCGCGTTGATGAGTGCTTAGTGCTTTGGTAGACATTCTAATTGTCTTTCCCGTTGCAACGCATGGGCATATGTGCTAGTATTGCTAAATTCTCTTAGGGTGGCCCTCGGGATACAAAGGTTCCTGAGTAATTTTACCACCTCTAGTCATAACTCTAACAGTATTCTCATTTTTCTTATTATTTAATTCATTGAGCAAATCATTCTGAGCCTTAAGTACTTGTTCTACTTGAGTGGTAACCAAAGAAGCATGTTTACTAATAAGTTTAAGTTCACCTTTAACTCTAGACATATAATCACTCAAGTGTTCTAGCATATCAGAATTGAATTTCAATTGTCTACCAACATAAGCATTGAAGTTCTCTTGTTTAACCATAAAGTCATCAAACTCATCCAAGCATTGGCTAGCAAACTTAGTAAATGGAATTTCATATTTATCAAATCTATAGAGAGAATTTACCTTTACTACCTGTGTCGGGTTATCAAGACCATGTATTTCTTCAATAGGTGGTAAATTCTTAACATCTTCAGCTTTAATACCTTTTTCTTTCATAGATTTCTTTGCCTCTTGCATATCTTCAGGACTGAGAAATAGAATACCCCTTTTCTTAGGAGTTGGCTTAGGAGTTGGTTCAGGAAGTGTCCAATTATTTTCATTAGTCAACATATTATTCAATAGCAATTCAGCTTGATCAACAGTTCTTTCCCTGAAAACACAACTAGCACAACTATCCAGGTAATCTCTGGAAGCATAGGTTAGTCCATTATAAAAGATATCAAGTACTTCATTTTTCTTGAGAGGATGATCACACAAAGTATTAAGTAATCGGAGAAGCCTCCCCCAAGCTTGTGGGAGACTCTCTTATTCAATTTGCACAAAATTATATATTTCCCTTAAAGCAGCTTGTTTCTTATGAGCGGGGAAATATTTAGCAGAGAAGTAATAAATCATATCCTGGGGACTACGCACACAACCAAGATCAAGAGAATTAAACCATGTTTTAGCATCACCCTTTAATGAGAACGGAAACAACTTAAGGATAAAGTAATAGCGAGTTTTCTCGTCATGAGTAAACAGGGTGGCTATATCATTTAATTTAGTGAGATGTGCCACAACAGTTTCAGATTCACAGCCATAGAAAGGATCGGATTCAACCAAAGTAATTAACTCAGGATCAGCAGAGAAATCATAATCCTTATCAGTAATAAAGATAGGTGAAGTAGAAAAGGTAGGGTCATATTTCATTCTAGCATTCAAAGATTTTTCTTTAAGCTTAACTAATAATTTCTTAAGATCAGATCTATCATTGCAAGCTAAAAAGTCTCTAGCAGTTT